>NC_080183.1:15976646-16276646 GCF_950295315.1 Erinaceus europaeus
AGACACCCCCAGACCCTTATTTTGTGGAGGGGCCAGGCAGGGCTGCTGGGAAGGGGTGGAGTGGCTGAGGGAGCACAGTGCTGAGTCCTCTCAGGACAGGGATCCCGGTGCCTGCAGCTCAGGGCTTCAGGCTCTTAGCAGTCCTAAGAGGAGGAGGAGGGGCAGGGGGAGGGGGAGATGAAGTAGGGGAAGGGGGGAGGAGGGGGGGAGGAAATGGAGGAGGGGGGAAGGAGGGGGGAGGAGCCCAGCGGCAAAGCCTAGGTATCTGGGTGACCCTTCTTCCCACCCCAGGCCTTGGCTGGAGCCCGCTGCTGGTCCCGGTTGGGGATCACGACCTGTGCCTTTTGAGGGGCCAGCGGCCAGGGACCCCTCTGCTCCTCCCCGCCTGCTTCCCAGTCCCAAGGGAGAGGATTCCACGGTCAGCCTTCATCCCGGCGGCCCCACTGCGCCACCTGGTGGACGCCGGAGCCATCACACGCAGACACCCCCCAGGTCCTTGCTGGAAGGCTCCCGGCAGGGTGGAGCTCCCGGGGTGCGGTCTCCATCTCTCCCCCAGAAAGCTAACCCGTCACCCCCTTCCCCCGCCCCGAGTCTTGAGCCCCGGAGGTCACTGCATCCGGCGGAGGGGCGAGTCTCCAGTGACACAGTGGACTGGGGTGGGGGTGGGGGGCTGGGCCAGTGCTGTGGGGCTGCAGCTGGGGGCTCTGGGCAGCTTCCACACAGACGTGTCTCCTCAGTCCCAGGGCACAAAGCTGAGGAGGTCAGGGTGAGGGCTCACCTCCTAGCTGGGCGCTCAGCACGCCTGCGGTGTGTGGGGGGGGGGAGAAAGAGAGAGAGAGAGAGAGAGAGAGAAGAGAGAGAAGAGAGAGAGAGAGGCATTTCTTCTTCATCTCTTTCTTCTTGTCAGGATGCTGAGCTTGTAAGGAACTTTATGCCCTCATCTAACCTCAGTCACCACCCCACCCCCCAGATGAGGGCATATTTATTTATTTTAATTTTTGCCCCATTTTTGTTGTCCTTGTTGCTTATTGTTGTTGTTATTATTATTGCTGTTATTGATGCAGTTGTTGGATAGGACAGAGAGAAATCGAGAGAGGAGGGGAAGATAGAGAAGGGGAGAGAAAGATAGACACCTGCAGAGCTGCTTCACTGCCTGTGAAGCCACCCTCCTGAGATGGGGAGCCAGGGCTCAAACCGGGATCCTTGCACCAGTCCTTGTGCTTCATGCCATGTGCACTTAACCTGCTGTGCTACCCCCCTCTTCCTCCTCTTCCCCCTCTTCCTCCTGATGGAATTGTAGTTCAGAGCCCTCTGGTCATCTTCCCCTAACATTTGTCCTCCAGGATGGAATCATAATAGTATCTGCAACTTGGTGGCTGAAAGACAGTAAGATTACAAAGCAGGACAAGATGTTTAATAAACAGGAACCAAAAAGTAGGAATAGAGCTGATGAGAATAGGGATCTCAGGATGGATAGAAGGCAGGAAGTCTATTTAAGGTATGTTCCAAGGGGCCCTTTATTGTGATTTTTGCTTGAGCTTGATAGTTAACATGGAGGTGGACTAAAATATTACTGGGGGGGGGCGGTTCGGGCAGTAATGCAGCAGGTTAAGTGCACATGGCGCAAAGTGCAAGGAATGGCGTAAGGATCCCAGTTCAAGCCCCTGGCTTCCCTCCTGCAGGGGGGTCGCTTCACAAGCAGTGAAACAGGTCTTCAGGTGTCTGTCTCTCCCCCCTTCCCCTCCTCTCTTGATTTCTCTTTGTCCTATCCAATAATGACAGCAATAACAACAACAATGATAGCCACAACAACGATAAAACAACAAGGGCAACAAAAGGGAAAAAATAGCCTCCAGGAGCAGCGGATTTGTGGCACAGGCACCGAGCCCCAGCAATAACCCAGCAATAACCCTGGAATATATACATATTCTGGGAAGATGATGTCAGAGTTGAGAAAAGGACCAGAAAGCTGGATGAGGCAGAGAGTAACTAGCAAATGCAAAGACAATTTGTAAATACAGTTGACTGTTTACCCCATCAATTTCATCAGGGCCCATATATATTCCTATTCTGCACAGGAGCCTGTGTACCTTCTGAGTCCGTGTCAGCCTGAGCTCGCAGTCCATGGTCACAGCTGCGAACATTCTAGGCTGCATATTCATTTCAGGACTAATCTTCCGTGAGTGGCAGAGTAGGCTGAACCAGTCTCCGTTTGGAGAGTGGTGCGTTCTTACCATTGCTACTTTATAGTGAGGGCAAGGTCTTGGAGGACTTGTGATGATGTTCCTGATGGAAGTGACCAGTGATGGTGGAGGGAAGGATCTATTAGAGGTCTTGGTCCCTATTATGTATGTGGGCATCCAAGGATTCCATGACTAAGGCCCCAGGTGATAGGTGGCTTGGTATTAACCGAAAAGGTGACTGCTAAGGTCACTTAACAAAAGGTCACTTCTAGATCTTCCAGGGCAAGACTGTTCAGACATACAAAGCCCCTCACACACCCTACCCCACCTGATGTCCATGCTCTCACCACGGTCTCTGACCTGGTTTTCATTGAATGCATCCACAAACCAGCCTTGCTGCCCAGCATCTCCCCGCTCCTGAGTGCCTGATGGGACACTCCCCTCCTCCCCAGTGAGGTTGTGACCTCTGGGGACATGGAGGCTTTGCCTGCCTCCTCCTCACCCCCCTGCCTGGGGCTGCCTCTGCTTGGTCCTCGTTTCTTTTTTTTTTCCCTCCAGGGTTATTGCTGGGACTAGGTGCCTGCACCACAAATCCACTACTCCTGGAGGCTACTTTTCCCCCTTTTGTTGCCCTTGTTGTTTTATCATTGTTGTAGTTATTATTATTGTTGTTGTTGTTAATGTCATTGTTGGATAGGATAGAGAGAAATGGAGAGAGGAGAGGAAGATAGGGGAGAGAAAGACAGACACCTGCAGACCTGCTTCACCGCCTGTGAAGTGACCCCCCTGCAGGTGGGGAGCCGGGGGCTCGAACCAGGATCCTTAGGCTGGTTCTTGGGCTTCGCGCCATGTGCGCTTAACCCGCTGCGCTACCGCCTGACCCCCTTCTTTTTTTTTTTTTTTTTTAAATATTTTATTTATTAATGAGAGGGAAAGGAGGAAAAAGAACCAGACATCACTCTGGTACATGTGCTGCTAGGAATTGAACTCAGGACTTCATGCTTGAGAGTCCAGTGTTTTATCCACTGCGTCACTTCCCGGACCACATGATACTTCCTTTCCTTTTTTTTTGCCAGAACACTGCTCAGGTTTGGCTTATGGTGGTGCAGGGGACTGAGCTTCAGGCATGAAAGTCGCTTTGCATAACCACTATGCTATCTACCCCGCTGCAATGGTATTTCTGGCAGAGGGTCTGCACGCTGTCTCCGCGGCCTTTCTGGGCGGCCGGGCAGCCGGGCCCTTAGCTTTCGCGGGGTCGGCGCGCCCTCTGCTGGCGAGAGGCGGCGAGGCGGGGAGGTCGGTGCGCGGGCGGCCGGCGCTTTCCCAGGTGAACAAGCTGCTCTCCCACACGGCGCTGGAGATGCCAGCTGCCCCACTCTGACCTCCGCCATCACGCACCTGGAGCCATGACCCCCCACCCCGCCCGGTGTTCTGGAGGGGCACACGTTGCCGCGCAACAAGGACCCGGGTTCAAGCTCCAGCTCCCACTCCTCCACCGGCAGGGGAGGACTCTTCGTGAGGCAGGTCTACGACTGTTTCTCTCTCTTCCTCGCTCCCTTTCTCCTCTCCCTCCCTCCCTCCTCTCTCACTTTCTGTCCTATCTAATAATAATAATAATAAGTGGGGGGTCCGGGTGGTGACACACCTGGTTAAACAGACATTTCACCATGCACAAGCACCAAAGTTTGAGCCCCCGGCTCCCCACCTGCAGGGGAGTCGCTTCACAGGCGGTGAAGCAGGTCTGCAGGTGTCTGTCTTTCTTTCCCCCTCTCTGTCTTCCCCTCCTCTCTCCATTTCTCTCTGTCCTAGACAACAACAATGACACCAATAACAACAACAATAATAATTTACAACAATGATAAAACAAGAGCAACAAAAGGGAATTAACATTTTTTTAAAATTGTTGGATATAGACAGAGAGAAATGGAGAGAAGAGGAGAGAGAGACACCTGCAGCCCTGCTTCACTGCTCATGAAGCTTACCCCCTGCAGCTGGGGACCAAAGGCTTGAACCTGGGTCCTTGCACATTGTAATGTGAACACTTAACAAGTGCCACCACCCGGCTCCTGCCTGTAAATCTATCCTTAGGCCTGCCCTGGGAATAAGGATTTTAGATAATCTGTAACGTGGTACAGACAGTATGAGTGGAGAAAATAAGAAGAATGAGAGTCAGAGCTTTGCTCCAGCACACGTGAGCTCAGGATGGAACCTGGGACTTCAGGCTTGAGAGTCCAGTGCTCTAACCACTGCCCCACCTCCCAGACCGGAGGGACAGAACTTTCTCGACTTCCCTGGGGTCCTGATTGTGCTCTTGGCCCAGACAGGCGGCCAGGGAGCGGTGGACACTTTGGTCCCCAGCGAGCACCCCGGGCTTTGGGGAGGACTGGCAGGGAGGCAGGCTGCTGGGTCCTTCTGGGCTCAGATCTCATCCCAGGGAGGAGAAACGGGGAGGGGGGGCGGGGGTGTCCAGGAAACCCAAGGCCAGGAGCAAAGCCGCTGGGAATCTGCGGCCGGAACCACGACTCCTGGAGCGGGCCTGCCACCTAGTGGCCACATGGAGGGATTGCTCCGCCTCCGAGAAGGCGCCGGGCCTGCTTTTGAAAGGTGTCAAGGGGTGGGCCCTCCAGAGACGGAGGTGGGGGAAGACGTCAGCTTATCCATCACCCCCAACTCCTCTAGAGAAAATACAAGAACTGCAGGGCTGCAGGTGCAGGTATCTTTCTCCTCTCTGTTTTTAAAATATTTATTTATTCCCTTTTGTTGCCCTTGTTGTTTTATTGTTGTAGTTATTATTGTTGTTACCAATGTCGTCGTTGTTGGATAAGACAGAGAGAAATGAAGAGAGGAGGTGAAGACAGAGAGGGGGAGAGATAGACACCTGCAGACCTGTTTTACCGCCTGTGAAGCGAACCCCCTGCTGGTGGGGATCCGGGGGCTCTAACCGGGATCCTTAAGCTGGTCCTTGCTCTTCATGCCACGTGCTCTTAATCCACTGTGCTACCACCTGATTCACTCTTTCTCCTGTCTTTTTTGTATTTATTTATTTATTTATTCCTTTTGTTGCCCTTGTTGTAGCCTTGTGGTTATTACTGTTGTTGTTATTGATGTCATTGTTGTTGGATAGGACAGAGAGAAATGGAGAGAGGAGGGGAAGACAGAGGGGGGAGAGACAGACAGACGCCTGCAGACCTGCTTTACTGCCTGTGAAGCGACTCCCCTGCAGGTGGGGAGCTGGGGGCTCAAACCGGGATCCTCACGCTGGTCCTTACGCTCTGCGCCACCTGCGCTTAACCCGCTGCTCCACCACCCAGTTCCCTCCTTCTGTCTTTTTTAAGGTTATTTTTTATTATCTTTACTTACTGGATAGAGACAGCCAGAAATTGAGAGGGAAAGGGGTGACAGAGAGGGAGAGCGACAGAGAGACACCTGCAGCCCTGCTTCACCACTTACAAAGCTTTCCCCCTGCAGGTGGGGGCTGGGGGCTCGAACCTGGGTCTTTGCATATTGTAACATGTGCGCTCCACCAGGTATGCCACCACCCGGCCCCCTGTCTTTCTGTTTAAATAAATTTATTTATAGAGATGGATAGAGATAGGGAGGGGAGGGAGAGACACACACACCTGCAACCCTGCTCCACTGCTCGTGAATCATCCCTCCTGCAGGTGGGACCGGGGCCGTAATCCTGGATCCTTGCACACGGGAGTAGATGTGCTCAATGAGGTGTGTCACCATCTGGAACCCCTAATACTTGATTTTTTTATTTCACAGGAAAGAGAGAGACTGAGTGGGAAGGGGGAGATGGGGTGGAAAAGAGAAAAAGACACCTGCAGCCCTGCCCTGCCACTCACGAAGCTTCCTCTGTGCAGGTGGGAGGGAACCAGGGGCTTGAACCCAGGTCCTTGTACATGGAACAGGTTCACTCTTCTCGGTTCACCACTTTCACGACTGCCTGGGCCCAGCCATCTCTTTCTCTTCTTTCTTTATGGCAATTTTCCTTTCTGAATTTCCTTCAATGTATTGTAGTAGTAAATAGGAATCAGGGGGTCGGGCGGCGGCGCAGCGGGGTAAGCACACGTGGCACAGAGCGCAAGGACCGGCCTAAGGATCCCGGTTCGAGCCCCCGGCTCCCCACCTGCAGGGGAGTCCCTTCACAGGCGGTGAAGCAGGTCTGCAGGTGTCTGTCTTTATCTCCCCCTCTCTGTCTTCCCCTCCTCTCTCCATTTCTCTCTGTCCTATCCAACAATGACGACAACAATAATAACTACAACAATAAAACAGGGGCAACAAAAGGGAATAAATATTTAAAAAATAGGAATAAAAAAAGAAAATAGAATTTTTTTCTTTTTTTTTTTAAATTATCTTTATTTATTGATTGGATAAAGACAGCCAGAAATCAATAGGGGAGAGGGAGATAAGGATGGAGAGAAACAAAAACACCTGCAGACCTGCTTCACCACTCATGACTTCATGTCCCCCTGCAGTTAGGGACTGGGGACTTGAACCCAGGTCCTTGTGCACTGTAGTGTGTGCACCACCACCTGGCCCCATGGTATTTATTGGACACCTGCTGTGTGCAGACACGGGGGACAGAGACCAGGAGACACAGTCCCCCATTCCTCCTCTCTCACCCTGCGCCACTCGGGTCTCCCTGGCTCCCAAGGGCCTTTAGTCTTTCAGTGACCCAGAGCCCAGGCCCGGGGCAGGTGGCAGGACATGATGGCCACCCTTGCACCCATCCCGGTGCCCTCTGTCTGCCCCACTTGTGAGCCCTGGGCATGTGCTGCTCAGGCCCTGCCCCACTGCTCCCCATTCTTAGAATCCCCTCCATGGAAAAGCAGCAGCCAGGGACCCCCAGACCCGCTTTTATTGTCACAGGTGTGTCCAGAAGCTTGTCCTCGGGGCCAGTGGGCCTGGCACTGCTGAAGCTCTGCTGTCAGGTGGGGGGCACCGCCTGGCCCGGGCGCTGCGGCCTCATGTCTTCAGGATGCTGGTTTGGAAGGAGAGGGGTGAACTGAAGCAGGAATCCGTGGGAGGGGGTGCAGGATCCCTCTCTGCCCCCGAGAACCCCTGCACGCCTGTCTCCTGCCTTCAGAATGGGGGGCACTGGGGGCTCAGTCTCAGTGTGGGACGGGCAGAGCCGGGTTTGTGGGTTCCGGGTCAGCGTGGATACCTGGTCCACACTGCCGACTAGGATTGGGGGTTCGGAGTCTGCATCAGAACTGGTCCCTGTGCAGGCTGGGCAGTGGGCCTGTCCTAGGGACCAGCTTGAGCCCCGTGGGTGCAGACATGGTGTCCAGTTGAGGGTGGGGGTGGCAGGTTGTCTGCGGCAGGGTGACACTGGAGAGAACTGAATGCCCCTTAAGGAGCAGGGAGAGGTTCCACTTGGGCTTAGAACTCTGAGATGGAGCTCAGCCGTGCTCGGTGAGGCCAGCAGACTCGGGATGGGATGCTGTGACGCTGTTGCTGCTGTTTTGATCTGCTTCTGGACCCTGCACCAGCACTACCCCACCCCTCCCAGACACCTTTCACCTTTTCTTTTTAAAAATTTTAAAAAATATTTATTCCCTTTTGTTGCCTTCTTGTTGTAGTTATTATTGTTGTTACTGATGTTGTTGTTGTTGGATAGGACAGAGAGAAATGGAGAGAGGAGGGGAAGACAGAGAGGGGGAGAGAAAGACAGACACCTGCAGACCTGCTTCACTGCCTGTGAAGCGACTCCCCTGCAGGTGGGGAGCCGGGGGCTCGAACCGGGATCCTTACTCAGGTCCTTGTACTTTGTGCCACCTGTGCTTAACCTGCTGTGCTACCACCCGACTCCCCACCTTTTTTTCCCTTTTAATTTCACATAGAAAGAGACAGAGAGAGACATAGAGAGATGTAGAGACTTCACAGCATTCATGGAGTTTCCCCAGTGCATGGTGCTCTGATGTGGTGCCGGGGACTTGAACCCGGGTCCTTGCACATGGCAATGTGTGTGGTCTAGCCACCTCCCAGCCCTGTGACAACGTGATTCTGTGTGTGGTGCATGGCGCCTGTGTGAGCAAGCGCTCACATGTCTGCGGTGTGTGTGCCGCCAGCCACCCAGCCTTCCCAAACTCGCCTCCCAGCGGCACTGTATTTGGTCGCCCGGCACAGATCGGGTAACTGAAGCAGCTTGATGCACAGCAATGGGGCTCGGAGCTGCCTCCCTTCCATGAGACCGAGCCAGGTGCTGAGGGGTAGGGGAGTAGGAGGGAGGCATGCAGAGAGAGGGAGAGGACTCACTGGGGCCCCAGGCCCGTGGGGGGCTGACCTGAAGTCCACCATGCCGGCCTTGTCGTCCAACTTCTTGATCAGCTCCCGGACCTGGGACCGGTGGATGGGGACCCTGGTCTGCTGTGGGGGACGCAGGGCCCGGTCACCTCGCCTGCCTCCCACCTTCCTCTTGAGACAGATGGGATTCAGGGGCTCAGTGAGTCACTGGGGCTGGGGGCTTTCTCCATCTTTGAAACTTTTCTTTCTGGGGTGAAGGGCACAGCACAGTGGTTTTATAAAGAGACTCTCCTGTTTGAGGCTCTGAGATTCCAGGTTCAATTCCCAGCACCACCATCAGCCAGAGCTGAGCAGTTCTCTGGTAAAAATTAATCATTTTCATCCATCCATCCATCCTTCCTTCCTTCCTTCTCTCCTTCCTTCCTTTCTCTCTCTCTCTTTACCATCTGGGTTTTTTCTGGGCCTCCATCTGCATGAGTCCAGTGCTCCTGGAAGGCTTGTTTATTATAATAGTTTGTGACCACCAGAGTTTCATTGCTCTGGGATGTGTTTTTCAGATAAAGACAGAGACAAAGATATATATATATATATAGATAGATAGATAGATAGATAGATAGAGAGAGACAGAGAGAGAGAGAGAGAGAGAGAGAGAGAGAGAGAGGACTTCAAAGAAGCTTCCTCCAATGTGGTAGGAGACGGGCTCGAACCTGGGTTGCTTACATGGCAAAGCAGTGCACTGTCCAGGTGAGCTATTTTGTCAGTTCTTTTTAATTTAATCCCCCCATTTTTTATTAGCTAGGACAGAGAGATTGAGAGAGGAGGGGAAGATAGAGAGGGAGAGCGAAAGATAGACACCTGCAGACCTGCTTCGCAGCCTGTGAAATGACCCACCCCATACAGGTGGGGAGCCAGGGCTCAAACCGGGATCCTCACGCCGGTCCTTATCCTTTGTACTATGTGCACTTAACCTGGTGCGCCACCTCCTGGCTCCCTTTATTTTATTTTATTTTTTTAAGTAGAGGGGGAGAGACAGAAGGAGAGAGAAGGAGATTCCACTCCGCTGCAGGTGCGCCCAGTTGGTGGCCGGGGCTCAGTCCTGGGTTTTGTCCCCAGGTTAACCTGTGCACTCCACCACCTCTGCTCTCTCCTGTCCCTCCTCCCTCCTGAGCACCTGCCCCAAACACTGGAGAGAAAGGCCTAGACTGCATTTGGGTGATATCTGGGGTCACCTGTGTCCTGCCTGCCAGCACAGGGGAGGGCACGGGGTCCTTCTGGGCCGGGAGCATCAGGCCACCTCCCCAGCACCAGCCTGGCTGGCGATCTGTCACCCGAGGCCTTGGGGACCCCGTACCTGCATCAGCGCCTTGCGGAACTGGCCGACGGGCATCTTCAAGGCTCCCGTGGGGTTCAGGCTCTTGAAGAAGTCCACGATGGTGATTTTATTCTGGTCTGCATAGTTCTGAGGGGAGCAGGGGCCTTGCTCACATATGATGTGCCTGTCCCCTGTGCCCTGTGCCTGCTTGTGGGGCCGGCTGACCCCAGAGTGGGGCATGGGGTGAGAGACACAGAGAGGGAGGAGGGAGGAGAGACACCACTCCACCACTCCACCACTCCACCACTCCTGAACCTCCCCCAACCCCTGCAGACACTTTTATGGGGAGACCTGGGGCTTGAACCTGGGTCTTTCGTGCCCATTCATCTGGAGAGATGGAGGCACAGGGGGGCTGGGTACTGATGAATCTGGTTGAGTGCCCTTGTTACCACACGTAAGGACCGGGGTTCAAGCCCCTGGTCCCTACCTATAGGGAGAAAGCCTCACAGGTTGTGGAGTAGGGGTTTCAGGTATCTCTTTCTCCCTTCCCACTCCGTTTCTCTCAGTCTCTATCCAATAATAATAAATAAAATATTTTTTAAAAGAGAGGGGCTGAGTGGTGGTGCACCTGGTTGAGTGCACATGTTTAAGTGTGCAAAGACCTGGGTTCAAGCCCCTGGTCCTCACCTGCAGGAGGAAAGCTTCACAAGTGGTGAAGCAGTGCTGCAGGTGTCTCTCTGTCTCTCTCCCCCTTCTCTATTTCTATCAAATAAATACAGATAGTAAAAAAATTAGGGAGTCGGGTGGTAGCACAGCGGGTTAAGCACAGGTGGCACAAAGCGCAAGGACCGGCGTAAGGATCCCGGTTCGAGCCCCCCGGCTCTCCACCTGCAGGGGAGTCGCTTCACAAGAGGTGAAGCAGGTCTATAGGTGTCTGTCTTTCTCTCTCCCTCTCAGTCTTCCCCTCCTCTCTCCATTTCTCTCTGTCCTATCCAAGAATGGCATCAACAATAATAACTGCAACTATAAAAAACAAGGGCAACAAAATGGAAAATAAATATAAAAAAATAAAAGAGAGACAGAGGTATAGAGAGCTATGGAGGAGGCTGCTGGGGCTGGGGCAGGGGTCCCAGCTGTCCTGAGGGTCCTGGAGGCAAGGGGGTCCTACCAGGATGAGCTTCATGAGGTTGGTCCACTGGTGGACAGTCTTCTTGACAGAGAAGCCCTGCAGACCCTTGTACAGCACGTCCAGCTGGGGGTGCACAGCGTACACCCCTTCCAGAGTCTTGGTGAAGTTCTCCGACACCACCACATTCTGCAGCAGGAGGGGGGCCCCCAGACCCCCTGAGTCTGCAGAGCAGCTTCCTGGGAGAGGGTCCCTCAGGGTTCAAAATAGGGGCACCCCCCACTGAGTGTCCCCAGCTCTGTGCTCAGCCTGCTCTGGCCCTCAGCGAGGTCTTGAGAATCCGTGCCTAAGGCCCGGAAGAAGTTCTAGAAGCATCTTCAGCAGAGGAGGAGGAAAAGGCTGACTGGGCCCCTTGGCCAACCAGGCACAGGAAGCAGCCTGGTGGAGTGAGGCTGTGGTATTTCTTCTCCTCTCTCTTTTTTCCTTCCAAGGAAATTGCTGGGGCTCAGTGCCTGCACTATGAATCCACTGCTCCTAGCAGCCATTTTACCCATTAAATTTTTTTTAAATTTATTATTTAATTCCCCCTTTTGTTGCCCTTGTTGTTTATTGACACTTTTTTTAAAAATATTTATTTATTTATTGCATAGAGACGGCCCCACCCGAGAGCTGCAGTCCCACTCGCTGTCTGAGGACCCGGATGGGCAGACAAAGCTCCACTTTCTGGCACCACTCGGGGGACTGCACAGGGGTGGAGGTGCCCGGCTTGCTCCCGGGTCTAGGAGAGGACTGCGTGGTCACTTACGGAAATGTCGAGTTCCTCCATCTTGCACTTGGGGTTCCTCTTGATGGACAGAATGAGCAGAACAGCCCCTTCCATGCTCATCGGGTTGAGGAAAAGCTTCAGGGGGAGGAGACTGAGGTGGGCTGCGAGGGGCTGGCCTTTCCGTCTCTTCCCCTGAATCCATGTCTAGGTTTTTCTCCCAAACTCCGCCCCCTTCAGAGTTATCCCTGTAGCTCAGTGCCTGCACTACGAGTCCACTGCTCTTACAGCCACCACCACCCCCCAATTTTTGGTATAAGACAGAGAGAAATTGAGAGAGGAGGGGGAGATTGAGAGGGAGAGAGACAGAGACACCCACAGCCCTGCTTCACTGCTTGTGAAGGTTCCTCCCTGCAGGTGGGGACCAGGGGCTTGAACCTGGGTCCTTGTGCACTGTAATGTGTGCACTTAACTAAGTGCACCACTGCCTGGCCCCCCCATGCATCCATTAATCATCTATCTATCCCTTAGTCAATTGATCTGTCAATCAATCCATTCATTCAACTGTTCATCCACTGATCTGTCCATATAATTATCCATCCATCTAATCATCATCCATTTGATCTGTCCATCCATCCATTCTTTGATCCATCCATCCATCATCCATCCATCCATCCATCCATCCAACCATTCATCCATCAGCCATTGATCTGCCTATAATCTATCTATCCATCCATCCACCCATCCATCCACCCATCCATCCACCATCCATCCATTCATCCATCCATCCATTCATCAGTCCCTCCATCCATCCATCTATCCATCCATCCATCTATCCATCAGCCATCCATCCATCATTCATCCATCCATCCATCCATCAACCAGCCATCCATCCATCCATCTATCCATCAACCATCCATCCATTCAACCATCCATCCATCTATCCAGCCATCTATCCATCAACCATCTATCTATCTATCTATCTATCCATTCATTCATGTCGTATGCTTTACATTGGTTTGTTCTAGCCCTCCCCCACCAAGAGAATTGGATCAGTCCAGTTAATTTCACGGGCCGCTTGGCCCCGCCCCGAGGAACCCCGCCAGAGTTCCAGAGTTAGAGTTGGAGAGTTTCAGAGTTACAGAGTAAGAGAGAGTTCCACAGTAGAAGAGTTTCAGAGTTAGAGAGTTTCTGAGTTGCAGAGAGAGAGTGCTTGCGCTGCCGAAAAGAGACAGCAGAGTTCTGTTTGGTGATTAGTTTGTCTTAGTTTATGAATCGTGGTTCCTGAATAAAGAAATACAGCTTCCCTGTCCAGCCGTTGTCTCCGCGTCTCTGTTACCTGCCCGTGAAGCTAACCCGCCCGGCTAGAGCTTAAGAATTTTAACAACACATTCATCCATCTGTCCATCATCCATCCATCCATCAACCATACATCCATCAACCATCCATCCATCCATCAACCATCCGTCCATCCATTATCTATCCATCCGTCCATGTGCCACCCTGATCTTTCATGTCCATGTGCCTCCCCCTCCTGGACCCCGGGTCCTGCCCATGTGGGGTCGCACCTTCAGCACCCGGAGGCTCTCGTTGACCTCCAGCCCTCGGCTGATCCTGGCGATGCCCTCGTTGCTGATGCCGTTGCTACTGACGTCCAGGTAGGCCAGCGAGGCATTGGTCCTGAGCACCTCCCCGAGTGCCGCCGCCGCCTCGTTCCCAAAGCCGTTCATGGACACGTCCAGTTTTCGCAGGGTCACATTGGCCTCAGGAAGTGGGGGACACATAGGTTCCAGGCTGCGTGTGCCCCCAGCCCAGCCTGCTGCCCAACTGCACCCCACACCCTGCACCTGCCGGGCCTCCCCGGGCGCCTTACTCGCAGCCCATTGCACAGGGCGATGGCTCCTCTTGAGTGCAAGTGATTCCAGCTCAGGTTCAGAGACTGCAGCCCCACATTCAAGGCTGGGGACAGGAGGGTCCTGGGTGGCCATGGCTGCTCATTTCTTTTTTTCTGAGTATCATTTTATTGGGGGCTTAGTGGCTCATAGCACAGTTGTTGCCACTTGAGTGCCACTTGAGTGCAACTCACCTCCTCGTGACAGGTGTCTGCAAGACACCCTCACCCCAGCCAGGCCCTTCCCTACCATCATGCTCCAGCACCCCCAAACTGCCCCCCAAGCCCCCTCCCTGCCCTCCTTTCCCAGAGTTCTTTGATTCAGTGCAACACACCCCACCTGGTCCAGGTTTCACTTCCTCCTTGGGGTGGTGGCTGGGCTCGAACCCGGGCTGCACACACGCCAAAGCAGCATACCGTCTAGGTGAGCACTCAAGCCGACCCAGCTCCCCACTGCTTGAAACCCTGCTTTATGGGGCTCCCTGGACCTTGCTTTCCCTCCTAGTCCATCATCCACTCTTCCTCTACCTCCTCTGCTCCCCTGGGTCTGTGACATTCAGTGTCTGTCCCCAGCTCCGACTTGGTGCTCTCTGTGTCACCCCCAGGATCCCCTAGACAAAGGACACTGCCACCCAGCTTGTGAGGGGAATGAGAGGAGCTCAAGTCTCTCTCTCTCGAGTGGTTTTTTATTTTTTTTTAACCTAGGTACTTATTTTTTCTTGCCATGCATGTTTTTTTAAATTATCTTCATTTATTTATTGGACAGAGACAGCCAGACATTGAGGGGGAAAGGGGTGGTAGAGAGGGAGAGAGACAGAGAGACACCTGCAGCCCTGCTTCGCCGCTTGTGAAGCTTTCCCCCTGCAGGTGGGGACCAGGGGCTTGAAACTGGGTCCTTTTGCACTGTAACATGTGCTCATTCAGGTGCGCCACCACCTAGCCCCTTGAGAGTTGCTATTTAAAAAAATATATTTTTTATGTTCTTATTCCCTTTTTTTGCCCTTGTTTTATTGTTGTAGTTATTATTGTTGTCATCGTCGTTGGATAGGACAGAGAGAAATGGAGAGAGGGGAAGACAGAGAGGAGGAGAGAAAGATAGACACCTGCAGACCTGCTTCACCGCCTGTGAAGCGACTCCCCTGCAGGTGGGGAGCCGGGGGCTCGAACCGGGATCCTTAGGCCGGTCCTTGTGCTTTGCACCACCTGCGCTTAACTTGCTATGCTACCGCTCAACTCCGGAGAATTGCTACTTTAATCCTACTTTGAACACTGATTTTTTAAACATCTATTTATTTGTTGGATAGAGATATTGAGAGGGAAGGGAAACAGAGAGGGAGAGACATGCAGCCCTGCTTCACCACTCATGAAGCTTCCCCCCGGGAGGCTGGGCGGAGGCGCAGCTGGTTAAGCACATACAGTACTAAGCACAAGCACCCACGCCAAGATCCGGGCTCCCCACCTGCAGGGGGGTTGCTTCACAAGCAGGTCTGCAGGTGGAGCCTTTCTTGCTCTCTATCTCCCCCTCCTCTCTCCATTTCTCTCTGTCCTTTCCAATAAAATGGAGAAAATGGCCGCCACCAGCATTGGATTTCTTGTGCTGGCACTGAGCCCCAGAGACAACTCTGAAATTAAAAAAAAAAACAAAACAAAATAAAACTTCCTCCTTGCAGTTGGTGACCAGGGACTCGAACCCAGGTCACTCATTTTTTTTATTATGCAGCTTCTACAAATATCTATGTGTCTTTGAAAGCTGTAATGCCTATTATTATCCATCAACTTTAAGCTTGCTATCATATATAAGAATTGTTTTGAAAAAAAAAAGAGTTGTTCTATTTTTATAATGCTTCCTTCCAATCAGTAAGTTGTCTGTTTCCACGCTTGATGGGTGCCATGAAGGTATGGCAGTGTTCACCACACTGAAAGTATATTGGGGGCTGGGTGGTAGCATGCTTGGCTGAGCGCACACATTACAACGCATAAAGTCCCGGGTTCAAGCCCCCAGTCCTCACCTACAGGGGGAAAGCTTCACAAACGGTGAAGCAGGGCTGCAGGTGTCTTTCTGTCTCCCTGTATCTCTCCCCCTCTTCTCTTAATTTCTCTCTGTCTCTATCTAAAAACAAGGGAAGGAAGGGAGTCTCCTTCAGGCCAGGTTGGCATCAAGTTCAGAGTCAGAACATCAATGAGGGTACAAACAGGGCCTGCGGTTCCGGGGCTCCAGTCCCCAAGGCTCAACCTTGGCCACCCCTCCTACAGGGAGGACTCACCCAGCATCTGTCCCAAGTGCTCTCCTGCCTTGTCAGAGAACTGGTTGTAGCTGAGGTCCAGAATCTTGATGTGGTAATTGAACTAGAGAGAGACACGAGGGGGCCGGGTGGTGGTGCACCCGGTTAAGTGCACATACTACGGAGCTCAAGGACCCACGCAAGGATCCAGGTTCAAGTCCCCAGCTCCCCATCTGCAGTGGGGGCGGATGCGGGGGTGGACACTTCACAAGCAGTGAAGCAGGTCTGCAGGTGTCTCTCTGTCTCTCTCCTCTATTTCTCTCTCCTGGCTCAATTTCTTTCTGTCCTGTCCAATAAAATGGAAAAAATGGCCACTAGAAGCATAGTGCTGGCACCGAGCCCCAGTGACAACCCTGGAGGCAAGAAAGGGGGGAGGGGGAGGGAGAGGGAGGGAGCAGGAGGAGGAGGAAGTGGAGGAGGTGGAGAAGGAAGTGGAGGAGGAGGAAGACAAGGAGGAGGAGGAATAGGAGGAGGAGGAAGGGGGGGAGGAGGGGTCTTCAGCTGTAACAGCAAATGCCAGGACCCTGTGACCAAGGACTCCACAGAGCCAGGTGGGCTGGAGGCATCCTGTCCTCCTCCAGCAGCCATGCCCCTTGCTGTGACTTGGGTCCACAGTGGCGGCCTCCAAACTCTTGCCAGCTCCCTACCCTAGGCAAGGGCCCCCTCTTCTCTGTGCCCAGAGCTCCCCCCTGAGGAATGCCCCAGGGTCTCACCGACAGGGCGTGGCAAAGCAGCTCTGCACAGTTGTCCTTAAAGTTGTTCCCTGTGGTGAAAGGGGGTGTTAGCTGGCTCCCCTTGGGGAGAGGTCCCCGCTGCATGCTCTAGCCTTTAGGGGACAGTTGGTCCCAGGAAGGGGGTCAGAGCTCAAGCAAGCATGTGGGTGCCAACTTGGGGACATCGCTCCTATGGACTCAGTGGCGGCACCACCCTCTCCTGGCCTGGTGCCCACGGTCTGTGTCACATGTGAACCCAAGTCCAGGTGACAGGACTGGACCGGAGAGAGGGTGAAGGCCTGTTCATGCGGACCAAAGCTCAGAGATCAGGATGAGTAATAATGGAGGACTGGTCACTCGGTGACCGTGTGCTCATGTTCCCATATACAGGGACTTGGGTTCAAATCACAGTCATCCTACAGGCGCATCTGCAGGGGAGCTGCACAAGTAGTGAAGCGGGGCTGCAGTGTCTCTAATTTAAAAAAATTTGAGGAGTCAGGCAGTAGCGCAGCGGGTTAAGCGCACATGGCGCAAAGTGCAAGGACCCACGTAAGAGTCACGGTTCGAACCCCGGCTCCCCACCTGCAGGGGAGTCGCTTCACAAGCGGTGAAGCAGGTCTGCAGGTGTCTGTCTTTCTCTCTTCCTCTCTGTCTTCCCTCCTCTCTCCATTTCTCTCTGTCCTATCCAATGACAGCAGCAGCAACAACAATAATAATAACCACAACAATGATAAAACAACAAGGGCAACAAAAGGGGAAAAAATGGTCTCCAGGAGCAATGGATTCGTGTAGGGGAGTCGCTTCACAAGCGGTGAAGCAGGTCTGCAGGTGTCTATCTTTCTCTCCCCTTCTCTGTCTTCCCCTCCTCTCTCCATTTCTCTCTGTCCTATCTAACAACAATGATGACATCAAGAACAACAATAATAAATACAACAATAAAACAACAAGGGCAACAAAAGGGAAAATAAATATTAAAAAAAAATTTTAATTATGTGTTGTTTATTGGATAGAGACAGAGAAATTGAGAGGGAAGGGGGAGAGATGGAAAGGGAGAGACAGAGAGACACCTGCAGCCCAACTTCATCACTGCGATGCTTCCCCCCTGCAGGTGGGGACCGAGGGCTTCTTGAACCTGGGTTCTTGCAAGGTACCAGGTGTGCTCAGTGAGTGTGCCACCACCCAGGTCCTCACTCTTGATGTCTCTCACCCACTGTCTAGAGGAAAGGGAAAAAAAAAAGTCACCAGGAGTCGTGCAGGTAGTGAGCGCCAGCCGTAACGCTGGTGGCAAAAAAAGAGAAGTAGCAGAAAGGGAAGTTTGCTGAACACGCCTGTCCTGGGTGTTTTAGCTTTGACCTCTTATACTTGCTGGGGCAGAGCATCTGGGGTAGGTGCTATGGCTCTGTCGGCTTTATTTAGGATTGTGGAAGCTGGCGTCAGAGGTCAAGGGAGCACACGCCTCAGACTCGTTGCTGACTAATGATTCCTCTGAGACAGGGGACAGGAAACCTACCCTTTGGGTGAGCTAGTGTGATCAGGGACATCTTCCCAAAGGCAAATATGAACATCAGTTTTCTTTTGTTTTTTGTTTTGCCTCCAGGGTTATTGCTGGAGCTCGGCACTGCGAATGCACTGTTCCTGGCAGCCATTTTCCCCATTTTTTTATTGGTTAGGACAGAGATAGGATATTGAGAGAGTAGGGGAAGATAGAGAGGGGGCGAGACAGAGAGAGATGCCTGAAGAAGTATATACCCTACAGATGGGGTACCGGGGGCTCGAACCAGGATCCTTGTGTGAGTCTATGTTCGTTTAGCCCAATGTGCTACCTCCTGGCCCCTGAAATCATTTTTTTTCCATATCACAAAAAAACCGGTATATCAGACTGGTAAAATAGCTCACCGGGACAGTGCGCTGCTTTGCCGTGCGCATGGCCTGGGTTTGAGACCACACTGACGGGAAGTTTGGTGCTATGATCTCTCTCTCTCTTTCTCCTCTCTGCTTCTATCTAAATTAAAAAAGGGGGTGCATAGTGCATTGGGTTAAGAGCACACAATATGAAAAGTGAGCTGGTTCAAGCCCCATGTAACATGTAACATGTGTGCTCAGCCAGGTACACCACCACACAGCTCCCTCTTTTTTTATTGGATAGAGACAAATTGAGAGAGGAGAGGAAGATGGGGGGGGGGAGAAAAAGATAGACACCTGCAGACCACCATTTGTGAAGCAAACCCCTGCAGGTGGGGAGTTGGGACCCCAGCCCCAAGCCAGGACGGGGTAGGGATGAGGAGGGGTGCAGGCAGTGGACCACCTGGTTAAGCACCCAGATTACGTTGTACAAGGTTCAAGCCCCTGATCCCTGCCTGTTGGGGGAAGCTTCACGAGTGAAGCAGAGCTACAGGTGTCTCTCTGTCTCTATGTCCCTCTTTCCTTTCAATTTCTCTCTGTCGCTATCAAATAATCAAATAAAATTTAAAAATTAAAGAGAGAGACACACACAGAAAGACAGAGTGCGTTCACCCTGAAGCAGGGATATGCAGGGCCGGTGGGAATGGGTGTTGGGGATGAGGACTGAACCCCAAGTCTCAGCCGCCCCACTCACCCGAGAGCTGGAGGTTCAAGAGTGAAGTGGTGTTTCTCTGGAGAAACTGGGAGATGACTTTGGCCCCCTCGAAGCCGAGGTTATTTTCGGACATGTTCTGGAAGGGGAAGGGGAAGGCAGCACTGAGGCCTGGCTGGCCCCACCCGAGAACCCCACTGTCAGTGCTATGCAGGACCTGGGGGTGCAGGGCAGGCAGGGAGAGGGCTGGAGTGAAGGCCTGGGGGACTGGAGGGAAGGAAGGGGACGAGGAGCTGGGTGGAGGCCCCGCTGGCTTCTAACACTTCAAAAGCTTCAGCCCTAGCTCAGCCCACTGGCCAGATCCAGCCAGGTGCAGACAGCGTGTGGAGACAGCCTGTTTGTAGGCACCTGTCTCATCACAAACAAACAATGTGTCAGTCATTTTCATACAAAACACATAGTAGACAGACATTATAGTTCGATGCAAATGCGACTTTATAATGTTTAGATCAAGCTTTAAAATATTTTTTTGTTTATTTAATGAGAGATACAAACAGAAAGGTATCTATATCCTTATCCATGAAGAGAGAGAGAGAAAGGGAGAGAGAGATAGAAGACAGAGAGATAGAGATAGAGAGACTCGAGGACTCCAGAGCCCTACTCAGCTCTGGCTGATGGTGATGTGGGGGATTGAACTTGGGACCTCAGAGCCTCAAGCAGGAGAGTCTGTTTGTGGAACCATGATGCTTTCTCCCAAGCCCTAGATCAACCCTTTAAAAAATATTTATTTATTTATCTATCTATCTATCTATCTATCTATCTATCTATCTATCTATCTATTTTGCCTCCAGGGTTATCACTGGGGTTCAGCCCCTGTGTAGGGAGGGGGAGGGAGGGCAGAGGGCCCTCGCTCATGTGCTGACGGGGTCCGGGCCCTACCAGTTCCTGCAGGTAATAGTTCTCCTGTAGCATCTCCACCAGGCTCATGGCGCCCTTGTCCAGGATGTTGTTGTCCGCCACTTCCAGGGTGATCACCGTAGTATTGGACTTGAGTCGCAGCGGGGATGGAGAGGTGAGAGGGACAGAGGCAGGCAGTGACCGAGCGGACCCCTGGCCTTGCCTGCACAGTGCCCCTGGGCCTGGGAATAATGGCCATGGGGCAGGGACAGGACACAGATGGGCAGAGAAAGAACCAGACATCACACTGGTTCACGTGCTGCCAGAGATTGGAATCAGGACCTCATGCTTGAAAGTCCAGTGCTTTATCCACTGCACCACCTCTTGGGCCACAGGACTTCCTTTTTTAAAAATTTTATTTATTATTGGATAGAGATAGAAATTGAGAGGGGTGGGGGAAACAGAGAGGGAGAGAGACAGAGGGAGAGAGATACTGCAGCCCTGCTTCAACACTTGTGAAACTTTCCCGCTGTGGGTGGAGACCAGGGTCCTGAACCTGGGTCCTTGTGCACTGTAGTGTGAGCACTTAACCAGGTGCACCACCACCTGGCCCCTCGACTTCCTTTCTTCTTTATGGAATATATTTCACTTCTGTTTTGTTTGTTTTATTAGGAAAATAATGATTTGCAAGAAGACAGTTGTGTCCTGGGGATTCTTTTTTCTCCCCCGCCCCGTTCAGTTCTGGCTGGTGGTACAGGGGATTGAATCTGGGACCTCAGAGCCTCAGGTATGAGAGCCATTTTTCAGAACCACAATACTGTCTCCCCATCCCCCCTCTGGGTGAGAGACAGAGATGGTGAGAGATAGGCAGAGAGAGGAGAGACACCACATCATTGCTCCAGCATGTGTGAAGTTACTCCTTTTGCACGATGCTCCCATGTGGTCACCCGAGTCCTGAACCCAGGTCCTTGTGCATGGTGAGGTGTGTGCTCTACTGGTTATCTCGGGGCTGCCCCGTCCCCAGCCCGGGCTGAGCTTGGTTCCTCGGTGGCAGGGGCAGAGGTGACAAGAGTCCCCGTCTGCAGCACCCTCTTCTCCAGGAGCCCGGGGTCCCCAAACAGAGCCCAGACTTGGGGCGACCCTCCCCCCTGTGCTGAGCTCACCACCAGGGCTATGGCGATGGCCTTGATGCCATTGGGGCCCAGCCCATGGTGGTTGAGGTTCACATAGGCTTCATCCATGTTGCGTAGGAAGTGGGAGACTGGAACCACGCCCACCAGCCTGCAGGCTTCCAGGTACATCTCCTGCTGCCCCGTGGTGAAGAACTTCTCAGTGTCTGTGGGGAGGGACGGCCGAGGGGTCGCTCCCCCTGGCCCCAGCTACGGCCCCCACCCACCCAGCCCCTCCTTTGCTTGGGATCTGGCTCTGGGGCTGGGGTGTGGGGGCCTAGAGGGTTTCTATTCCCAGGCCACTGCTTCATAGAGAGAGAGTGACAGGCCAGAGAGCTCACAGCACCAGAGCTTCCCCTGGTGACAGGATCCTCCCAGGTGGTGCTGGGGCTCCAAACTGGGTCACCATCAGCACAAGGCACATGCCCTGCAGACCCAGGGAGTGAACCCTGGTGGTGGGTGCAGGGAGCCCCACTCTGGCTGCTAGGCCTTGTTAGAGACCCAGAGACAGTCCAACTCAGAAATTGTCTGTTGGAAAGACCCCATCGATTGGAAACCCACTGACCTTCCTCTTTCAGGATCACTGCCCCAGTAACTCCTCCCTCCCCCCCCAGCCTCCCCATGGGGGCTGTCCTGCTTTGGAGGGGCACAGCCAGCCTCCTGACTACACCCAGCTGAGCGGTGCTGCAGCCGGTTTTGAAGATGGAAGTGAGCTGCATGGACTGAGGCCAGACTCCGGGGCCTTTGCTCTCAGGATGTGGTCAGCCTGGGGGGGGGGTTGTAGCTGGGGCCAGGGGGAGCGTCCCCATTAGGCAAGCGCCTCCATTTTTCTATGATTTCAAGGCCTCTGGCCAGGAGTCCTCACATCTAGATGGATGGACAGGCAGACAGTGGGGGCTCTGTTAGGGAGAGGAAGCTGGGGGCTGTGGGCACCAGGAGGCATGATCAGGCCCCCAGGAGTCTGCCCAGGAGATGGGAGACGCCAGCAGCCCCCGCCCTCCACCCCAAGCCCCGGGCAGAGAAGATCCAGGCGTGAGAAGCAGCACTGAGTTGGTCACCGGCCACAGTGGGTGGGCGCTGCCCTTGGGGCCAGTTCATTGTCCCTCCAGGCTGGCCACCAGGAAGCCCCCTGAACCCCAAGAGCAGCTGTGGGGTGCTGGGCCCTGGGGCCTGTCCAGCACAGTCCTTGAATCCAATTCATGCTTGGTGACCTCTGCCAGAACCAGAGTGTGGGAGCCCCTACCCTGTCCCCATGGGGTTCTGCTGGCCTTTTTGAGCTAGTATGGCTGAAGTCATGTCTGAGGGGTGGCTGGTGGCCATACCAGCCCTGGGGGGGTGTTGGGGGTGGGGGACGGGGCCAACCAGTGTCCGGGACAAAACATCCTGGGACCAGCTGGGCCAGTCAGCACCAGGGTGAGAGCAGTGGAGTCAGACCAGAACCAGACGGTCAGGAGACGGCTTAGCTGGGGGTGGGTGGGTGGGCGTCATTCTGTGAGCTCTGCTTGGGTCCGAGCCCTGGCACCACATGGGAGGTGCTATAACAACAGAGGAAGCCTCAGCCCCATGGGGTCTGCTTCCTCTTTCTGTCTCAGTGAACACTGGGATCTCAGGCGGCAAGGCTCTGACTCTCGTGACAGCAACAGCAATGATGGCAGCACTACTGTAGCTCAGCTCTCTGGGGGGACGGGAGGGGTGCTGGCTGGAGAGGGCTCACTTTGTAAAGCTCATGCCTTACCATGTGAAAGGTCCTGGGTTCAAGCCCCAGCACCACTTGGGCTGGGCCAGGGGGAGATGTAGGGGTGTTGGGATGGTGCTGGAGTGTCCCTCTCCCCTTTTTGTTTCAGCTGGGCTCCATGTAGGAGGCCCCAGGGAGGAGGTCATTCTCTGGCATCACAACAAAAATAGATCAAGAGGGCCAGCAGGTCAGCTCCCGCGAACAGTGTGCTACTTTGCCATGGGTGCGACCCACCTCCGAGCCCGGTCCCCACCAAGCTGAAGGAAGTTGCAGTGCTGCAAGTTTCTCTCTGTCTTTCTCTGCCTCTCTGTCTCTGAATGAATGAATAAATGCATGAATTAGTTAATTGATGAGTTGTAGGGAAACACAGGGCCTTGGATGAGGAAACAGAACCCTCGTCTGAGTCAAGAAGCAGATATTAGCTGGGAAATGTTTTATATGTACAAACTGTTGCATTTCTGCTGACTATAAAAACATTAATCCCTTGGGAGTCGGGCTGTAGCGCAGTGGGTTAAGCACATGTGGCGCGAAGCCCAAAGACCGGCGGAAGGACCCCGGTTCGAGCCCCGGCTCCCCACCTGCAAGGGGCGTCGCTTCACAAGCAGTGAAGCAGGTCTGCAGGTGTCTGTCTTTCTCTCCCCCTCTCTGTATTCCCCTCCCCTCTCCATTTCTCTCTGTCCTGTCCAACAACGATGACATCAATAACAACAATAACTACAACAACAATAAAAAGACAAAGACAACAAAAGGGAAAATAAATAAACATTAAAAAACATTAATCCCCCAATAAAGAAATAAATCAAAAAAGAAGCAGATAGTTTGGAGAGCTGGGGCAGGGACACTCCAGCTCCCCGGAGGGTGGGGAGTAGGAGCAAGGGGCCTGGAGGACAAGCACAGGGTCAGTGGGTGTCATGACGCTACCTCCCCCTGCATGCTGACCTCAGATGCCAAGCACGGAAACAGACAAGTCCAAGGCCCTACTCTTTGCACAGGCAGTGGCCGCCACCCCCAGGCTGACCTCCAGGAGTGAGGTAGGCACTTCTGCACCCCCCACACGTCCCCCAGGGTGACCCCGCCCAGACAGAGCCCTGGGTGTGGATTCCCAGATTCCCACATTCCCACAGCGTGGAGGTGGAGCCACTCGGCCTGGCGTTACCGCCGTCACCTTCAATCTCCAGGTCTGTCTCCGAGCTCTCGGGTGGCAGCTTTTCCTTCTCCACAGCCAGGGAGGCCTCAGCCTCACAGTAGAGGGTCTCATCGCTGCTCTGCAAGGTGGGTGCAGGCGCCTTCCCATCTGCAAGGACAGACCCCCATGTCCCTGCTGGGCACGGGCTCCTCTCCGCACCCTCTGTGCTGCCCCTCCCTGGTCCCCAGCATGGAGGGGCTGCCTGTGGGCACTGAGGTGGGGGTGGGCAGGTTCCTCCTGCCCTGAGCGGCGACCCGCCGAGTCAACTGGGGGTTGGTGTCTGGGAGTCCCCACCCCCAGTCTGCCCCAGGAAGCCTGGCACAGGGGTCAGGCTCTTCCTTCCTCCTGGCTGGGGGACTCAGCACTACTGCCATCTTTAGGGAAAGGGGGTGCTCTGTCATTGTGTCCTCACGGGCAGGTGCATGACACTGGAGGACAGAGGACAGGACAGGTGAGAGCAGTGGAGTCAGACCAGAACCAGACGGGCAGGAGATAGCTTAGCCGGAAGACAGGGCACAGGACATGTGACATGACACTGGCAGACAGGGGACAGGGCATGTGACATGACACTGGCAGACGGGACAGAACAGGGGACATGACACTGGAGGACAGAGGACAGGACAGATGACATGACACTGGAGGGCAGGGCACAGGACAGGGGACATGACATGGGAGGACAGAGGACAGGACAGGTAACATGACACTGGAGGACGGGATAGGACAGATGACATGACACTGGAAGACAGAGGACAGGACGGGTGGCATGACACTGGCAGACAGGGGACAGGACGGGTAACATGGCACTGGAGGACAGAGGACAGGATGGGTGGCATGGCGCTGGAGGACAGAGGACAGGACAGATGACATGACACTGGAGGGCAGGGGACAGAACAGGGGACATGACACTGGAAGACAGAGGACAGGACGGGTGACATGACACTGGCAGACAGGACAGGACTAGTAACATGACACTGGAGGACAGAGGACAGGACAGATGACATGACATTGGAGGACAAGGGACAGGACAGGTAACATGGCACTGGAGGACAGAGGACAGGATGGGTGGCACGACGCTGGCAGACAGGGGAATGGTCTGGGATCAGTTGTGGAGCCCGAAAGCCCGACACCACAACCCAGCCTGGTGCCCTCACACCAGCAGGCCCTAGACATTTGGGGGCCACACCACACACCCACGTGGGCAGCAGCAGCACTGTGGTGGGGCCCCAGGTTGGACCACCAGACGCTAAGACAGCAGAGTTTCCAGTGGGCCTCACAGCTCTGCATCTTTCTGGTCCTCAGCTGTGGACCAGACCCCAACTTTGAGCTGCTGAGACAAGATGAGGGAGAAGGGAGGGAGCAGAGACCAAGGTATGTGACAGCTCGGCTGGCCCCGCGTAGCCCTGCAAAGTGACAGCCTTCTGTCTTCACGCCCTCAGTCCAAGGACTCCTGCCTCTCAGCCAGCCGGGGGGATGCCGGTTGACCCCAACACACTCCCGTCCTCCCCAAGAAATACAACTGGGATCTGCAGCCTTTGCCAACCCCTGTGGTAGAAATACCCAACACCCCATGTGACACCGGCCAGCCCACAAGGAGAAAATGACAGTTGGCTGGAGACCTGCACCCCACTCTCTCATGCTCCATTTGACAAGCCCACCCCCCAAAGCTGAGTCTGTGCAGTGCATACTCCCAATTCCAGGAGGGGAGTGTCTGGGGGTTCTCACTCAGGCAGGGCCCCTCGGTGCTGAGGACCCGGCGACCTGTTCACCTTTGCCCTCTGAATTGAGCAGTTCGTAATTGTCCATGGTGCTCTCGGGAGGGCTGCTGCTAGCTTGTCACCCGTCTGTCCCCCTCTGTTTCAGCCCTATCCTCGAGGGGGACAGGTCCCCGCAGGGCCTGCGGCTATGCGTCCAGCCCAACACCCCCGCTGAGCGGACGCTGTTGGGCCCTGGTCTTGCATGCACTTGACCTCTGTCTGGGGGAGGCTGCCAGCACTGGGGTCATAGGGACAGCGAACCGGCCCTGTCACAAGGATGCCCGGGACTTTGTGACGCAGTAGCCCCCTTTTGCACGTCTCCCCCAACATTCCGTGACCTCACGCCACCATTGTGAGCCCCGCGGGTGGACCCGGCAACCGCAGATGCCACCGCAGTCAGCGTGTCTCTGGTGTCTCTTGAGGCCAGGCCCAGGCTTGGCTGTGAGCACTAGGTGCTGTGGGCTGGGGGGGGGCCTCCGTGGTGCTGCATTTCCCTCGAAGTCAGGATCTAACCCCAGTCCTCTAGTCAGGTGACAGCCAAGAGCCGCCACCATGTCCTTCTATCAGGGCGGTGTGAAGACCCTCAGTGATGGCTGAGCCTGGGCCGTCCCTGCCCGGCTCTTCTCCCCTTCTACTCTCTCCCCTGGGAGAGTGTCCTTGGACTCTGAGTGGAAGCCTGAGGGCAGAGAGCCACCAGCATATGGTCTGTCCCCACGCTCTGTCGTTTCACCACAGCCGAACAGGTGTTCGACCCAGAGGGCTGGGCAGCCGGGCCAGAAGCTGCAGGACCAGCAGCCCCGTGCCTGGCTGTCCCCACACGTCCTGTTGCTCAAGTTCACGGGCAGCCCACTGTCGAGGGGGTCTGGAGGCAAGGCCGCTCCTTCCTGAGAGACTCTAGACACACCAGCGGGTCAGGTCAGTGCCTAGGAGACTTGGGGACATGGTAGTTCTCTGGGGAAAATGCTGGTGGGAACCTTGATCAGAAAGAAACATGGAAATCTGGGGTACTGGGTGTCCCTTCTTCACTCGTTCATCCTGAAAGGTGTTTTAGAGGCAGCTGCGACACACAGGGCTTCCAGCTCAGACAGCCCTGGGGAAAGGAGGCAGATGGGACTAAGACCTGGGCTCCCTTCAAGGTAGAAAGGAACAGGGTCATGCTTGGGGTGCAAGTGTCCTGGGCTAGGTTTTTTTTTTTTTTTAGTTATAAAAATCTTGAGGCAGGGATAGATAGCATAATGGTTATGCAAACAGACTCAAATGTCTAAGGCTCCAAAGTCCCAGGTTCAATTCCCTGCACCACCATAAGCCAGAGCTGAGCAGTGTTCTGGTAAAAAAAAAAAAAAATCTTTAGGGGGCCAGAGAGTAGTGCACCAGGTTAAGCACATATAGTGCAAAGCACAAGGGTCGGCACAAGGATCCCAGTTTGAGCCCTCGATTTCTTACCTGCAGAAGGGTCGCTTCACAAGCAGTAAAGCAGGTCTGCAGGTGTCTATCTTTCTCCCCCCTCTCTGTCTTCTCCTTCTTCTTTCAATTTCTCTCTGTCCTATCCAACAACAACAGCAGCAGCAACAGTAATAGCAACAAAAATAACAATGGAAAAAAATGGCAGCCAGGAACAGTGGATTTATAGCGCAGGCACCAAGTCCTAGCAATAACCATGGAGGCAAAAAAAAATCATCTTTATTGGATAGTGACAGAAATCAAGAGAGAAGGGGGAAATAGAGGGGAAGAGAGGCAGAAAAACATCTGCAGCCCTGCTTCGCCACTTGCAAAGCTTTCCCCCTGCAGGTGGGGACTGGGGGCTTGAACCCGTCTGCAGGGGAGTCACTTCACAGGCGGTGAAGCAGGTCTGCAGGTGTCTTTCTCTCCCCCTCTCTGTCTTCCCCTCCTCTCTCCATTTCTCTCTGTCCTATCCAACAACAATGACATCAAGAGCAACAACAATGAAAAAACAAGGGAAACAAAAAAGGAAAATAAAATTTTTAAAAAATGCTACTCCTCTGATTCAGGAAGACTCAAATCACTTTTATACATGGGAACTTCACCCAAAACATTAGCCCAGGGGCCAGGTGTTGGTACACCTGGTTGATCGGACATGTTATAATGCATAAGGACCTAGATTCAAGTCCCTGGTCCCCACTTGCAGGAGCAAAGTTTCACAAGTGGTGAAGCAGGGCTGCAGGTGTCTCTGTCCCTCTCCCTCTCTATCAGCCCCTTCCCTCTCGAGTTCTGGCTGTCGCTAGCCAATAAATAAAGATTAAAAGAAGAAAAAAGCCTGCATGGCAAGAAAAAAATATTCTAAAAAGAAGTCACAGGGCCTCTGGCTGCCCTAAACTTTGCAACAGAGCTGAATATGGATCTGGAAATGGAAACTGGGCAGTGTGGTCTTGCCGCACTGAATAGCCATGTCAGGCCAGTCCTTCAGTGGAGGGGATCCCAAGCTGTGCCCCAGTGATTGGTAAAGGACCCCAGCCCAACTCCTTAGCTGCCTGAAATGATGACATCCTCTCCTTTGCCTCATCTTGGACGGGACTTGGAGGAGGGTTTAGATGAGGTCAGCCAAAAAGAGAAGGGTAAATAGCAGATGACCTCACTCATAGAATTCAAGCAATAAAGACAGAAAGGGAAACCGCCGCCGTGAAACTTGGATCGGTTTGGTGTGTTGCACCAAAGCAAAGGACTCTGGGAAAGGAGGAGAAGGGGAAGGTGGAGGGGGTGTCCAGTCCTGGTGCATGATGGCGAGAGTGTTCTGCAATGGGGAGATGAGAGATTGTACCCATGTGTCCACAACTGTGCTTTAATCTATTGCTTCTCAAATAAAATGATTTAAAAAATATTTATCCCCTTTTGTTGCCCTTGTTTTATTGTTGTAGTTATTGTTGTTGCTGTTATTGATGTCGTCGTTGTTGGATAGGACAGAGAGAAATGGAGAGGAGGGCAAGACAGAGAGGGGGAGAGAAAGAAATCTGAAGACCTGCTTCACCGCCTGTGAAGCGCCCCCCCCCCCCCCCCCCCCCGCAGGTGGGGAGCCGGGGCTCGAACCGGGATCCTTATGCCGGTCCTTGCAATTTGTGACACCTGCGCTTAACCAGCTGCGCTACTGCCCAACTCCCAAAATGATTTTTTAAAAGCCCCATTCCAGACCTGTTAATCCAGAAACCCAGGAGTAGGGCCTTCAATATATATACAAGATATTTTCCAAGCGCTTGAGCCAAACAACATTTCAGGAAACGATAGACTTAGTTTCCAGAGCCAGCACTCTGGATTAATCAGGGCCTGGTCTGGAACTTGGACTTCTGGGTAACCACTGCGACAGCACGGAAGGATGGCCCAGGAAGGCCTCTCTAAGCCCTGACTGCGGGGCCCCTGAGTTTGAGCAGACAGCGAGCCCCGGGTGCGGACCTCTGACTCTGACTCTGCCCTTCTTCCCGCAGCCTCGCGTGTGATGATGTACCCGGCCGGCCCTGGGTCTGGAGATTCCCCCGAGGGCTTCCCCGAGCAGCCAAGGCTCCAGCCGCAGATTGGAAACTGCACCCCGCAGGCACTGGGTAGCCGGGGTGCTCCTCTGGCGGGGCGGGGTGCTCAGGGCTGGGGGAGCAGGGGCCTTTGGGTGCTGCGGCTTGCTCCGTGCACCAGTGCCCAGCCGCCTGCTCCCTGCGGCGTGGCACCAGGACAGCGGGTGGCAGCCCCGGGCGGGTGGCAGGAAGGAAGGGGGCTCTCGCCAGGGCATGCCCTCCGTTCCCAGACTTGGGGCCCGGGTCCCTTAGGCTGGGAAAGGGGGACACAGCCTTCTGTGCTGGAAGGAGGTGTGACCTGGGGTCCGAGGAGGGGGGGTGGCACGGGAACAGCGGGCTCTCTTGGGCGAGGGGGGACAAGTGTGCAGCAGCAGGTGCCGCGGGAGGCCCTAGAGAAAGCCCAGCCCCACATCCCACGGGGGAGGAGACCGAGGTTCCCTGGTGGGGGGACACCCCGTTGGGTGGCGGAGGTGGGAGTGAAACTGTGGCCTCTGGGCACTGCTATGGCGCCTCCACCGAGGCGCTTGGATTTCAAATCCCGGCGCTGGGAGGGCTGTCGGGAGCTGGACCAGGCCAGTTGCCAAGGCGACAGGCGCCGCGTCCAGCCAAGATGCACCTGCGGCCCTGAGCGCTTAATAAAGTTGTTGTTGAAGCGCCCACCAGCAGTGGGCGTGGCCTGGGCGGTACCGAGTCTAGTGGGATAGGGCGGGCGGTGTCAGGCTTGTCTGTACCAATAAAGTTGCCGAGGCGCTCAATAAAGTTGTTGTTGAGGCACTAGTGGGAGAGAGGGGTGAATGGGGGGTCAGTATGAGTGCGGACCCTGAGCGCTCAATAAAGTTGTTGTTGAGGCGGGGGCGGGGCCGTGGCCGTGGCTGGGGCGTGGCCTACGGAGGCTCCGGTTGGCGGCCGTGGGCGTGCCCAGAGCGTTCAATAAAGTTGTTGTTATTGAGGCGGGGGCGTGGCCGCGGGCGGGGCGTGGGCTTGCGGCGGCGCCGGAGGGCAGCCGCGGGCGTGGCCCTGCGCGTTCAATAAAGTTGTTGTTGAGGCGGGGGCGTGGCCGTGGCTGGGGCGTGGCCTACGGAGGCTCCGGTTGGCGGCCGCGGGCGTGCCCAGAGCGTTCAATAAAGTTGTTGTTGAGGCGGGGGCGTGGCCGGGACCGTGGGCGGGGCGTAGCCTGCGGAGGCTCGGGCGGGCGCGGGCGCGGGCGGCCATGATCGCTTCCTGCCTGTGTTACCTGCTGCTGCCGGCCGCGCGCCTCTTCCGCGCCCTCTCAGGTACCGGCCCGGGTCCTGACGGCGGGTGGCCGGCACGGCTCGCCCAGGCGGGGCCCCTGGGGGCCGGGGGCGGAGGGCTGGCCTCTCCCCCCGCCGGGAAGTGTCCCCGCGAGGTTGAGCGGCCGCGGTGAAGGCGGAGGGCTGGCCGGGCGTGACGCTGCCCCACCCCGGGCGGCCCCGGCGCTGAGCTTGAGCCCCAAGGCTGCGGCCCCCGCCGCCTGCGTGGGATGCCCCCCCGTCCGCCCGCACGTGGCCCCGCCTGCGCCGACCCCGCAGCCCCGCCTGCTTCAACTTGGCCTGCAGCCGACAGCTTTGAGCCCCGACCAGGCGGACACCCCGGACCCACCCCCCGCACCTGACTCCCTAAATCCCACCCAAGGGGGCCCCATGACCCCCAGTGCAGCTGACCCTCCCTGACCCCCAATGCAGCTGACCCTCCCTGACCCCAACCTGCAGCTGACCCTCCCTGACCCCGCCTGCAGCTGACCCTCCCTGACCCCGCCTGCAGCTGACCCTCCCTGACCCCAACCTGCAGCTGACCCTCCCTGACCCCGCCTGCAGCTGACCCTCCCTGACCCCAACCTGCAGCTGACCTTCCTTGACCCCAGCCTGCAGCTGACCTTCCCTGACCCCGCCTGCAGCTGACCCTCCCTGACCCCAACCTGCAGCTGACCCTCCCTGACCCCGCCTGCAGCTGACCCTCCCTGACCCCCAACCTGCAGCTGACCCTCCCTGACCCCAACCTGCAGCTGACCCTCCCTGACCCCAACCTGCAGCTGACCTTCCTTGACTCCAGCCTGCAGCTGACCTTCCCTGACCCCAACCTGGAGCTGACCCTCCCTGACCCCAACCTGCAGCTGACCCTCCCTGACCCCAACCTGCAGCTGACCCTCCCTGACCCCGCCTGCAGCTGACCCTCCCTGACCCCCAATGCAGCTGACCCTCCCTGACCCCCAATGCAGCTGACCCTCCCTGACCCCCAATGCAGCTGATCCTCCCTGACCCCCAATGCAGCTGACCCTCCCTGACCCCAACCTGCAGCTGACCCTCCCTGACCCCGCCTGCAGCTGACCCTCCCTGACCCCGCCTGCAGCTGACCCTCCCTGACCCCAACCTGCAGCTGACCTTCCCTGACCCCAACCTGCAGCTGACCTTCCCTGACCCCAGCCTGCAGCTGACCCTCCCTGACCCCAACCTGCAGCTGACCTTCCTTGACTCCAGCTGACCTTCCCTGACCCCAACCTGGAGCTGACCCTCCCTGACCCCAACCTGCAGCTGACCCTCCCTGACCCCCAATGCAGCTGACCCTGTGAATCCCCCTAAAGCCCACCCCCTCAAGTCCACTCAGGTTATACCCCCAACTCCACCCACAGCCAACTCCCCTGAGCCCCACCAGCAGCTGTGTGCCTGGGGCTGCCTGGTCCATGTCTCGATGCCCAGGGCGCAGGCAGGCTTCACCCCTGCAGCAGCCCCTGAGCTCCGGGTGCAGGGTGTGGGGTGCGGGGCAGCTGGCTCAGCCACACTCGTGCGTCCTCCTCACAGCACCCACAGAGCCCTGTCTGCTCTCTCGCTCCCTGGCGGTCCTGGTGCAGAGCGGGCAGTGACTCCCTAGTGGCATGAACTTCCGCCCCAGGAGTTGTGCAGCAGTCGTGCCAACAGTGTCTGTGTCGGGCGAGCTGCCACCCCACAGCCCGCAGGCAGCCAAGCTGCAGCCGTTAACGGTGTGGCTGCCGTCTCTGGAGGTTTCTTGTTCAGAGGTCTGAGAAGGGGCCACCCCACCCATTAGCGTGGCCGCTCTCTGTCCACTTGGTGTATTAGGTTTCTACAGAAAGTCTTAAAAAAAAAATTTATTACTGGATAGAGACAGCAATTGAGAAGGGCTAGGGAGATCGAGAGGGAGAGAGACAGACAGACACCTGCAGCCCTGCTTCACCACTTGCAAAGCTTCCCCGCTGCAGGTGGGGATCAGGGGCTTGAACCTGGGTCCTTGCGCATTGTAACGTGTGCGTTCAACTAAGTGCGCCCCCGCCTGGTCCTAGTAGGTCTTTAAATAAAAGGGTTTTGGAGCCACCACCACCCCTCTAAAAGAACTAGACATGAAAATCAGTAACATAAACTCAAAGAATCTCTTGGCATAAGCACGTGAAGATGCTTCTGTCCAGAGCGAGGGTCCTGCTGGTGCTGTGGACAGCGGCCCGGGTGATCCATGCTGCTCAGCCCCAGGATTCTCCTGTAACCACTAGATGCCACTAGCGCCCTCTGCTGAGACCCCCGCGTTGTCCTCAGGCCACCCTGCATGTCCTTGCAGGGCAGGGTCACCCTGGGCTGCGAGCCACTGGTTTGCAGAGCCACTGACCCACGTGAAACCCTACGTGAAGTCGGTTCTTTGAACACATGAACCACTGTGAGGGGTTTTCTTGCTGTGAAAGAAAAAAGTTGACAAAGTGATGCCGGTGGCTAAGACTCAGTTGTGCCCAGCACCTGCCCGCGTGCTCTGCCGGCAGCTCTGAGCTCTAATTTTAGTTTCCCGCTGGTGGTTGGCATTGGTGGCTGCTGTCACGGGGAGGGGACAGCTTCTGATTTGCAGCCTCTGGTGGGTTATGGGATAGAAACGCCAATGGGGTTTGGGCGAGCTTAGGAGAATGACTTGCACAAGAGGGCCTGGGCGAGCTTTGCTATGAAGTAAGTGGGGCAGGAGCAGAGAGCATAACGGTTCTGCAAAGAGAACCTCATGCCTGAGGCTCCAAAATCCCAGGTTCAGTCCCCTGCACCACCATAAACCAGAGCTGAACAGTGCTCTGGTTAAAAAAAAGAAGAAAGAACTAAGTTATATAGCTTTTTGAAGGATTTTTTTTTCTTTTGTCATAGACTGGGGGATTTAGAGGAGAGAAACTCTGGGGAAGTCACCTAGTTCAAACTTCCCTTGTCCCGTGTTACAGCCCAGTCTGTCCCTTTTTGAGGGGCATCTCTATGGGGTTCTGTCCTTTTGGTTTCAGACCACAGTTCTGGTTCTGTGTGAAGCACCCTTCAGCTCTGGGTGAGAGGGGTCATCGTCACCTCTGCCCTCGGTGCTGTGGGGCAGCCGTTCTCTCGTTCCTGTGCTGAGAAGTCGGCCCCCACTTGGGCTGGCGCGAGAGCTCAGCCGGGTAGGGTGCCGCCTTGCCGTGTGTGTGGCCCGGGTTTGAGCTGGGCTTCCGGCACACGGGAGGCTGTGGTGCTGTGGTCTCTCTCACTCTCGCTGTCTGTGTCTCCCTCTCTCTTTCGGAGCCCCCACCCGCTCAGCCCTCTGGACATCGCTGAACACACCAGCAACGTGATGAGGCCACAGGGATGGGACGCAGGCAGTGCCAGCCGGGACTGGCGTTTACGCCAGGGGAGGAACTCGGCTCCACTGTCCTCTGACCACTCCACCTTTTGCCTTTCTCCCCAGATGCTTTCTTCACGTGTCGCAAAAATGCTCTCCTGGCGAAGAGCTCGGGCTCCCAGGTAGAGGGCGATTTCGCCATGGCCCCTCGGGGCCCCGGGCAGGAGGAGTGTGAGGGCCTGCTGCAGCAGTGGCAAGAGGAGGGCTCGAGCCAGGGCCTCCCCGCCCAGAGCCAGCCGCCTCTGGTGGAGAAGGGGCTCTCACAGAGCAGCCTGGCGCGCCTGATGGAGGACCCGGGGCTGCCAGCTGACGCCCCCGAGGACAAGTGGCCCCCCAGGCAGCTGAGTGACCTGCGGGCGGCCGAGAGCCTGGAGGAAGTGCCCCCCGAGCTGCTGGGCCAGGAACCCCTGGCAGAGGCGGCGGGTGCCCTGTGGACAGCCGTGCCCCTCCAGGCGGGGGCCCCCTACGCAGACTGCGCGGTCCTCCCAGTGGGCGTCCTGGCCGTAGAGCAGTGGGAGGAGGACCCGGCCGTGGTAGCCTGGAGCATGGCGTCTGAGCCTCTGCCTCCCGAGGAGGCCGCCCTCTGGCCCTTTGAGGGCGTGGGGCCCCTGCCACCTCCCCCGATGGAGATCCCCTATCACGGTGAGGGGCACGGGCACGCAGGGGTGGGGGTGGGGTGGGGGTGTGTCAGCCTTGGGGTGTCAGGTCCCTGAGTGACTGGCAGAGGTGACAGCCAGAGGATCCCTGCTGGTCACACGGGTGCGCGGCCAGGCTGTGGCCCTCCCGCTGCACCTTCTTGGAGTTGACCCCAGCCCCCGGGGGTGGCCCTGAGCCCCTCCCAGCTCCCCAAGTCTCTTTCCCTCCCCGGGCACCCGCTAACTGGCTGGGCTCACTGCCAGAGTGGGGCCTGGGAGCTTCTGTGCAGTTCTATGCTCTAGAGAAGGGGGCGCATGGCTCCCAGCCTCTCAGACCTCACGGGACTCGGTGACACTAAGCCTGTACCCTCAGCCCATGAGTCTCTCCTCAAGACCAGGGGTTTCAGGAGTGCGAGAAGCTGGCCAGGTGCAAGGTGGCGGGGGGGGGGGGCTGTCTCTGGCTTCGTGGGACCTGCCGTGGAGTCTGAAGTGGCCTTGGGGTGCTGCTGCGACGGCTCTAGGGTGGGACAGGCGAGGGCCGGCCGGGTGCTCTGTGGGTGACCCACGTCACCCTGCTCGGCAGAGATCCTGTGGCGAGAGTGGGAGGACCTGTCCCCGCAGCCCGACCCGCAGGGCTTGCCAGCGGGGGACGGCCCCCAGTTCCAGTTCACGCTGATGTCCTACAACATCCTGGCCCAGGACCTGATGCAGCAGAGCTCTGAGCTCTACCTGCACTGCCACCCAGACATTCTCAGCTGGAACTACCGCTTCGCCAACCTCATGCAGGAGTTCCAGCACTGGGACCCCGACGTGAGTGGGGGGGGGCAGGGCTGCTTCCTGGGCCCGTCCCGTCTGGGGGGCAGATTCGAGGAGACTCCCCTGTGCGTCCTCAGCAGAGGGGGGGAGGGGGGCCAAGGAGCAGACAGGCTGGGCGGTGGCGCTGGCCGCTTAGGGCTACGCCTGCGCCTCTCGGCTCCCACCTGGGGGAGGCTCGGTGCCTGCTTCTGGGCAGCATCACAGGGCGCTCGGGACCTCTGGTGACCGGTTCCGTGTCCATTTCCCAGATCCTCTGTCTCCAGGAGGTCCAGGAAGACCACTACTGGGAGCAGCTGGAGCCCTCCCTACGCATGATGGGTGATGCCTCCCTGCAGCCTTGTCTCTGCTCCCCCCCCCCTCTGTCTCAGGGACTGGTCAGTCTCATGTCAGTGAGCACCTTGTGGTAGCTGGCTGGAAGACTGAGTGTTACTTTGCGGCTGAGGGGATTGAGGTGCTGGAAAAAATGGAGCGACTTTATCAGGACCCCACAGAGAGAGTCTCAGAGGCAGAGCCTGGACTCTGCCTGCCTGCCAGATCTGTTTTTGGCCCCTTCCTTCCTTCCTCCCTTCTTTCCTCCCTCCCTTCCTCCCTCCCTTCCTTTCTTCCTTGCCTGCCTGCCTGCCTGCCTGCTTCCTTTCTTTCTTTCTCTCATCTTTCTATATATTTGTTTATTTTACTGAGAGGAACACAGGGAAAAAGATACAGAGAAGCAGGGACACACACACACCAGAGTACTACTCAGCTCTGGCTTATGGGCAGTGAACCATTCTTAAAACAAAAATAAGAAACAACCCAACATTTTAGTTATTTATTTTAGTGAGAAAAAGATACAGAAAGAAAGGCCAGAATGCTGCTCAGCTCTGGCTGAGGGTGGTGCTAGGGACTGAACCTGGTGCTTAGGAGCCGCAGGCCAGAGTCTGTTTGCAGAACCACCGTGCTGCTTCCGCAGCCCTTGTTTCACACCTTCTGTCCCCCTCCCCCTGGGAGCCACCCCACGCCTGGCCGCCCTGTAGGAGCCTCTGAAGCCCTCTGCCCTTGGGGACTGTCCCCCACAGGCTTCACCTGTTTCTACAAGCGGAGGACCGGCCGCAAGACAGATGGCTGTGCCGTCTGCTACAAGCCCGCGCGTTTCCGCCTGCTCTGTGCCAGCCCTGTGGAGTTCTTCCGGCCTGGCCTGGAGCTGCTGAACCGGGACAACGTGGGCCTGGTACTGCTGCTGCAGCCGCTGCTGCCCGAGGGCCTTGGCCCCGTCTCGGTGGCCCCGCTGTGCGTGGCCAACACCCACGTGCTGTACAACCCACGTCGCGGGGACGTCAAGCTGGCGCAGATGGCCGTCCTGCTGGCGGAAGTGGACAAGGTGGCCAGGCTGTCGGATGGCACCCACTGCCCCATCATCCTGTGCGGGGACCTGAACTCCGTCCCCGACTCGCCTCTCTACAACTTTGTCCGAGACGGGGAGCTGCAGTACCACGGGATGCCCGCCTGGAAGGTGACACGGAGACTGGGTGCCGGCACCCTGCTGCCTCCTGCTTTTCCTCCTCCTGTTGGGGTGTTTATGCTCACGCCCATCTCCCTGACTCCAGTTAGGGGCTTTGACTCTGGCCCACGGCAGTCAGTTTAGTTTTTTTTTAAAAATATTTTATTTTATTTATTTATTCCCTTTTATTGCCATTGTTGTTTTATTGTTGTAGTTATTATTGATGTCGTTGTTGTTGGATAGGACAGAGAGAAATGGAGAGAGGAGGGGAAGACAGAGAGGGGGAGAGAAAGACAGACACCTGCAGACCTGCTTCACCGCCTGTGAAGGGACCTGCCTGCAGGTGGGGAGCCGGGGGCTCGAACCGGGATCCTGACACCGGTCCTTGAGCTTAGCGCCAGCGCTTAACCCGATGTGCTACAGCCCGACTCCCGTCAGTTTAGTTTTTATCATTCATTCATTCATTCATTCATTCATTCATTCATTCGTTCTCTGTTCACAAGACTCCAAACGCTGTAGAACGAGGCCCAATTCCTTTACTCTCTGCACCCCTGCCTTCCAGTCTAGGGCTGATTGTTGTTGTAGGCCTGGTGGTGGACCCCAGGGCCTGGGGGAGAGTCTGGGGCCCTCGCCTTCACCTGCCAATACAGTGCTTTGCTGTGCTGGCAATTTTTTTTTTTAAATAAAGCCACTTTATTTATTTACATATATATATATTTATTTTTTCTTCCAGGGTTATCGCTGGGGCTTGGTGCCAGTACTACGAACACACTGTTCCCAGCGGCCATTTCTTTCTTTCTTTCTTTTTTTTTTATTGGATAGGACAGAGAGAAATTGAGAAGGAAGGGGGAGGTAGAGAGGGAGAGAGAAAGAGAGACACCTGCAGCCCTGCTTCACGGCTTATGCAGCTTCCCTCCTGCAGGTGAGGAGTGGGGGCTCAAGCCCAGATCTTTGCATGGGTCCTTGTACTTCGTCCTATGTGTGCTTAACTGGGTGCTCCACTGCCCGGCCCCCCTAAAGCTATTTTATTTTCGACTAATCGGGTTTATAAGACGGTAAGATGACAGAGTATGGTCCCACACAGCACCCATCACCAGAGTCCTCACCGAGTCTTAGAGATAGCTGTTACTGTTACTCTTCTCCTTCTCCTCCTTCTCCTTCTCCCTCTTCTTCCCCCCTTGTGTCAGCTGTCTAGATTCCACACGAGTGAAATCGGTAGCTGTCTTTCATCAGACTTAGTTCACTAAGCATCACCACCTCCAGTTCCAGTTCCCTTTGGCCCTAAAGCGCGCGCTATGTGTGCTTCTTACAGCTGCTGTGCCGTCAACCTCGTGAATTTGAGTTGTGTGTGTTGAATCTTGAGTTTTGTTTTTTTTTCACCGAACAATGAGAACAATGAGTACCAGGATGAGTCTCATTCCTTGTGGCTGTCAGCGTGATTGCAGATGTAGGCAGCTCACGGTTAATCCCTGGTTTCTCTGACCCCACTCATGGCCACACAGCTTGGGCTGATTTCTCTGTTCGTCTCTCAGTGTTTCTCTTTCTTTCTTTGGCGTGCAGTGATCCTGCTTACTGCTGAGCATGTGACAAGCCATATGGAGAGAGGATGTAGAACGACTGAGTTGTTTAGTGCCTTGAGCCATGGCCTGGCCACCATGTGTGCAGAGGAAGACGTGACTCTGCCTAGGAGCTGCTGTGACCCAGGAGCTCAGGGAACAGGAAGGGGATTTGGCTGAGCGCTGCCTGTGACAGGTGCTTCGAGCATTGTGAGCAGAGGCGCTGGTTTTTAAAGAGAGACGGTCCTCAGCTCATGTCCCTGTTCTGCTGCCTTGGCCAAGTGACGCAGGCTTCTCCAGCCCCATCTGCCTGATGTGTACACTGGGACAGAGAGCTTGTCTGGACCCTACCCTCTCTGACGTAGCCAAGCCCTCGTGTGTAGCTGCACTAAGGCGCGTGCAGTCTGGCCACAGCTGTTGGAGACAGACAGATGACTGATGTCCAAATGTCCCCCGTCCCATTCTGTGTGTCCCCTGTCCCCTCCGGACTGCGGTTCAGGGTGATCACCCAGGCATAGTGGTTGCCTCTGTGCACTCCCCATTGGTTTGCCCTGGTGATTTCATAATAACGGACTTAGGATGCTAGACCTTGATCCGGACAACCCAGACTGTGGGCTGTCGCCTCCCAGTGTTGGTGTCGCCGTGGGGAGCTGTGGAGACAGACTTCCCTGAGCCGAGATTTACGGAATCACGGCTCCTGCAGCTCTGTTCTCTCTGACCCGCACGCCACACTCACCTGCCCCTTCCTGCTTCCCAGACACGCCAGACTTTCTAGAACAAAATGAGTCTTTGCTGTCTTCTCTCTCCCTTTCCCTCTGAGGGCGGGTGTAACTGTGTGTCTGTCCACACGCCCCGGTGCCAGGCCGCTCCCGTCCCATCATGCTTTCCCTTTCCTCAGGTGTCGGGACAGGAGGACTTCTCCCACCAGCTCTACCAGAGGAAGCTGCAGGCCCCGCTGTGGCCCCGCTCCCTGGGCATCACTGACTGCTGCCAATACGTCACCTCCTGCCACCCCAAGAGATCAGGTGAGCTGGGGCCCCACTTTGGCCTGACTGTGTCTCAAGTACGCTGGGGGGGAGGGACCTCTGGGGCCAGGCAGGGGTGCACCTGGTTAAGCACTCACATTACAATGCGCAAGGATCCAGGTTCAAGCCCCTGGTCCCCACTTGTGGGGGGAAGGCTGCCTGAGGGGTGATCAGGGCTGCAGGTGTCTCTCTGTCTCTCTCCCTCCTTCTCAGTGTGTCTCTGTCTCTATCCAATAATAAATAAACGAATAATATGAACAAAAACGGAAGTGGAGCCCTCGGTTTCTTAGCAAGCACCTTTGTTGCTCTCACTGCCATCCTCGAGGTCACTCCGTGAGCGGGACAGCTTTAGCCCGGACTGTTGGGAAGTGTCCTTGTCCTCAGTCTCCCGCCAGTGTCCCTGCACAGGGCTCCCCCTTGTCATGCTGACCGGCTTCCCTGGCCCACAGAGAGGCGGAAGTATGACCGGGACTTCCTGTTGCGCCTGCGCTTCTGTACCATCGCCTGCCAGCGGCCGGTGGGGCTGGTGCTCATGGAAGGGGTGACGGACACCAAGCCAGGTAATGGGGGCTCGTCCACCCTCTTTAACCAGGGTGTTGAGTGGGGACGTGACCTCCTAGTCTGTTGGGGGTGCAGCTCTCAGAGGCCAGCTCCCACCAGTGAGCTCCTGTGGGAGCTGAGAGGGGCCTACCAGCCCTGAAGCTGAGGGAGCCACGTAACCTTTCTAGGAGACGGGGGGGGGGGGGGATAAAAGGCACCTACAGCACACCTCCTTCAAAAATAAAAACTAGGGGCCAGGTGGTGGTACTCCAGGTTAAGTGCACATAGTATGTGCAGGGACCCACCTGCAGTGTGGATGTTTCACGAGCAGTGAAGCAGGTCTGCAGGTGTCCATCTCTCTACCTCTATGTCTCCCCCTCCCCTCTCAGTTTCTTTCTGTCCTATTGAAGAGAATAAAAGGGGCAAAAATGGAAAAAATGGCCAAAAAATGGCCACCAGGAGAGGTAGATTCATAGTGCCAGCATCAAGCCCTCACAGTAAGCCTAGAAAGAAAGAAAGAAAGAAAGAAAGAAAGAAAGAAAGGAAGAAAGAAAGAAAGAAAGAAAGAAAGAAAAAGAATTGTTGTGGAGCCTGTAGACATGATCACGTACCTGTAAGTAAAAGATGGAGCCACGGCCTTCCTAAAATAGGAGCACACAAGTAATCGTCTTTATCAAGCGAGTCAAGGAACACGGCAAGATACCAGAAGATGAAATGGAAGAAGGGGCATAAGAAATGAAAAGCATGACATCAAGTGGAGACAAGATTGGGGCGCATGGCAGGGAAGACACGGCTGGAAACAACACAGGAGGCGGATGCCACAGGGACAGCAGCAAAATAAAGGGCGGGTGAGGGAGACGAAGACCCAGAGACGGCGGTCACAGTGGAAGAGGGTCAGCAGACACGTGATTAGGTTCATAAATCAGGCAGCTGACATGGTGTCACAAAAGGCATCTTTGGGAGTCGGGCTGTAGCGCAGCAGGTTAAGCGCAGGTGGCGCAAAGCGCAGGGACCGGCATAAGGATCCCGGTTCGAACCCCGGCTCCCCACCTGCAGGGGAATCGCTTCACAGGCGGTGAAGCAGGTCTGCAGGTGTCTGTCTTTCTCTCCCCCTCTCTGTCTTCCCCTCCTCTCTCCATTTCTCTCTGTCCTATCCAACGACGACGACTACAACAATAAGACAACAAGGGCAACAAAAGGGAATAAATAAATTAAATAAATATTAAAAAAAAATAACAACAAAAAACAAAAGGCATCTTTGCAGTGTAGTGCCAGGGAACTTTGCTAAAGTTAAACCTCTGAATTTTCTTTTATTTTTTCAGTTTCTTTACTAGGGGATTAATGGTTTACGGCTGACAGTGAAATACAGTAGTCTGTACATGTATAACATCACACAACAATACAACCCGCACAAGGCCCTCCTCTGCCATCCTGTTGCAGGACCTGAACCCTCCCCTCAACCCACCCCAGAGTCTTTTACTTTGGTGCAATACACTAACTCTAGTCCATGTTCTGCTTAGTGTTTTTCCTTCTGATCTTGTTTTTTCAACTTCTGTCTATGAGTGAGATCATCCCATATTCTCCCTTCTCTTTCTGACTTACCTCACTTTTTTTTTAAACACTTTTTTCCTTTTTATTTATTTGTTTATTTATTGGATAGGGACAGAGAGAAATTGAGAGAGGAGGGGGGAGATAGTGAGAGAGAGAGACAGAGAGACACCTGTAGCCCTGCTTCACCACTTGTGAAGCTTTACCCTGCAGGTGGGGACCAGGGGCTTGAACCTGGGTCCTTGCACAGTGTAATGTGTGCACTTAACCAGGTGTGCCACCGCCTGGCCCCATCTTACCTCACTTAAAAAAAAAATTATTCCCTTTTGTTGCCCTTGTTTTATTGTTGTAGTTATTATTATTGTTGTTATTGATGTTGTTGGATAGGACAGAGAGAAATGGAGAGAGAAGGGGAAGACAGAGGGGGAGAGAAAGAAAGACACCTGCAGACCTGCTTCACTGCCTGTGAAGCGACTCCCCTGCAGGTAGGGAGCTGGGGGCTTGAACTAGGATCCTTACGCTGGTCCTTGTGCCCGCTGTGCTACCGCCCGACCCCCTATCTAGCTACTTTTTAAATTTATTTATTTTCCCTTTTGTTGCCCTTGTCTTTTTATTGTTGTTGTAGTTATTATTGTTGTTATTGATGTCGTTGTTGTTGGATAGGACAGAGAGAAATGGAGAGAGGAGGGGAAGACAGAGGGGGAGACAAAGACAGACACCTGCAGACCTGCATCACCACTTGTAAAGCGATTCCCCTGCAGGTGGGGAGCTGGGGGCTCAAACTGGGATCCTTCCGCCGGTCCTTGCGCTTTGCACCACGTGCCCTTAACCCGCTGTGCTCCCACACAGCTCTCCATCTAGCTCCTTTTGAGGGTGAAGTTGACGGGACTGAGGTTAGGAGATAACTGATGCAGTCAAGCGCAGCTACGTGCCTGACTGTGCACAAGGCCCCGGCTTCGCCCTCTGTTGGCATGTTAAGAAAACAAAACAATACAAAACAACTAGAATATAAAATAAAATAATCAAGTTGGCTTCAGACTCTAGAAGATACTGGAGTAAGTCTACAGGAGAGAAATTAGACTGGGGTGGGAGTAAATAACATAATAGTTCTGCAAAGAGACTCTTATGCCTGAGGCTTCAAAGTCCCAAGAGTCCACAATAAGCCAGAGCTGAGCAGGGCTCTGGTAAAAAGAAAAAGAAAACTCAAATCTGAAAAGCTTTTTGGGGAAGAAAACTTCAGAAGAATAACTAAGCCAAGAAACAATTGGGGAAACTACAGTAAAAGGATTTGTGGAAAGTAATGAATTATTATTATTTTTTGTACAGGAATTTTATTCTTTTTTAAATATCATGCCAGAAAATGAACCCTTGGCCTCATGCACGTGTACTATCATGGAGCCGAGTCTAGATCAAATTAGAGAGAGAGACCAAAACACTACTCCGTCATCCAGGGAGCAGCCCTGGTGTTCTCATGGTGGGGAGCTCCCCCAGCTCCTGAGGCATGGTAAGACCTGCACGCTACCCGCTGAGCCACCTTCTCAGCCAGGACTTTAATGTGAGTTGGCATTTTGCAAAGAGCTGTAGGTATTTCACCTGCTCAGATCATTTTTTAAATTATTATCTTTATTGTTTATTAGATTGAGACAGCCAGAAATCGAGAGAGGAGGGGGAGCTAGAGAGGGAGAGAGACAGGGTGACACCTGTAGCCCTGCTGCATCTCTCATGAAGCTTTCCCCCTGCAGGTATGGATCTGGGTCTTGAACCTGGGTCCTTGTGCATTAGAATGTGAGCACTTAACCAGGGACGACACTGCCTGGCCTTGCGCTCAGATCTTTTAAATAGCAAACCTCAACGTACCATCTCAACTAGGGCGGTACTGACAAGTATTGATAGTTACCGAGCACTGAGCACTGAACAGGTGCTGGCAGTAGTCGGGCTCAGGCAGGGCTTAAAGACCACACATAGTCAGGTCGTCAGATGGTGGCAGGATCCAGTTTCACTCTGGGAGAAGGTTCTGGGGGCCGGGGGAGGTGGCTCAGCAGTGGGGTCCCTGTCTGGCATGCGTGAGGTCCTGGGTTCCATCCTGAGCAGCAGTAGTGGGAGTCAAGGCTTGCTCTGACTCTCCTCCCACGTTTAGCTTTCTGCCTGTCTCCTAAAAGGCACAGGGCCGGGAGCTAGCTGGCCTTCTAGAGTCCACACTTTCTCCCCCGGAAGCCTGGCGCTCAGAGGTCATGAACGGTGGAGCCGTGCTGTGGTGGCTGTCCTCTTGTTTCTTCTGCGCTCTCCCTGTCTTAAGAGCTCCGAAAGGAAAGGGGGAACAGTCAGTCGTTCTTAGGCCATGGATAGAAAGACCGCAACACAGCTCACGACCCTAGCAGGAGTTCTTGATCCAGAGGAAGTGGTTAGAAATGCTAGAACTTCCCAGCCAGCATCAGTGTCAGCATCAGAGCCGTCCAGCTGTGGGCAGCGTTGGTGTGGACGCCCCTACCCGGCACTGCGCTGCACTGCACATTGGACTAGAGGAAGCAGCTCTTGACACCCCACTTGTCTTTGCGAGGGGGGGTGACTTGGAAGGAGGGTGGAGGCCAGGGAGATGTGCACGGGGCTCGCCTGCAGGGGCTCCTGGGCCAGTCAGTTCGCAAGGAAATACGGAAATCCTAGAAACTATCTGGGGGAGGGCAGCTGGTAGAGCACTCAGTTGAGAACACATGTTACCACGCACAAGGACTGGGTTTGAGTCCCCAGTCCCCATCTGCAGGGGAAAGCTTCACAGGGTTGCAGGTGTTCCTCTCTCTCTCTCTCTCTCTCTCTCTCACTCCCTCTCCCTCTCTCTCTCTCTCTCTAGCAGAGCACTGTTCAGCTCTGGCTTATGTTGGTGTGGGGGGTTGAACCTGGGACTTTGAAGCCTCAGGCATGAAAGTCTCTTTGCAAAACCATTATGCTATTTACCCTTACCCTCTCTCTCCCTCTCCCCTCCACTCAATTTCTCTCTGTCTTAACTAATTTAAAGAAAATAGAAAAAAGGAGAAATGCCCTCTGGGAATGACTACTTTGTCGTCCCAACCTCCAAACATAACCCTGGTGAAAATAAAAATTTTTTAAATTATTTGAAAAAGAAGGAAATCAGAAGTTTATTGATATTTTTGATGATTCATGATGAATTTTTTCTTTTGACCATGGTTTTTAAGTTTTTTAAAAATTTTTTATTTATTTAGTTATGTGCTAAAGAGAGGAGACAGACCCAGACATCACTCTGGCACATGTGATGCCAGGGATTGAACTCAGGACCTCGTGCTTGAGAGCCCCCGGCCGGCATCCTACCTGCAGGGGGACACTTCATGAGCAGTGAAGCAGGGCTGCAGGTGTCTCTCTGTCTCCCTCTCTGTCTCCTTCTCCCCTCTCAATTTCTCTCTGTCCTATCAAATAAAATATAAAGAGGGGGAAAAAAGGCTTTTGAAGCTGTGGCTTCGTAGTGCTGGCACCGAGCCTCAGCTATAACCTCAGTGGCAGTGAAAACAAAGTGTAGCCACTATTTATAACTCGACCAGATGGCTGTGGAACAAAGACGGATTAGCTTTCCAGCCGGGAAATTGGGGATCGGCCTTTTACACTGGGCCGTGGATGACGGACGAGACTCGGCAGCCTCCCCAGCGTCCGCAGAGGCACCACTTGGCCTGGCGGCTGTCAGAGCCCGAGGGCCCGGGACACCCTGGGGCTCAGGCAGGGGCCTGGTGGGGTGGGGATCCCCTGGGTCCCCATGTAGCTAGCCGTGGAATAGCTGTGTCTGTGCTCTGTGCTGAGCAGGGCAAGAGCGGTTCCTCTCCACTGCTCATGGTGGGCTCGCTGTCTTGTCCAGCAAAGAAGCTTGTGTGCTTGGTGTCTATGCCCCTAGTAGCAGGACAGCTACAGTCAGAGTGAGGCGGCCATAGAGGGAGACACCACAGCACCACCACCACCACCACCCACTGCAGCTCCCCGGGTGCTGTCCTTGGTGCTCCCTGGGTGCTTGGGATGGAACCCTGGGCCTCGGGAGTGTGTGCCAGGTGCGAAGCCAGCTCCCTCTGGTCCCTGCAGAGCGGCCTGCTGACTGGGCTGACAGCGTCTTGGAGAAGGAGGAGGCACTGGAGCCAGAGCCGGTCTCTCCCAGGTAACCTGCCGCCCCCTCTTGTACCTGCCTGCCCACTGGGAGAGGGAGAGACAAGTGTCTCCTGACACCCGCTGAGCCTAAGGCCCTCAGTCAGGTCCTGACACGTGCGGCGTGGGTTCTCAGCCCTCAGAGCTCGCTGGCTGGTGGGGAGAAGGGGACGGGGCCTCAGCGGAGGTGGGGGGAGCCAGGGGCTGAGCTGGCTGCTTCTAGAACGACTAGCTACTGCCGGCCAGCTGGGACACCGTCTGCGGAGACTCTTTGGGGGGCCTTTAGGGAGCCACAGAGCCCGCAGGGAGAGGTGCAAGGGGGCACCCTGTGCCTCGCACTGACTCTTCCCCTCCACTGCAGCGCCATGGGCAGCCTCCAACACTGCCTGCGCCTCACCTCCGTCTACACCCACTTCCTGCCCCAGCATGGCCGCCCTGAGGTCACCACCATGCCAATGGGCCTGGGGACCACGGTGGACTACATCTTCTTCTCTGCAGAGCCCTGTGAGAATGGGGAGAGCACAGGTGAGCTGGGGGCCCCCGGATCCGCTCAGGCTGCTGACCACGGAGGGGTGCTGCACCTGGAGAACCCCAAGTGCCGGGTGGTGACTGCGTGGGCTTTGGTCACGAGGGAGCCCCGCTTTCCCCACCATGTTGCCTCCCACCAGCCCCACATCTTGTCTGGTCTGGTCTGAAGAGTGTCCACTCATGTTGGGCTGGATTGCGAGAGAGAGAGGGAGACCCCCAGAGCATCACTCTGGTACATGTGATGCGAGAGAGAGAGGGAGACCCCCAGAGCATCACTCTGGCACATGTGATGCGAGAGAGAGAGGGAGACCCCCAGAGCATCACTCTGGCACATGTGATACGAGAGAGAGAGAGAGAGACCCCCAGAGCATCACTCTGGCACATGTGATGCGAGAGAGAGAGAGAGAGAGAGACCCCCAGAGCATCACTCTGGCACATGTGATGCGAGAGAGAGACCCCCAGAGCATCACTCTGGCACATGTGACGCGAGAGAGAGAGAGAGAGACCCCCAGAGCATCACTCTGGCACATGTGATACGAGAGAGAGAGAGAGAGAGACCCTCAGAGCATCACTCTGGCACATGTGATGAGAGAGAGAGAGAGAGAGACCCCCAGAGCATCACTCTGGCACATGTGATGCGAGAGAGAGAGAGAGACCCCCAGAGCATCACTCTGGTACATGTGATGCGAGAGAGAGAGGGAGACCCCCAGAGCATCACTCTGGCACATGTGATACGAGAGAGAGAGAGACCCCCAGAGCATCACTCTGGTACATGTGATGCGAGAGAGAGACCCCCAGAGCATCACTCTGGCACATGTGATGAGAGAGAGAGAGAGAGAGACCCCCAGAGCATCACTCTGGCACATGTGATGCGAGAGAGAGAGAGAGGGACCCCCAGAGCATCACTCTGGCACATGTGATGCGAGAGAGAGAGAGACCCCCAGAGCATCACTCTGGTACATGTGATGCGAGAGAGAGAGAGAGACCCCCAGAGCATCACTCTGGTACATGTGATGCGAGAGAGAGAGAGAGGGAGACCCCCAGAGCATCACTCTGGCACATGTGATACGAGAGAGAGAGAGACCCCCAGAGCATCACTCTGGCACATGTGATGCGAGAGAGAGAGAGACCCCCAGAGCATCACTCTGGCACATGTGATGAGAGAGAGAGAGACCCCCAGAGCATCACTCTGGCACATGTGATGCGAGAGAGAGAGACCCCCAGAGCATCACTCTGGCACATGTGATGAGAGAGAGAGAGAGAGAGACCCCAAGAGCATCACTCTGGCACATGTGATGCGAGAGAGAGAGAGAGAGACCCCCAGAGCATCACTCTGGCACATGTGATACGAGAGAGAGAGACCCCCAGAGCATCACTCTGGTACATGTGATGCGAGAGAGAGAGAGACCCCCAGAGCATCACTCTGGCACATGTGATGAGAGAGAGAGAGAGAGACCCCCAGAGCATCACTCTGGCACATGTGATGCGAGAGAGAGAGAGAGAGAGACCCCCAGAGCATCACTCTGGCACATGTGATGAGAGAGAGAGAGAGAGACCCCCAGAGCATCACTCTGGCACATGTGATGCGAGAGAGAGAGACCCCCAGAGCATCACTCTGGCACATGTGATGCGAGAGAGAGAGAGACCCCCAGAGCATCACTCTGGCACATGTGATACGAGAGAGAGAGAGAGAGAGAGAGAGAGAGAGAGACCCCCAGAGCATCACTCTGGCACATGTGATGCGAGAGAGAGAGAGAGAGAGACCCCCAGAGCATCACTCTGGCACATGTGATGCTGGGGCTCAAACCTTTGTGTCTCCCCCACACCCCATGCCTGAGAACCCAGTGCTTTCTCTCCTGAGCCAACCCCCCTCCAGTGGACTGTGTATTTTTTTAAATTAATTTTAAGTTATTTTTATTTATTTATTAGGTAGAGACAGAAATTGAGAGGGGAGGCCGGAGGGAGACAAGACAGGCAGCCACAGCCCTGCTCTGCCGCTCGTGAAGCTTCCCCCCTGCAGGTGGGGGCCGGGGGCTTGAGCAAGGGTGCATGGTAACCACCAGGGTGCCCCTACCTGGCCTTGTGTTTTCTTTTCTGAAAAGGTTTGTTCAGTCCAGTGAAATAGCCGTGTGTGACCTGGGTTGGAGCCTGGCACCACCGCATTGAATGAAATGAAACTTGGTGCTGTGGCCTCTCACTCTGTGTGTGTGTGTCTGTCTGTATTTACAAAAAGGTTCATTCATTTGTTAACAGATGAGAGAGAGAGAGAGAGAGAGAGAGAGAGAGGAGAGAGAGAGAGAGAGAGAGAGAGGGGACGGGAACATCAGTCTGGCACGTGTGATGCTGGGTCCTCATAGAATGTCTGAGCAGACGCCTCCTCTGGGGGACAGGGGGACAGGGAGCAGTCGGGCACCCCCCCCCCCCCCCCCCCCGTGTGCCACATGGCTGGCTGCTTCCCCACCGCGGTGTCCTGTGCGCAGAGCCCCGGCCGCCCCGGGACGGCACGCTGAAGCTGCTGGGCCGCCTCTCCCTGCTGTCTGAGGAGATCCTCTGGGCGGCCAACGGGCTCCCTAACCCCTTCTGCTCCTCGGACCACCTCTGCTTGCTGGCCAGCTTTGGAGTGGACGTGGTCGCCCCCTGAGGCCCTCGAGAGGGCTGCTGGCTCAGAGACTGGACCCCACTGCTGGAAACAGAGCCCAGAACTCCCCACTCCTCTGTTAGATCTCCTCAGGCCCGCCCACGCTCCCTCCCCGTGGCCCTGCCCCCTTCCTGCTCGGGGCCCGGGAGAGGCAGAAGAAGGGGGTCCCCCTCTTCCGTGTGTACAGCACCCCCTTGCTTGTTAATGACCAGGGTTGCGGGAGCTCTGATGTCACTGGTTGTCTGCTTTCAGGCCGTTTCTGGGGGAGCCCTTCCTGCCCCCACCACCGCCCCTGCCTGCGTGGCCTAGGGGCCACACCTGAGCTTGGGGGTGTGCATGCATCCTGGGGGGCCGGGCCGCCCTGGGGTACACCTCCCACTGGGCCACCCAGAGGTGGGAGCGTGGTCTGTGCCCTCCTCTCTCTCCCTGCTTCTCCTTAGGCTCCTCAGTGGCCAGGGCACCCTCACCATCGGCTCTGGGGATGCGCTGTAGCCTCCCCCGAGCTCACAGGCAGGGGCTGGCCTGCTTCCTCCAGCTCTCCTGGGGGCCGCTGTGTGGTCACCAGTGAATGGGGTTTGCAGCTCTTCAGGGATGAAGCCAGCGACCTCCAGCATCCAGACCAGGGCGTGGGGAGGAGTCACACTGGACTCCAGCCTCGGGGGAAATCTCCTTTACCTCTGCATAGTTTTGGGGGTCTCTCTTCCCACCCCTTTCACTTTCTGCTGCCTCCTCAGCCCTCCCTGAAGGCCTCGAGCTCAGGCCGCACCTCAGCAGAAGGGGACCTCGGGGACAGGGACAAAGAACCTCAGTGCCAGGGCCAGGCCCGCACGCCTGTGTCCCGTCTGTTCCAGCAGGCCACACCCCACCCTGCAACACCTTAGTCAGCATCGCCCCTGGCCTCTGGCCCAGCCGTCCCCATGGCCCGGACACTGTGCCCTCAGCTCCAGCGCGGGCTGGGGACACCCAGCTGTCGGTGCTCTCCCCGGTTTGTTCTGTTCTGTTAATTGGAAGCCAACGTCCTTGGTGTAAGCTCTCCCCCGGGTCCTTGGAGCAGGCACCTTGGTTGGTGCCTGCTCGTTTGGGGGATCTGGCCTAGTTGAGCCCCAGGCCCACCTCCTGTACTCCACTGTTGACTCCTTTGCCCCCCACGTGATGACCCTGGACAGAGCCTGCTTGCCTGTGTCCCCCGGAAAGAGGCTCAGAGCTGGGGATGCTTCCAAGCTCTCCTCACGTTTTCTTGCTTGCTTCTGTTTTGGAAATGAAATGGGGTTTGAAATGGTCACTGAAGCTCCCTTTTCCCCAATAAAGGTGGACGTTTGCCCCTCCTGCTGTGACGTTATTAGAGAGGGAGAGACTGGGGCGGGGTCTGGGGGCATCCCACCCGCTAAGGCTAACCCCAGGCCCCCGGGAGACTGGCTGCCCACCCCCACCTCCCTTGCCGAGTCTGCCATCCTGCGCCATCCCGAGCTGCTGACGGGCGGGCGGCTGTCTCCCGCATGCCTACTTCTGATCCTCTCTGCACCCGAGCCAAGACCGAGCTGTGCGCCATCTGCCGCAGGAGAGCTTCCTCCCCCTCCAGCCTCGCCTCGCTGCTGTCTCCCCAAACCACAGGCCTGCTGCCGCCTGGGAGCCAATGTGCCAGGATTTTTCTAGAAGCCGAAGCCCTGGGCTCAGTCTCATCTATGGAACTGTCCCACCTCCTCACGTCCCCCTTCATTTTGCAAAGGGCCATGGCTGCTCCCTGGGTGATGGGGTGGGGTACGCCTCCCTCAGTGTCCACCAGGGGGTGGCCCTGGCCTCCAGCCTCCTCCCTCTCCCAGAGCAGAGGCACCCAGGGGTGGGGGTGGGGGCACCCAGGGGAGCCTGGTGGCCGCAGCTCATCATGATTGGAACATGAGCTTCAGGCTGGTGCCTGCCCCCGCCCAGCCAGTCATGAGCGGCCTGCAGGGAGCCTCTGTTCCCACATGGCTGCAGGGGTGCCTGCCCTCACACCAGCTGTCCTCACCACCTGCCAGGCCAGCAGCTGCGCCACGCCTCCTGCCATCAGGAGCAGGGCCAGTGGCTTGCTTCTTAGCCCCTGTCACTGCTGGGTTCTGCTACCACTGCTTTGCACAGCTCTGGACAGTTCCTGGGGCCAGGAGACGGCCCACCTGCTAGAGCACACGCTGTGTGCAGGGACTGGGTTCAAGCCCCGGCACCACTCGGCAGCACCCATAGCAGGGGATTTGCCGGCCAGTTGACTGGGGGTGTTGGGCGCCAGCCACCCTGCCCACCCAGGCATCGAGAAAGGGGCGTGTTTGGGGGGGGGGACATGGGGGCAGTGGTTGGGGCGTTAGCTTCCCTCCACCCTGCACAGCTGTATCCGAAGGAAATTGGGGCCCTGCAGCCTGAAGTCAAGGGTCACCCATCCCCCATGACTGGGGGGCTGAGCCCTAGGTCCAGCTGAGCTGCAGGGCAGGGAGACTCCCCCCCCCCCCCCCCCCGTCAGGCAACAGGCTTCACACTGTGGCTCCCCCCAGCCCAAACAGAGCTAGGGGACTTTATTCATTCTGACGGGACGTGAACAGGGATGAGACGAAGTGTGGGGACTGTGGCAATACTGACGTGGGAACAGGAGGGACGGCCTAGAAGACACAGTCACCATCCCATGGCCGGGCACTGTGCTCCTCAGACTGCCAGGCGGGCACTTGGGGCACCAGCAGCGGGGTCCACCCTGGCCGCAGCTAGCACCTCGGGGCTGCCTCCCAGCCCAGCTCCCCAGGATGGCCTGGCTGGTTTGCGCCCCAACACTGGGCCTGGAAGCCCCTCTGCTGTGGTGGCCGGGGGCCTTGGGGTACAGGCTAGAGGCTGGGCAGGGGCTCAGACCCCCATCCAGGGCTCCTCTACTCGGGCCAGGCCGCTGGCGTGACGGAGGAGAGGAGAGGGACTGACTGCAGAGGCCAAGGAGACGACCACCGGCCGATGGGGGAGGTGCACCCAGCACCCCGACTAGGCCAGCCCAGGTGTGGGGACACTCTGAGGTCACCCCTCCTGCCCCTGCCTTCAGTGCCCCCTAGACCTTCCCCCCCAGCCAGAAGCTCCACTCTGGGCTTCCTGCTCCCAGGGGTGAGATGAAGTGATAGGAGCATGTGACTAAGGCCCCAAAGTCCCTGCCTCAACCCCCCCAAAATCTGCAGCCAGGCCCGCCCACCCGTGGGGGCAGAGCCCTGTAAACACTCGGGGGAAGAGGGGGGCTACATGAGAAAGATAAAACAAGGACAGAAAGCACCTGTGTAACCCCCACCCCCAGGGCCCCATTCAGCTGGGAATGGGTGAGCAGAGGGGCCCTTCTTGGGGAAGCCCCCCCACCCAGGGGTCCCCCCATTCCCCATTTCTCTGCCTCAACTCCCCTTACAGCTCTTCCTCAGGGGCCCTGGAGCTTCTCCCTATGGCATCTGGCTCTGGGCCCAGGGCTGCTGGCTTGGAGAGAAACTGGGGGCCCCTGCCTGCACCCCCAGACCACCTCATTCTCCCCCTTCCTTTCCCACCTCTAGCTGGTACCTACTTCCTTGGCAGCGCTCCCCACCCAGCCCCACTGCCCCACAGCGCTTCACTTCCTCCTGTTCCTCCCAGCCCCCCTGACAGAGAGCTGCCCCCTCCCACCACCTACACCCCCCCACTCCGCTGTCCCCACACCCAGTCTCTCTGCCCCACAGCAGCCCTGCCTGCCAGCCTCTCCCCGCCCCTCCCTCCCCGGCGACCCTGACGGCCACTGAGTGAGTCCAGGAGCCCTGGTCCAGGACCCGGGGGCAGTGCCAACCCAGGGACCTTGGGGAGGACCACCACCCAGCAGGCTGAGCCCCTGCTCCAGCAAGCCGGCCTCCCCGTGGTCCTCTCCAGCTCAGGCCCGGCCCGCCTGCGGCCTCCCTAGCCATGGCCTCCGCCGCCAGCCTTGCCTTTCCCGGGGAGTCCTACCCTGCTTCCTGAGCCTGGGGGGCCAGCTACCCCCCCCCCGCCCCAAAGTCCCACAGACGACAGGGACAGCGCCCTGCCCGCCCAACACTGGGCGCTCCCTCCAGCCACCGGCTGACCCATTTGTCCAGTCCTTCTTCCATCCTTAAACTCAGTGGAGTTACGAAATAATAATACAATACCGCCTCCGGCCCCGGAGGGGCGTGGCTCACCGACAGGGGCGTGGCCGGAGAGAGGGCGTGGTTCATCGCAGGGGGCGTGACCAAATGGAGGGCGTGGCTGAGACCCTCTCCACCGCGGGCACATCTCTGCCCGGGCCGGGCGGGGTGGGGGTGACTTCGGGGGCCTCCCCGCCTCACACCCGGATCTGGTATCCGTTGAGGTCCGGCATGGCTTTGGGCTCAGCAGGCTTCTTGTCACCCGAGGGCCTGCAGGGAGTCAGCAGAGCACAGGTCAGGCTGGGGCCAGCTGCCCCGGGGCGGGGGCTGGGGGGTCCTGCCCCCAGGGGCCCCTTCTCCCGAGACTGCAGCAGAGGGTCCGCGGAGGCATCTGGGGGCATAGGGACCTGAGCCGCCCCTGAACATTGCCATGGCCTTTCGCGGACAAAGCTGACAGCTCATCCCCAGACCCCACCACACTTCAGGGAAAATCCTTGCTGTGCTGCCCTGCCCTACCCCGCTCTCTCTAACTTTATTGGTGATTTAATAGTCATTTAGACAACGATAAAATCATAGGGGCATAGTTGCACACTATTCCCACCATCAAAGTATAGAATGTAACACAGAGACAGCTATGTGAAACTCGAGCCCAGGAAAATGTGTCTCTTTCTCTCTACCCGAAAAGGTCGGCTGGTTGAGAAACCCTGGTGAGGGAGTCGGGCAGTAGCACAGCGGGTTAAGTGTACATGGCACAAAGCACAAGCACCGGCATAAGGATCCCGGTTCGAACCCCGGCTCCCACCTGCAGGGGAGTCGGTTCACAGGCGGTGAAGCAGGTCTGCAGGTGTCTGTCTCTCTCTCCCCCTGTCTTCCCCTCCTCTCTCCATTTCTCTCTGTCCTATCCAACATCAATAACAACAATAATAACTACAACAACAATAAAAAACAAGAGCAACAAAAGGGAAAATAAATAAATATAAAATTAAAGAAAAAAGAAACCCTGGTGACCCTTAAGCATAGTGGAGAGGCAGCTTCTGAATGACGTGACCTCAGAGCAGGAGCCAGTGACCTCAGAAGGCAGATCAGAGAAGGGGCAGGGAGGGGGCCGGGAGAGGGCTGGCACTGTAATGGGCGGCTTCTGCCATCTAGATGGGGTGAAAGTTGGGTTCGAGCTGCCCCATGGCAGGCACCCCATCCCCCCGGGGGGTTCCGAGAGAAACTCAGCCCACCTCCTTCTCAGTCCTCCCAGCCAGGCCCTCCTGCTGAGGGTGGACAGCAGTGGGGTCTAGCAGTGGAGAGTAGGGGCCCCGAGAGTGTCCCCATGGCTCACCGCCTCTCGCTGCGGCTGTTCCTGCGGTGGGGGCTGGACTGGCCCCTCTGCGGGGAGGACACATCCTTCTTCCGGTCCTTGGTGGGCGAGGGCGGGCCGGCACCTTTACCAATCTGGGGGAAGAAAAGACACGTGTCAGCATTAGTCCAGGGCTGTCCCCAGAGGCCAGGGGGCCTCCAGCCATGCTCCCACTGCCCCGGCTTTCTGGCCAGAGGGTTCTGGGAGCCAGGTGGCAGCGCACCTGGCCGAGTGCACATTACCACGTGCAAGGATCTGGGTTCAAAGCTCAGGTCCCCGTCTGCAGGGGCCACACTTTGCAAGTGGAGAAGCAGGGGCAGGTGTCTGTCTCTCCATCCCACCCTCTCTCGGCTGCATGAAGAAGCTCCGTGAGCAGTGAGGTGGTTCTCTCGTCTCTCAGCCCTCTTGCCCGCTCGCTCTTTCCATCTCCCTGCTTCTCACCCTTTATAAAGAAAATATAAATAGGGAACCAGGCAGTGGCACAAGCAGTATAGCACACAGACGCCACGTGTGAGGCCCAGGTTTGAGCCCTCGATCCCCACCTGCAGGGGTGAAGCATCATGAGTGGTGAAGCAGGGCAGCAGATGTCTCTCTCCCTATCGTCCAAGTTTGCTCTTTTTAAAAAATATATTTTCTTTCTTTTTAAATTTATTATTATTTACTATTTATTCCCTTTTGTTGCCCTTGTTTTTTATTGTTGTTATTGCTGTTGTTGTTGTTGGATAGGACAGAGAGAAATGGAGAGAGGAGGGGAAGACAGAGAGGGGGAGAGAAAGACAGACACCTGCAGACCTGCTTCACCGCCTGTGAAGCGACTCCCCTCTAGGTGGGGAGCCGGGGGCTCGAACCAGGATCCTTACACCGGTCCTTGCACTTTGCGCCACGTGAGCTTAACCCACTGCGCTACCACCCGACTGCCTGTTTCTTTCTTTTTTTTTTTTTAAGTATTTTATTTATTCATGAGAAAGACTGGAAGAGAGAACGGCCCAGACATCACTCTGGTACATGTGAACTCAGGAACTCACACTTGAGAGTCAGTGCTCTATTCCCTGCGCCACCTCCTGGACCACCAAGTTCTACCTCTATTCTAATGATAAGATTAACATATACATGAGTAAAAAGAGAAATCCCAACTAGCCACTCTCTATACAGCCCCCCTGCTTCCCTGAAGACGCGGCCACACAGCGCCACCTCCCCACAAGGTCGTGGAGCTGGGCTGGCTGGCAGGGCAGGCTTGCTAGTTCTCACATGCCCACAGGCACTGCCAGCACCTGTGATGAGCCTGTCCCTTCCCGTTCCCCCCCTGCAAGCCCGTGGGCTCCCCATGCCCCAGCACCTCCAGTCCTCTCTGCTCTGGAAGCAGTGCTCTCACAGCTGCCCGCAGCCTCCCTCACTGAAGCCAAGATGCCGTGTTCATGGTTGGGATGCCAGGCTGCCAGGTGTGGCAGTGGCCAGGCAGTGGTGGAGGGCACACTGCAGAGATACCCCAGGCTAAGGGGAGCCAAGGAGAGTGCAGTACTCCACCCCTTGTAGGGCTTCCTGTAACTTTCCCTCCTCTGGGATTGCTGGCCCACCTCTCTCTCTGTCTCTCTCTCCCTCACTCTCTCTCCCTCCCTCTCTCTCTCTCTCTCTCTCGCCCTCCCTCTCTCTTTCTCTCCCTCCCTCCCTCTCCCTCCCTTTCTCTTTCTCTCCCTCCCTCTCTCTCTCTCTCCCTCCCTCCCTCTCCCTCCCTTTCTCTTTCTCTCCCTCTCTCTCTCTCTCTCTCTCTCTTTCTCTCTCTCCCTCCCTCCCTCCCTCTCGCTCTCTCTCCCTCCCTCTCCCTCTCCCTCTCTCTGTGGCAGTTAGAGGGCCGAGTCAGGGCACCTCCACCCCACCCTCCTGTCCCCTTCAGAAGGGCTGAGATTCCACCAAAGGGTCCCCACAGCCACTCACAGGGTCCCTGCCATCTGCAGTGTCCACCACAGGCCTCCTCCAAGCCCTGCCCTCTAATCTCATTCCTTCTGCCTCCGCCTCCGGGAGGCCTTCCTTGCCCATCTTGCGGACCACCCCAGCACGAGTGGGACCAGCCCTGAAGGAGCGTCCAGGCTGCGGCCACCTCTGCAAGGGGACGGGCGGGGCCACCCGGCAGCCAGGCAGGACCGACCTTGAGCCGCAGGGCGCGGGCGTGGCGCTCCAGCTCCTTGCGCAAGTCCTCACGGCCCAGCCGCTCCACGTCCAGCACCGAGTGCTTCCACTCGATCTGCTCCACGCTGTGCGGGTCGTGGGACACGCACTGGCCCAGCTTCACCTTCTTGAGCTCGTGCCAGCAGCGCCCGTAGGCGGCCTCGTAGTCCAGCACCAGCTCGCTGAGCGTGCGGAAGGCGGGCGGCTTGTACATCAGGTCCTCACGCCGGCTCATGCCCAGCGCCCCGTAGCGCCCCCCGTAGCTCACCCCCAGCACGATGTGGCGGAAATAGTTCCCTGAGAAGAAGGTCTTGAAGCTGATGGGGAAGCGGTCCAGCGAGGGCATGCTGTTGGTGAGGTAACTGGCCGGGGCACCCAGTTAAAGAAAAGTTGGGGGATTGGGGCACAGCACCCCCGGGGAGAGGTGACCCACGGCTTGAGTGGCGCCTGGCACACAGTAGATGCTCAGTGACTCTGACCCGCGGGGTCAGAGCTGCCAGGATGTTCAGGTTCTAACAGCAAACAGGAGCCCTTCAGTGTAAACGGCAGGCTTCCTGGTGGCGGAGGAAGGACAAGAGGCCCCTCTCAGCTCTGTCTGGCTCCCAGACAATCCCCTCCTTTCTTTCTTCCAGGCCCCTGGGCTGCCCCCCTCCCCCCAGCTCTCTGCAGCTTAAGGAAGACCAGCTACCCACCCAGCCTCTCTCCCCATTCACTCTCCACGCTCACTCTCCCCATTCAACCCAAGACCTCTCTGCGCCAGCCTCGTCCGGTGGGCTCTGCCCTGCACTGGAGCTTGGGTGTCACTCCACCGGCTCTCTTCCCAAAGAAAGTCAGCATTTCTGTTAATCCCACCCCACACACACCCCAGATACCCACTGCAATCTGTAACTGTGTTTCTTTGCTGACTGATAGATTGTCTTAGCTGCTAAGATGTTAGTTTTAGATGACAGAGGCCTGGCCTGCCAAGCTCTTTGCTCTAGCTCAGGGCCTAGCACATAATAGTTGCTCAGTAAAATTCTTCTCACGGGGCCAGGTGGTGGCGCACACGTTACAATGCACAAGGACCAAGGACCAAGGTTTGAGCCCCCAGCCCCCACCCACAGGGGAAAGCTTTACCAATGGTGAACAGGTCTGCAGGTGTCTCTCTGTCTCTCTCTCTCCTTCTGTATCTCCCCTTTTCTATTTCTGGCTGTCTTTATCTAATAAATAAAGATAATAAATTTTAAAAGATTATAATTCTTCTCGACAACAGACAGAGACAGCACAGGTAAGGCCCAGGGCTGAGGCCACACTGGGACACTGCACCTGGAGTCCCTCAGCACCCGTGTGGTAACTTTCGTCCCAACAGCCTCAGGTGACAGGCTCCGAGAGGTTCAGTGAGTGAGTGCTCAGGTGTGAGCCTGGATTCTGCATCCCCAGCACCCAACTTCCACTCTGAAGCCGCGTCACCAGCACTGAGACCATCAAAGTGACTGGGCAGCGGCAGGTCACAGCAGCGTCCCAGTCGTGTGGTTGTGCCGTGGAAACACGGGGGGGGGTGGGTTTGGCTGCACAGAGGTGCCACTGTTCTCTCTCTGCCCACAAGCCTCCTTGTTGCCCCTGGAAGCGGTCACATGGTCCTGCCCAGCCAAACACTCCCCCTGCAGGGAGGCGGCAGGAGGAGTTGGGGAAGTGACCTCGGGGTCCTGAAGAGACAGTGGGGGCCACTCTCAGGCCAGCCCCATGGATGAGTCAAGCATTCCCAACCAATGGCCCGTCACAGAGGACGTGGCAGGCCTGCCCTCCCCCAGCCCCTGCAGGCAGCTGGCCCTCTGTCTGTCTGTCTGTGTGGAAGCCCTTAATCAGTCTTCTCTGGAGACTCTGTGAGCCTCTCTCTGCCCCTCATCTTCTCAGCCTCCTCAGTCTGTGAGCACCCCCTCCAGCCCCACCCTCTGCAGCTCTGGTGAAACTGAGGGGGTCCTGGTGAAGCTGGGGGATGGGCATGAGCTGAGCCTCACTAGACTGCTCTGCTGGCACGTGCCAAATTTTCTCTAATAAAACCAGAGAAGCTGAGGAAACTGGGGCTCAGTCCTGGGCCCACGGGGGTGAGGAGAGAAGCACTTACACAGCCCTGCTCTGATGGGGCCGGGGGATACGTCAGGCTCCTCTGCCCACAGGGCAATGCCAGCTTGGTGGGGATGGAGTGACCTGCCTCTCTAAGCAGCCCTTGTGACGTCCTGACTGGGGTGCAGAGAACTGGATGGCGGCGTCCATGGGGCTGAACAGATGAACAGAGGCTGCCTGGGAGCCAGCAGCTGAGCCGTGGGGGGCTGCCTCACCTCCACCTGGCGCTCTCACTTCCGCGCCAAGTCCCTGGGTGTTGAGACCGAGTTAGGAGGACAGGAGTTGCTGCCACACCACTGTGGCAGAGGGGAATTCTGGGCCCCCCACCTGTGCACCCCAGCTGTGGAGGATACATCCCCAGGATGACGGCTTCCAGGCATTTGATGGGCAGGGCCTCTTTGGTCATCTCCTTGGCCAGGTCCATCAGCCTGGGGGGGGAGGGGGTGTGAGGACTGGGCCCCCAGTCACAGGGGAAGGGGGTCAGCAAGAAGGGCAGAGACCCAGTCCCAGCCCCCAGCCCTGGGCAGGATGAGGAAGGAGGCCTCTCTCACCTCCCCTGCCCTCCCCTCTCCTCACTTCCTCCTCCCACCCACCCCCTCCTTACAAAGGCCTGGGACAGGACATAAATTTGGGCAGGCAGACCTGCCAGCCTCTGGAGGTGCCTGGTGCAGGGGGAGGGGAGGACGGGGTGGGGTAACTTGCCATCTGTCTGTCACCCCTACCCAACCCTGGGGCTGCAGAGCTTGGATCAATTGCAAGCGCTCCCGGGAGCTGGAACCCGGCCCGGCCTGCCCGGATCTCAGGGCACCTCCAGAAACTCCCCCAAACTGACTATGGGCGCCACTGCAGATGCCCCCCGTGCCCGAGTCCGTGCCCGCCAGGCCCTGCCCAGGCTCGCTGCATCTGGGGGCCCCTGTCTTGTCCTCTCAGAGTCCCCCAAGATGGCCTCTTGGGGGGCCCCCTCCCCAGCGGGCTTCTCCTCAAGCAGGCAGGGTGCAGGGGCCAGGGCTGGGGTGGGAACAAGGGGGCGGGAATGGGACAGAGCCCCCACACTTACCCTGTCAGAGGTCTGCTCTTCTTGATTTCAAAGAACTGTGTTCCTGTGTGATTGTACCTGAGTGGCGGGTTAAGGGCTTCCTGGTGGGTCTGGAAGCGACACTAATTTCAGGGGTGAGGTCGGGGCAGGAGGGGGACAGTGAGGTACAGAGGTGAGGCCCAGAGCAGGATGGGGACACTGTCTTGCATAAATGAGGGCCCAGGGCAGGAAGGGGGCTCTGTTGCAGGGCTGAGGCCCAGGGCAGGAGGGGGACTCTGTTGCAGGGGTGAAGCCCAGGGCAGGAGGGGACTCTGATGCAGGGGTGAGGCCCAGGGCAGGAGGGGGACACTGAGGTGAAGGGGTGAGGACCATGACAGAAGGGGGACTCTGTTGCAGGGCTGAGTCCCAGGGCAGGAGGGGGACACTGAGGTGCAGGGGCTGAGGCCCAGGGCAGGAGGGGACTCTGTTGCAGGGGTAAGGCTCAGGACAGTAGGGGGACACTGAGGTGCAAGGTTGATGCCCAGGACAGGAGGGGACTCTTTTGCAGGGGTGAGGCCCAGGGCAGGAAGGGGACACTGAGGTGCAGGGGTGAGGCCCAGGGCAGGAGGGGACTCTGATGCAGGGGTGAGGCCCAGGGCAGGAGGGGGAACACTGAGGTGCAGGGGTGAGGCCCAGGACAGTAGGGGGACACTGAGGTGCAGGGCTGATGCCCAGGGCAGGAGGGGACTCTGTTGCAGGGGTGAGGTCCAGGGCAGGAGGGGGGACACTGAGGTGCAGGGGTGAGGCCCAGGGCAGGAGGGGACTCTGATGCAGGGGTGAGCCCGTCCACGACAGGATACTGAAGCTCCCTGATGTAGCGCTGCACGGCCTCCAGGCGCTCGGGGACTGGCGTGGAGGGCGGGAAGGCAGGCACACTCGGTATGGGGATCTGGGGGCAAGACAGAGCCGTCACAGCAGGAACCCGCACCCACGGGCGCCTGGACCTGGCTTAGAGGCCTCGGGGCCCCGCCCGCCTCCCCAGCCGCTGCCTCTCCTTTCTTGCTTCTTTATTTGACAGGACAGACACACGTTGATCGGGAAGAGGGAGACAGAGAGGGAAAGAGACACCGGCAGACCTGTTCCGTCCCCCGTGAAGCTTCCCCTTTCTTCTTCCCTCTTCTGGAAGCCCAGCTCAGGCCTCCACCAGCCACACACCCCTGCCCCTGCCCCCTGCAGCCTCTGGTCTGTACAATTTCCAGCAAAACAAAGCTGCCCCCCACCCCCCACAACTGCTGAGTTTTAAATATTCAAAGGTTAACCAAACTGTCAATGCCTGGGCCTGGGCCCACAGCTGAGCACACCCATTACCATCTGTGAGGACCCGGGTTCAAGCCCCTGCAGGGATGGGGGGCTTCCAGAGCAGTGGAACAGCACTGCAGGTGTCTGTCTTCTTATCTCTCCATTTCTCCTGGCCTCTCACCCTCTCTCAAAAGAAGAGGGGGAAAAAAGGCCACTGGGAATGGTGGAGCTGTGCCAGCACCGGGCTCCAGCAATAATCAAAAATTAAAATGGGGTCACGTGCTTATGGTTTTGGTGTTCACTCTGGTTCAGGTGCTGGAGCTAATCAGAAGCAGCCTCCTCTCAGCACCCCCCACCAGACTGGGGTGCCCTCTGGGAGGGCTAGAGCATCCCAGAGGTGAGGCTGGGCTGCCCGGTGGAGGTGCCGAGGCCATGAAGCAGTCTTATTTATTTGCCCTTATTGTGGTTGACTTTATCAGATGACGACAGTGACAGAGACAGAGAAGGAAAGACACCAGAGCACCAAGTCTCTCCAGAGCCCTGGGGATGGGCTTGAACCTGCGGGCGCCCTGACTGCAGGGGAGTGACCCGTAGCCTGCGACACCATGGGAGGCGGGACGGGCAGACGGGATGGGTCGGCTCTGCCAGGGTCGGTTCCCACACGACAGCGTGTATGAGCTTCCTCTGTCGCTGGCTGGTCCCCTCCTTCCTGTCCGGGCAGTCCCAGGCAGCTGAGACCCCACCGCAGGAAGCTACACGACCCCTTCCTCAGCCAGATGCTGCCTCTCAAGTCATGAAGTATGTGTGTGGGGGGGCACTTGCAGAATTGGGGGCATTTCTTCCTGCCTGAACACCCCATGCCACAGGGGCCCTGGAGCTCCAGGGTAGGGGTGGGGCGTGGAGAGGAGCTGGAGGAATGGCAGCTGGCGGGAGTGCCCTGTACCTGAGTGAGGGCCTGTGTGACCCCTGGCAGTGCTGGTAGAGACGCCGCCACCTCCCAAAGGACGACCCCAGGACCCAGCTGCTAAGGCCAGTGCCAGTGGGGGTAGAGGCTGACATACCCCCCCACCCCCACTCAATCCTAAGCCAAATCCTCCAGGTTCGGACACCCAACACCCCAGGGGACGGGGCAAGTGGGGGCAGCAGGTTCTGGGGGTCAGGCCCTCCTCCACCGCCCAGGCACCCCAGGGAACCTCCTATGAGAGGCAGGTTCCCCTGCCCAGCACACAGGGGACTTGGGAGGGGAGAAGGGCTGACAGCCAGGAGTGAGGGAGGGCGGGAAGCAGGGTCTAGACAGATGATGGACAGCACTGCCCAGACAGACAGCACTCTGGGGCCTGAGCACAGGGCAGGGCACGAAGCAGGGGCTCCCCACCTGCTGTCACTGTCTGGGATCTGGGAACCTTCTAGAAATGCTGCCTCATCCCCCGGGCACCACTGCTTCCACCATGACTAAAGCACCTGGGGGGGTGCATACACACCCCTGGGGGGACTGGGTGCAGTGTAAGTACCCCTCGCCCCACAATCACCCCATCAGATCCTCCCAGTGCTACCTGCAGTGCAGTGGGTGTGGCTCGCACTATCATTTCACATCACAGGAAACTGAGGCACAGACACTGGGCAGGGCAGGTCACACACACAGGGGAGAGGCGGGCAGAGGGGTGCGGAGTGGGGAGCCATGGCTCGGCCCTCACTGCCAGCTGCCGTGTGGGTTCACAGCTTCTGTCCCCAAACTGCCTCACTTCTCCCCTGAAAAGATGCCAGGAATTCGCTTGTGCTGTGACATCTCCCGCTCGCTCTCCATTCTTGGCTCAGGGTCCCTGCAAACATCATGCCTGCCCAAGCCAGACACCTCAAGGCCCAAATGGCTTCTGTGACAGCTTCCAGGATGTGTTCAAGAAGCCTCACCTCAGTGCTCACTTCAAGAATCAAATACTGGAGAGGCTGGTGGTGGCGCGCCTGGTTGAACGCCTATGTTACAGTGCTCAGGGCCCCAGGTTTGAGGCCCCGGTCCCCACCTACAGGGGAAAAGTTCCCCGAGTGGAGAAGCAGGATTGCGGGTGTCTCTCTGTCTCTCTCCCTCTCTATCTCCTCCTTCCCTCTGAATTTCTGGCTGTCTCTATCCAGTAAATAAAGATGAGAGAGAGAGAGAGAGAGAGAGAGACTTAAATACTGGAGGAGCTGCATAGTGTTGCACCGGGTTAAGCATACACATTACCTTGTCCTTTTCTATCTCTCTCTGTTCCTCTCTCTCTCTCTCTTGCATTAAATACTAGCAATAATTTTAACCCATGGGATTAGCTAAACAAATTCCAAAATCCAGTCGGCTTCTCATTTCCTGCGGAAACAGCTGAAGCTGCCCGGCCTCCAACCTCTGCAGCCCCTTGTCTCAGAAGACAACAACATGGCAAAAACAAAGCTGGCTACTGGCTCCAAGTCTCCCCCGCCCCATCCCCTCAGTGGCCTTCTCCTGACCAACTGGGCAGCCGGGAAGCAGAGACTGCACACTGGGCTCTGCTCTCATCCCCAGGAGAGTCCCAGGCCGCTACATTTGGGGCCAGATTCCCTTGTCTTTACTATGATGCTAAAAAAAAAAAAAAAAAAAAGAATTAAATAAAAACCCACTCTGCACTTCCACAAGCTCTCAGGGCTTGGGGCCTCCCAGCACCCTCTGGGGCACACAGCCCCGTCCCTAGGGGCTGGTGATGAACTGGACACAGCCTTGGCCATCGTGGGGCCATGCTGATATCGGCGTAGCCACACGCGGGAAGCCACCCATCCTTGATGCCCTGCTCTCGCCAGCTGGCTCCTGAGGGTGAGGTCCCTGGCCTGATCGAGGGCCCTCAAGTCCCTCCTGAGACCTCCATGTCCCTGCAAGAGGGTACCCCAAATGTTATGCATGTACAAACTATTGTATTTACTGTTGAATGTAAAGCATTAATTCCCCAGTAAAGAAATAAATTATTTAAAAAAAAAAAAGAGGGTGCCTCAAGTCACACCTGCTGCTCAGGACTGCAGGGCCACTAACAGGTGACATACTTCTCCCACTCTGAGCCTGCATGGGGCTCCTCGGCTCTCTGCTGGGCAAACATGATGCCACAGGGCACTGAGTGACCCAGCACCCCCAAACGTGTGCCAGTGTCCGGGTGGCAGGGCCTGACCCCCTGGGTTTGTGTGTGGGGGGGGGGGCTAAGTTCTGCCTGTGTTTGTGGTCTGGGCTTCCCGCCCTGCAGGCGGGTGGTCTGTCCCCATGTCCCTGTGTCCCCTCACCTTGGGCAGGTCCGTGGCCCCCCGGATGCGCAGGGCCACCCGCTCGCCGTCGGGGTGGATCTTGGCCACGTGCTTCCACATGCGCTCCCAGGTGGCCTCGTCCACAGGCAGCCCCCCGCGGTTGACAAAGAAGGGGACACCGCCATCGCGCAGGTCTTCGTCGCCGTCCTCCTCTGCGGGGCCGGGCTCCTCCGTCCCCTCCCCGGAGTCCGGCTCCAGGCGGCGCGGCGGCGAGGGGGCGGCCCCCGCGGCCCTGCGACCCCCGGGCATGGCGGGCGCTGCTCACGGGCCGGCGCCCCCCCTCGGGGGCCGGGACATGGGCGCCCCGGGCTGTCCGGCAGGCGGGGGACGCTCACACCATCGCCGGCAGCCCCGGGTCCGAGCGCCCCTGGAACAATGGCGCGGCGGGGACACTGAGGCAGCAGCTCCGCCCGCGGTCGCAGAGGGTCCCCACCCCGGATCTGGGGGGCGGTTTCTGCAGAAGCTTCGCGCCGAGCAGCGGGAGCAGCGGACGAGCGGGGGTCCCCGCAACCGGAGGCTTTGTCTCGGGGCCGGGCGGGGATCTGGGGCGCCGGGGGTGCTGCGGGGGACCCGGGCGGGGATCTGGGGGGACCTAGGCGGGGATATGGGGTGCTGGGGGGGGCCGGGCGGGGATCTGGGGATGATGGGGGGCCCGGGCAGGGATGTGGGGTGCTGGGGACCTGGGAGGGGGTCTGGGGGGACCTGGGCAGGGATCTGGGGGGACCCGGGCGGGGATGTGGGGTGCTGGAGATGCTGCGGGGGAGCCCGGGCGGGGATCTGGGATGCTGGGGGGCCCGGGCAGGGATGTGGGGTGCTGGAGATGCTGCGGGGGAGCCCGGACGGGGATCTGGGATGCTGGGGGGCCCGGGCAGGGATGTGGGGTGCTGGGGACCTGGGAGGGGATCTGGGGGTGCTGGGGGGACCCGGGGCGCTGGGGGACCTTAGGGGGCCCAGGGGGGGTCCCAGACCCTGGAGGGGCTGGCGCAGCGCCGACTGGCGACAGCGGCGACAGGGCGACAAGGCGCGGGTGCGAGGGCACAAATCCGGCTGCAGCTGCAAGCCAAGGCCCCTTCCCGGCCCCGCCCGCCGCCCACCCTGCGCCGCGCATGCGCCGCCCCCCTTAAAGGGCCCGCGCGTCCTCCGGGATCCTCCCGCCGCTCCTCCCCCACCCCCCACCCCGCCGCGACTTCCCTCTGGGGTGCGGGTGGCGGCTCCTGTCATCTCTGCCGGGACATCAGGGCGCCAGGAGGAGCGTAGAGGCCGAAGGTCCCCTCCCCGGGGTGGGTGTGGGTCGGGGGGCTGGGGGGTGACCCTGGGGGCCATCAGAGGTGAATTCAGCGCCCGCAGCCCGGCTTCAGAACTCGGCCCCGCCCATCACCGCCCTCTGCGGGCCTCAGTTTCCCCATCTGGCGCCAGAGCCGCCCAGGGGCAGGGACATCTGGAGGGCAGACTCTCCGCCCTGGAGCCAATGTGGACCCTTCCCCCATCGTCCTCCTGGGCACCTGCTGGCACCCGCTGGCAGAGTGGGGGTGGGTGGGCGATGGCTGCGGCATTTCTCGCTGTCACCTGCTCTGACTAGTGGACATGGCCTGTCCTCACTTGAGCCCGGACGAAGGAGGCCTCAAAGAACCATGGCGTGCACAGCCTGCCCCCCATCCGCTCCTTCAAATTGCCCCGGGGTCCCACCGGGTGAGAGAGCAGAGCAGGTGGTCGGTCTGGGGAGGTGGCAACTTCCAGAAACTTAGTTAAGCCGTGTGTGTGTGTGTGTGTGTGTGTGTGTGTGTGTGTCTACAGAATAGCTCACCTGGACAGCGTGCTGTTTTGCCATGTGTGTGACCCAGGTTCAAGTGCTGTGGTCTGTGGTCTCTTTCTCTAAATTAATGAATTAATCAATTAATTAAAAAGGGATGATCTCTTAGGCTCACGGAGCTGAACAGTCGCCCCTGCGGCCCCTGGTCCTGTCGGTGGGGAGTGGGTCTCAGAGTGGGTTCTAAGGTCACGGGGCTGGAGAGACCCAGTGTGGACTTAAACTGAAGTTTTATTTCTCCAGTTGCCTAACTCTCACCCTGAACTCGGTTGGCTTCCTGTGCTGTAAAAGATGTCTGCAAGTTTTTTGTTTTTGTTTTGAGAGAGAGAGACTGACTAGAGCACTCCACATCCCTGGATCTCCCTGGTGCTGTGCTTGGTGCTACCACACGGTGCCAGGGATTGAACCCAGGGCCTGATTTGTAGGAGTGTGGTGGGGTGGGAGGTGAGGTGGCACGGAGGAGAGAGCACAGCACTCATCCTGCATAGTACTCCCATGTGGCGCAGGAGTTAAACGAAGGCCTGATGTGGAGAGACACAGACACCTCGAGAGAAGGGAGAGACAGCACAGCACAGCACCTGTCCCACGTGGAGCTGGGGCTCAAACCAGGGTCTTGTGCCTGGCTGAATGTGTGCTCTACTGGGGGCCGGGTGGGAGCGCAGCAGGTTAAGTGCACATAGTACAAAGCGCAAGGACCCACGCTAGGATCCCGGTTCGAGCCCCCGGCTCCCCACCTGCAGGGGAGTCACTTCACAGGTGGTGAAGCAGGTCTGCAGGTGGCTGTCTTTCTCTCCCCCCCCCCCGTCTTCCCTTCTCTCCATTTCTCTCTGTCCTATCCAACAACAATAACATCAGTGGCAACAATAACAATAACAACAACAAGGGCAACAAGATGGGAAAATGGCGTCCGGGAGCAGTGGATTTGTAGTGCAGACACTGAGCCCCAGCGATAACCCTGGAGCGGGCGGGAAGTGTGCTCTACTGAGTGAGCTGTCTCTAGTCTCTGCGTTTGCTTGTTTGTTCTTTTTGACTCACACCTGTGAGTGGCTGCTGCGTGCCTGCTCTGTGTCCTGTGTCTGTCAGGGGCCTGGGGAGGGGTCTGGGGGTCTCCTGGCCCACTGGACTCCTCAGTGTCACTGAGGACCCTGAAAAGCCACTTCTGCAGAGATTCTGGGGACATTGGTTTGGGCAGGGCTCAGACAGCCATATTTGGGAGAAACTGGTGTGTGGCTGGATTTGAACACCCCTAAAATCTGACCTCACCAAGGCCCCGAGACATTGGACTTCCACGTATGAGGCGCTGGGTTCCATCCCCGGCATTGTGTGTGCCAAAGGGATGCTTGCTGTCTGTCCTTCCTTCTCTCTTTCTCATTACTAGATAATTTTTTTTGAAAGCCTGATCTCCCCCAGGGAAGTGTCTTGCTCAGATCAGCTGAAAGCCTGACTCAGGGTGAGTCTGCCCTTCCTCAATTCTGAGGGAACTGGAGTCATTTGGAATCAAGAAGCGTCTGCCTTTAATCCCTGCTGCCTGCCTCAGACTGTGTGTAGTGTCTGCAACTCACAGCTCAGCCACGCCGGAGGTGTCTGTAGGACAGCAGGAGGAGGCTGTGCGACAACGAGCTCAAGGACCCGGGTTCAAGCCACCGATCCCCACTTGCAGGGGGGAAGCTTCCTGAGTGGTGAAGCAGGGCTGCAGGTGTCTCTCTCTCCCTCTCCCCTATCAACTTTTTTCTCTTTTTTGCCTCCAGGGTTGTTGCTGCGGCTCAGTGATGGCAGTATAAATCCACTGCTCCTGGAGGCCAATCCCCCTTCTTTTTTTAATAGTCTAGGACAGAGAGAAATTGAGAGGGAAGATGAAGATAGAGAGAGGGAATAGAGAAATGGACGCCTGCAGACCTGCTTCACCACTTATGAAGCAACCCCCCTACAGGTGGGGAGCCAGGGGCTTGAATCTGGATCCTTGCACGGGCCCTTGTGTTTCATACTATGTGTACCCTCTCAATTCTTGTGTCCTATCTAATAACAAGGAAAAAAAGAAAGCAGAAGGCAGAGTCTGTAAAGGCAGTGCCCTGTCCCCTCAGCCCCCGGACACTCCTGGGCTGTGCATCAGCTTCAGGGACTCCTACTCCAGGGCCCCCAGACCCAGCAGCCAGCAGCTCTGTCCCTGGACGGCACAGATGCTTGGGGATGGCCAGGCACGAGGTGGAGCCCCCTTTCCCCGTGGGGCTTGGAAGGCAGCGATGAGCAGTGCAGCCCCAGGGGTGGCCTCCTCAGACACCCCAATTCAGCTGCTTATCCTGTGCCCGCTGTCTCTGTCCCAGCTGCCCTGTATCTTTGTAATCAGAGTCGCCGCCCGGACTTCCTGGGCAGCCTGGCCTGGGGCAGCTGTCGGGGTGTGTATTGGGGTGCTCATTGGGGTAAAGCTTGCGTTCAGGAGCTGTCTGTTCCCTGTGTGGTCCTATGACACTAACTTCACCAGCGACGAGGCCCTGGTTTCGGGGCCACTGGACGGGCACCCCAGTGGGGAGGAGACAGCTTCACTGGGGGGACTGGAGGCTCAGAAAGGTGGCGGCCTTGCTAAGAACTGCACAGCCAGTCAGCGTTAGACCCCCCTCCTGTTCCCCAGCTTTGACGCCCCCTGCCCCAGGCTGGGTCTGCTTTTCCCACACAAAGGCTGGGTATAGACAGGTCCTGGGAGCATGTGGTGGTGAGGGCAGAGGGTCCTCAATGCCTGCTTCAGGCTGAGCCCCAGTTCTGGGCGGGGGATGAGCTGCTTCCAGCTCGTGGAGGTGCAGAAGACAGCCATGGGGTGGGGGTGGGGGTGGGGTGGGGGCAGGGGTGGGGCCCGGGGCTGCAACCAGGCTGGGGACTCCTAGCTTGGTTCTAAGGCATGTTTCTCAGAACAGCATAGCTGTTTGTATCACACCTGCAGCCCTGCTTCACCACTCGCAAAACTTTCCCCCAGCAGGTGGGGACCAGGGGCTTGAACTGGGTCTGTGTGCACTGTAACACGTGTGCTCAGCCAGGTGTGTCACCACACGGCCTCTGTAACACCCTTTTAATCCACAACGGAAGGTCATGTTTGCTGCTGCCCCTCTCTGTCCCGACTGGCAGGTCACTCCCGCCCACCCACCCCCTGCCAGCAGTTTCAGCTGCTAAGAATGGAGAAGTCACCTTCTTCACCTCATCCTGGATGGAGCCTGAAGGAATCATGTTAAGTGAGATCAGCCAGAAAGAGAAGCATGAAGACGGCCTGACCTTACTGTTGGGTGAGAATCATAGGAACAAGGACAGGAAGGGGAGATGCAGAGTGAAACTCGGACCTCGGCCAGGGTGGGGGTGTACTGCTCCAAAGCAAAGGATTCTGGGGAGGGAGGGCAGGCAGGAGGCTGGGGCTGGGGTGGGGGGTTGGGGTCCTGGTACAGGATGGTGGCTTCTTACCTAAGTTGAGAGTGTTTTGGAGGTGGCTGTTGGGGGGAGATGAGAGACTGTGTCTATATATTAGGAACTGTAATGTAAACCATTGCCCCCTCCCCAAGAAAACGGCGAGAAAGAGAGAAGAAGGTGGGGCTTCAGCTGCTGCAGTTCTTTGCTGAGTCGTGGGCTGGCTGCTTAAAATACCTCCTGGCGCACGGTGGGCGTTCAGTAAATATTTGCAGATTCGGTGAATAACACCACCACCTGCAGTGAGTAATACCCACCCATGGGGTGGGCCTAGGACTAGAACGGGGGGGGGGGGCGCAGTAACCCCTAAGTCACTTGCTCGCCTGTGGGGAGCTTGGCAAGTCCCCTTGATATTCCAGAGATTTCTGTCTGGGCCGAGCCAGCGAGATGCCAGCTGCGTGTGTCGGGCAGGAGGCGGGAGAACGCTGGTGACACTGGGCTCAGAGGATTCAGTCACCACCCGCCCACGCTCAGCCGGTGGCAGGTGACAGCACCAGCCCTGCCCGGGACTGTCCCCAAGGTTGCTGAGGCAGAATGTCTCCTGCAGACAGAATTCCTGAGCAGGTGGGAGGGCAGAGGTGGGCCCTGCTGCTGGACTGTGGGGAGAATAAGCACCCAGGCCAGTGTGGGGCTGAGCTTCTGTCTGAGCTTTGCCCTCTGTCGCCACCTGGTGGCTACCGGGTGAAATGCAGGCTGTTATTATTATTATTAATTTTTTCTTTAAGACTTTATTCCAAGGTCGATAATCCTAGAGGCAAAATGGAGTTGGGGATGGAGTTGCTATTACTGTCAGCCTAGATTATACCCTGTGTTGTCTAGTTTGGAAGAACACAGGTATGTCCAGTGTCTTCCTCTTCATAAACTTCCAGAGTGGAGGGAGGGGGCCAAGGCTTGGCTGTCGCTGCAGGCCTTCCCATGTCCCCCTCACAGCCCTGGGTTCCAGAAACATGTCTGGATCCCAGATAAAAACAAACAGACAAACTAAACCTCCGCTCACAAAGAGCTTAAATCAGAGGCTGGGAGACAGGTCACCTGGCAGAGCACATGCCCTGCTGTGCATGAGGCCCCAGGTTTAAGTTCTGTGGGCGGTGGAGGGACGCTGTGGTGTCTCTCCCCCCTGCCCGTCTCCCCGTCTCTCAGAGTAATAAGGAGTGCAGGGCTGGCGAGGTAGCACACCTGGACAGGGCACTGCGGGCTGTGTGCGCACCCAGGCTCAAGCCTGGCCCCCACCGCACTGAAGGAAGCTTTTGTGCTGTAGGCTCCTTCTGTCTCTCTCTCCCTCTCAATATCAAAAACAGTAACAGGGTCGAGCAGTGGCACACCTGGTTAAGCGCACACAGTATAGTGTCCAAGGACTTGGGTTCAAGCCCCCGGTCTCCTCTTGCAGGGGGGAAGCTTCATGCTGGGCCTTCTGCCGTCCACTGCCTGGGAGATGGCCCCACTGCTCCCGTTTCACCTGAGCTCTGTCCCCGCCAGTGTCTCCTGCCAGTTGACCGCCCCTCATTGGAGGGGCACAGGCCATTTGCAGGCCCAGTTTCCTCACAAAAGTTTCCCGTTGGTGTGTGTGTGTGTGAAAAATACATGTATCTGTGTCCAACGGCTACATTTCATGGAAGCACCGGAAAAGAGCCCAGAGGTTTGGGCAGGGGAGACGGCACAGTGGCTCTGGAGAAGACTCTCCTGCCTGAAGTGCTGAGGTCCTAGGTTCAATTCCCAGCACCACCATCAGCCAGAGCCGAGCAGGGCTCTGAGAAAAACAAAAACAACACCAAAACAAAACAGTTTGTCAGCTAGATGGGAGGTGGGGTGGGCTAGCTTTGAGGACCGAGGGGCAGATAGCGTTCAGCTCCTGTGCCCTAGAGCCCACCTTCCTGCGAACCAGAAACTGAGAGCTTCAGCGAACACAAAATCTCTCCTCCACAGCTCCAGCTCCCCAAATACAACTTGGAACCTGCCCCAGTGTGTGTGTGTGTGTGTGTGTGTGTGTGTGTGTGTGAGAGAGAGAGAGAGAGAGAGAGAGAATGAGAGACTGTGTCACAAGGTCAGTCGCCACTGGTGACATTCTCCAGGTTGGCCAGGTGACAGCCCTGTCCTGGTGCATTATGGGGGACATTGCTCCCATCTGGGGGTGGGGGTTGGCGGGGGCAGAGGGGGGCTGTGTTTTTTCCTCTCTGGCCTGTTCCCGTCCGACAAGGGAGCTCCTTGTCTGGGCATTCAGGGCTCGGCCACCAGCCAGCCACCTGCCCTGGACTTTTACGAAGCGTCCGGCCTCCATCTTCCGGCCGTTGTGAACCAGAGCCCTCTGTTCCGAGCTCAAAGGGAAGCTTTGTTTCCGGGGCCCTGCTCCCATCTGGCCCGGCCACCAACAGCCTGTGACTCCAGATGGAAGAGTCCCCCCACCCCCATCTCCATCTCCACAGTGTCTGGAGCCTTGAGGGACGAAGGCGAACTGGCCTTCGGGAAGCCAGGCTGGGCTGTCACTTCTCAGCTTAAAACTGAGGGAGGGAGCAGGGCTGGGAGACGGCATAGAGAATCTGCAAAAAGACTTCCATGCTTGAGGCGCTGAGGCCCCAGCTTCCACCTCCAGCACCACCATCAGCCAGAGCTGAGCCGGGCCCTGGGGTCTCTCCCCCTCTCCCTCCCTCCCTTGCCCTCCTCCAGCCTCTCCCTGACAACTGCGGGAGTCAGGGAATAAAGTGTGAAGCCCGTCACCTAGCGCGGTCAGGTGTATCATAGTTCTGCTCAACCTCTGAGTGCTTTCAGTCCGGGTCGTCTCTCTGTCTGCCTTCCCCTTTGTGTGTGGCCACCGGGGGTGAGGGAGGGTGGAGGCTGCGGTCATTAATGGTGCTGAAGTTACAACACTCAGTGTCTTAGCTGACTTGAAAACCAGAGCACTGCTCAGCGCTGGCTTCTGGTGGTGCTGGGGACTGAGTGCAGACATTGTTGTCTTCTTTCTAAAACTGGGGCCCAGGGCTAGGGGGATGGCCTGGCCAGCAGGACCCACACTCTCTAGGACCAGGTCTCCTGAGCCACAGGGGGACATGATGCCTGGGCTCAGTACAGTCAAGGTGAGAAGCAAGACTAACAACCATGGTGGTTCTGCAAAGGGCTCTCCTGCCTGAGGCCCTGAAGTCCCAGGTTCAATCCCCAGTACCACCATCAGCCAGAGCTGAGCAGGGCTCTGGGCTCTTTCTCTCTGTCTGACTCTTGCCCTCTGTATCTCTCATTAAATTAAAATAAAGAATATTATATTTCTTTCTTTATTTATTTAAAGAAAGGCTTTGGGCATGAGTGGTGGTACACCTGGTTGAGCACGGCGGGTTAAGCGCAGGTGGCGCCAAGCGCAGGGACCGGCATCAGGATCCCGGTTCGAGCCCCTGGCTCCCCACCTGCAGGGGAGTCGCTTCACAGGCGGTGAAGCAGGTCTGCAGGTGTCTGTCTTTCTCTCCCCCTCTCTGTCTTCCCCTCCTCTCTCCATTTCTCTCTGTCCTATCCAACAACAGTGACATCAACAATAATTACAATAATAAAACAACAAGGGCAACAAAAGGGAATAAATAAATGTTAAAAAATTAAAAAAGAATTAAAAATAAGCAAATAAAAAAGCAGAAAGAAGGGTGGGGGTGGGGTGGGGGTGGGAGGACAGTGCTTGAGAGAGACACTAAGGCTGGATTGCGGATTCAGGCGTTTTCTGACTGGAGCATCTCGGAGCAGAGCTGGAGGCGCAGAGCTCTGCCCTGTCGTGTGGGAAGGCTTTGTGTTGGGACACAGGGACGGGCAGGAGGACTTGGCCGGCCGTGTGTCCAGGCTGGAGGACATGGGACAGTAGGGGAGGGGTGGTGGGCTGCAGGGCTGTGGTTTTGGGGGGCCAGCTGCGGGGCTGAGGGAAAGGCAGCCGTTTCCTGAGGGCTGGTCCTGGCAGGTGTGCTGGGCTGCAGCAGGGAACGTGGAATTTGTAGCTCACGACATTCCAGTCCTAACCACACCCTCTAATTTTATTAAATTAATTTTAATTTTTATTGTTGTTGTCATTATTATTATTGCTGTTGTTGCTGTCATCGTTGTTGGATAGGACAGAGAGAAATGGAGAGAGGAGGGGAAGGCTGAGAAGGGGAGAGAAAGACAGACACCTGTAGACCTGCTTCACCGCCTGTGAGGAGACTCCCCTGCAGGTGGGGAGCTGGGGGCGCGAACCGGGATCCTATGCCAGTCCTTGCGCTTCACGCCATGTGCGCTTAACCTGCTGCGCTACAGCCTGACTCCCTATTTTTTTTTTTTTTTACCAGAGCTCTGCTCAGCTCTGGCTGGTGGTAGTGCTGGGGATTGAACCTGGGACCTCAGAACCTCACGGGAGAGTCTAGTTGCCGAGCTATGATGCTGTGCCCCCAGCCCCAAGCCCTGGCATCTATCTAGGGGTGTGACTTCTGCCTTCAGCTGTTACCCGTCAGCCATGGCAGCCCAGGTGGGGGCACGGTGGATCAAGCCTTGAACTTCCAGCAAGGAGGTCTGGGGTTCCAGCCCCAGTACCTCATGTACCACAGTGGTTTCGTCCCCTTGCTTCTCCTCTTCATTAATAAGGGGCCAGGCAGTGGTGCGCCTGGTTAAGCCACATCACAGTGCCCAAGGACCTGGGTTCAAGCTCCTGGTCCCCACCTGCAGGGGGAAAGCTTCACGGGTGATGAAGCAGGGCTACAGGTGTCTCTCTGTCTCTCTCCATCTCTGTCCTCCCCTCCCTTCTCTCTCTATCTTGCCTCCAGGGTTGTCTGGGACTCGGTGCCAACATTAAGGCGCCACTGCTCCCGGCGGCTATTCCCTCCCCCATTTTACTGGATAGGACAGAGAGAAACTGAGAGGGGAGAGGGAGAAAGAGAGGGAGAGAGACAAATAGATTCCTGCAGACCTGTCTAAACACTTGTGAAGCCTCCCCGCTGCAGGCGGGGAGTCGGGGCTCGAACCCAGGTCTTTGCACAAGTCTTGCCACATAGTACTATGTGCACTTAACCAGGTGCACCAACGCCCAGCCCCCTCTCCCCCTCACCTCTCCATTTCTGTCTCTAGCCAATACATAAGTACAGTTAAAATTGGCCTGGATCAGTGGACTTTCCACAGGCAAGAATCTGAGGATAACAAGTGACACCATAGACGGCAGTGGCCAACACGACAGTGTCATCACACCCACAGTCCACTGGCCTCAGTCCACTTCATCCTTTCAAAACAAACAAACAAACAACAAACAGGAAAACCCTTCCAGGAATAATTCTTCCCAAAATAGTTTAAATTTTTTTAAGTCTTTAAAAAATTAATTTACTATTTATTTTTATTATCGGATAGACACACACACACACCCCAAGCTCAGCTGAGCGGGGAGTCAGGGAACGTTAACAGACCCTCAGGATCTGCCTCCCTAAGTCACATGCCTTTTCCTCCGCCCTCCTCTGCTTCCCGCTCCACCTGGCCTCGGCCATGTCTCCTCAGGTGTGGCAGGGACTAAGGTGCGGGCTCCCTGGTGCCCGTCTGTCTCCAGCAGGGGGCTCCCTAAGGCAGCCAGCTTTGTAAGAACTCAAAAAAATGCGGCTTCCAAGCGCACTGCATGGGGGGTAGAAGACGAGGAAGTGGCCAGACTTCCCCTGGAGGGGTCGCCCCGGTGGCTCTGCCCATCTTCTGAGCCTGCCCGGGCGCTTTCTAGACGGCCTTCCACCCTGGCTGCCTTCTGCCGAGTGTGGCCTCCAGCCGCAGCTGCTGGGCCCTCTACCACACGCAGGCAGTGGAGGGGATGGGAAAAGCCCTTCCAAGAAGGGACATTCAGAGACCTTCCAGCCCTGCGAGAAACTCTTATTGGCTGTCTCCTTTCTCTCTTCCTTCCTTCCTTCCTTCCTTTCTTTCATGATAAAGTTTTTTTTTTAATATTTATTTTGGGTAGAGACAGCAAGAAATTGAGAGGAAAACAGAAGAGAGAAGGAAAGATGGGGGTGGGGGTAGATAGCATAATGGTTATGCAAGCGAACTCTCCTCCCTGAGGCTCTAGAGTCCCAGGTTCAATCCCCGCACCACCATAAGCCAGAGGAGGAGGAGGAGGAAGAAAGAGAGAAGGAGACACCCGAGTGCTGCCCCACTGCTTGTGTGGACTGAGGCCTTGAACCCGGGTCCTCACACACTGTAACGCGTGTGTTCAAGCGGGTGTGCCACCACCCTGGTTGACTCGGTTTTGTGTTTCTTGTCTACGGTGATTGCCGCAAACTGTGTTATGGACTGGGGAGACAGCGGTGCTGATGGTGCTGATGGTGGTGGCGATGGCTGTGACGAAGATGGTGACGGTGGTAAAGAAGATGATGATGAGGGGCCGGGTAGTGGAGAACCCGGTTAGGCGCATCCAGCACGAGGACTCGTGTTCGAGCCCCGGCTCCCCACCTGCAGCAGGGAAACTTCACAAGCGGTGAAGCAGGGCTGCTGGTCTCTCTCTTTCTCTCTTTCTCCTCTGCCTTTTTCAACTTCTTTCTGTCCTATCCAATGAAAAGGAAAGTGGTGGAGTCCTAGTATCAGCAGCTGGAGGAAAGAAAGAAAGAAAGGAATGAAGGAAGGCAGGCAGGCAGGAAGGAAGGAAGGAAGAGAGAGAGAGAGAGAGAGAAAGAAAGAAAGAAAGAGAGAGAGAGAGAAGATGGTCCATGATCCGGGAAGTGGTGTAGTGGATAAAGCACTGGACTCTCAAGCTTGAGGTCTTGAGTTTAATTCCCAGCAGCACATGTACGACAGTGATTGCTGGTTCTTTCTCTTTCTGCCTGTCTTCTTCCTGAATAAATAAACACAATATTAAAAAAAAGATGATGATGGTGGTGGTGACGGTGGTGGTGACGGTGATGACAATGGCTGTGACAGCAGTGGTGGTGACGAGGGTGGCAATGGTTGTGGTGATGGTGGTGGTGTTGGTGATGACAATGGTTGTGATGGCAGTGGTGGTGGTGATGATGGAGACAGTGGTGGTGGTATTGGTGGTGGTGGTGGTGGCGAGGGTGGCAATGGTTGTGGTGATGGTGGTGGTGTTGACGGTGGTGGTACTGGTGGTGGTGATACTGAGGCTGGTGATGATGATGGTGGTGGTGCCATTAACAAGGGTTTCAACCACCCCTCCACCCCCTCATAAGAAAACCCACTTCCCTTTCCAACAGGGTTCCCACGTGCTGGGTGGTGTTGAAGGTGTTGCAGACGGTGGTGATCATGGTGGTGAAGGTGGTGATGACCACTTCTGTGATGTACCTACAGCCAGTGTCAGTCTCTGATATCTAGTCATTACAGTGACCCTACAGTGTAGGTGCTTTTCTTTCTTTTTTTTATCTCCAGGGTTGTTGCTGGGCTTGGTGCCTGCACCATGAATCCACTGCTCCTGGAGGCTATTTTCCCCCCTTTTGTTGCCCTTGTTGTGGTAGCCTCGTTGTGGTCATTATTATTACCATCGTTGAGGCACCATGAATCCACCGCTCCTGGAGGCCATTTTTCCCCCTTTTGTTGCCCTTGTTGCTGTAGCCTTGTTGTGGTAGCCTCGTTGTGGTCATTATTATTACCATTGTTGATGTCGTTCGTTGTTGGACAGGACAGAGAGAAATGGAGAGAGGAGGGGAAGACAGAGAGGGGGAGAGAAAGACAGACACCTGCAGACCTGCTTCACCGCCCGTGAAGCAACTCCCCTGCAGGTGGGGAGCCGGGGGCTCGAACCGGGATCCTTACACCGGTCCCTGTGCTTTGCGCCACGCGCACCTAACCCACTGCGCTACCACCTGACCCCCAGTGTAGGTGCTATTCTACAGATCAAACAACCGAGTACTAGATTAAGTACTTTTCAAGATTCCCCCACATGAATGGACTCCAGACTGACATGGTAGCCTGGCTAATCACTGAGAATGCTTCCAAAACTGTGTCTATTTATTTATCCAGAAAGAATAAATTCCTCCCGTGATCACTAGTTAGTATCTGAAGGCCCAGAGCCTGTCCAGAGATGAGCTAGCTGTGGCTAACAGTGAGTGTAAATCCACATTTCAAAGAGTCTTCTAGATAATTTTTCATAATTTTTTTCCAGCCAATTGCTTGTCGGATGTGATTAGATAAACATTATCTTTACCTCATAATTCGTTTGACAAAGAGCTTGTAGCAGAACTGGGAGAAGTTTCAGCTCTCTCATTCTTCATGTCAGCTTGGGCTGTAAGCTGTGATTTCTCACTGTGCTTTCTGGGACGGTCCTCCAGTTAAGCCTGAAAACAGTATTTGGGGATCCAAGGTGACATGGCACCCAAGAGCTGAGTGGCTGCGACTCCTGCCTTCCCACCCTCTTCCCCACACCACCTCACACAGAGCAAGGCAGAGAGACTTCAGGAAACCTTCCACCACATATCACCCACCTTCTGCTCACTTAGAGTGTGACTTGTGTGAGCTCCTGGTATCCAGTGCTCTGTCTTGTGCCAGCACCAGTGGCTAAGATTCCCAGGTGCTAAGAGAGGAGTCTGGTTTCCTTCCTCTACCTTCCTCTATAACGCGTGCTCCCTCCTTGCTGTCAGTTTTCCTGAGACTTTGACCAAAACTGACCCTGCTTGGATCCCACCTTCATGCTGTGTCTTTCCTTCTCCTCTCTCTCTCTCTCTCTCTCTACCTATCTCTCTGTCTCTCTCTCTCCTATTTTGTTTCCTGCCAACCAAAACAGATGGTTCTGAATTTATGAGAAACAGCTTTTTGTGGGATAGAGGAGGAGATGAGAAGCACTGAGATTTTTTTGAATTTGCAGAGCATCTGTGTCTGGCTCGAATTCATTCTCCCGGCTCTGAGGAGTCCAATAAATATCTGTTGAGCAAATGAAGGAAGGAAGGAAGGAAGGAAGAAAGGAAGGAAGGAAGGAAGGAAGGAAGGAAGGAAGGAAGGAAGGAAGGAAGGAAGGAGTGGGGGACACCAGTGGTAGCTAAGAGTCAGGTGAAGAGAAAAGAACGGGATTTCATCCAGGATTTGGATGCAGACCTGGGGGCCTCAGAAGTCCCCCCAAAACACCCACCTTGGAGAAGGAAATGACATCTAACCTTGGTCAGTGCTCAGAAGGACACTTTTTGTTCCAAAAGGAAAAACGTCCCAGCACATGGTGATAAGACCATTTCCTTTCTCTCGGCGTCTCCTTTCATATCAGCTCTGAAATATGAAGTCATTAGGGAATATTAAAACAGTGCTGACAAACTAATTAACAAAAGACATTACACCGGATGGGCTCAATTTATCCTTTTTAATGGTTCTTATAAATGGGCACTGCCAATTAAAATTAATAAAGATTTACCAGCGATCGCCCGGTGTACATTGCTAAGAAGCGCCGCTGAAGGTCGGCTTAAAGTCAGCTTGGGTTTAGGACCTGGGTTCAAACCCCCTATGGGGGCTGGGGGTGGTAAGCTTCACAACTGGTCAGTTTCTGCTCAGTTTCTTTCTGTATCTATATCATTAATAAATTAATTTAAATATAAAGATTCTATTAAAGTACATGTGTACATATTATTGATTCTATTTTAATGAGAGAGATAGAGACTGACCAGATGGCAGTGCTGGTGATTGAACCTCAGACCTGGGAGCCTCAGATGTCAAAGTTTTTTTTTAATTAATTAATTTTTTTATATTTATTTATTCCCTTTTGTCGCCCTTGTTTTTTTATTGTTGTAGTTATTATTGTTGTCACTGTTATTGGATAGGACAGAGAGAAATGGAGAGAGGAGGGGAAGACAGAGAGGAGGAGAGAAAGACAGACACCTGCAGACCTGCTTCACTGCCTGTGAAGCGACTCCCCTGCAAGTGGGGAGCCGGGGGCTCAAACCGGGGTTCTTATGCCGGTCCTTGCACTTTGCGCCACCTGCGCTTAACCTGCCCGAGCCCCTAGATGTGAAAGTTTTTTTTGCAGACCCACTCTGCTGTTTCCTCTGCCCAACAATACAGTTCTTAAGTTGGTAGATTGTACTGGAGACTTGCACGGGTCCTTGTGCTTAGTACTATGTGTACTTAGCTGGGTGCACCACTGCCCACCCCCTCCCTGGTTCTCTTTTATTTAAGTCAGAGCTATTTTCCTTGCAATAGAGACCCCCCTGCAACTTATAAAAACAAGCAGGCAAGCCAAAAGAAGAAAACCTGAAATCACTTGGAATTTTCCACTTACCACCTAAGCACCTCTCTACGCCAGTGAGGCATCAGAAGTGAAGACTCAGAACGTTTCAAAGTGATTGTCGGTGCACTGCGCCAAAGCAAAAGACTCTGGGTGGGAGAGAGGGGTCTGGTCCTGGAACAGGATGGCAGAGGAGGACCTATTGGGGGTCGTATTGTTATGTGAAAATGTCATGCATGCACAAACGATAGTATTTTACTGTCGACTGTAAATCATTAATCCTCCAATAAAGAAATAAAAGGAGAAGTGATTGCAGTGAAAACAAGACAAGCTGTAGACCAAGAGATGAAGTGAGATCCACACTTAGTGGGAATTCACAGCCCTCGAACTCAGAGTGTGGCCCTCTGCAGCCAGGCTGCCTGGATAAGGTTCCTTTTCCCCCACTCATTGGCTGCGCGTCCCTCTGTGCAAACGGTGACTTTTTTCTTTACTTCTGTTTCTACATCTGAGATGATGTAGTAACACTTATCTCAAAGGACTCTGTTATGAGAATTAATTGATATAAGTAATGTACTTAAGACAGTGCCCATAATATTATTAGTTCTAGCTATTGATTAAAATAATTGTAGTAATAAATAACCATGTGTAATAAGAGAAATGAATGCGAGAGCCGTCTTCCAGGGCTGGGCATCACTAGGCCACCAGCTTCCAGGGAGTTAAACATTCTCAGGCTGCAGTCTACTTGCATGTTGGCTGTTGGGCTCTGGCAAATGTTAGTCAAGTCATGGACCCCTTGGAATATACCCATTGTGCAGGCTCCTGGGGCCAGCCTGGACCACTTTCACAAAAGGCTCAGCCGGGATCCTTACACTGGTCCTTGCGCTGGGCGCCACCTGCGCTTAACCTGCTGTGCTACCGCCCGACTCCTGTTCTTCTTCTAGCGTTTGCCCTTCTTCCGTAGCCAGTCAACAGCGTCAGGTTGAGCCTGATGGAAAGTTTCGAGACCTCCTTTGAATCTGGAGAGGTGGCAGTCGTTGACTATGTGGGTCATAGTCTGTCTGGAGCCGCAGGGGCAGTTCGGGTCGTCTCTGGCTCCCCAGCGATGGAACATAGTAGCACACCGGCCATGGCCTGTTTGATAGCGATTGAGGAGGGCCCGATCATAACATGCCAGGTCAAAGCCGGGTTGACGCTTGCAGGGGTCTGTGATGAGGTGTTTGTTCTTTACTTCAGCTGACTGCCAACTCCTGTGATACACTTTTATTTCCCCCTTAAGTGCTTCAATTCCTTGACCGGAAATCATCCCAATTACTCAAGTAATTCTCAAAAAACAAAAAAACCTTCAGCTAATAAAGTGAGCGTGAGATTTCCTTAAATACCCTAACACCTTGCAATGTCATTATCACCACCAGGGTTATCACTGAGGTCCAGTGCACAGTGATCGCACTGCTGCTCCCAGAGGCCACTCTTCCTCCCTTCCACCCTCCTTCCTTCCTTCCTTCCTTCCTTCCTTCCTTCCTTCCTTCCTTCCTTTCTTTCCTTCCTTCCTCCCTCCCTCCTTCCCTCCCTTCTTTCCTTTCTTCCTTCCTCTGTCTTTACCAGAGCCCTGCTCAGCTCTAGCTGATGATGGTCCTGGGGATTGAACCTGAGAGCTGAGAGCCTCAGGCTTGGAAGTCATTTGCAGGGAGTCCGGGGGTAGCGCAGTGGGTTAAGTGCACGTGGCACAAAGCGCAAGGACCAATGTAAGGATCTGGGTTTGAAGCCCCGGATCCTCACCTGCTTCACAGGGGAGTCGCTTCACAGGTGTTGAAGCAGGTCTGCAGGTGTCTTTCTCTCCCCCTCTGTCTTCCCCTCCTCTCTCCATTTCTCTCTGTCCTATCCAACAACAAGACAATGACACAATCAACAACAAAAAAAGGGCAACAAAAGGGAAAAAATATTTTTTTAAAAAAGAAAGTCATTTGCAGAATCACTATACAGTCTCCTCAGCCTAATGATTTCTTTACTTATTAACTTATTAATTAATCAATTAATTTATTTTATGCCTCCAGGGTTATCGCTGGGGCTTGGTGCCTGCACTACGAATCTACTGCTCCCGGAGGCCATTTTTTCCCCATTTTGTTGCCCTTGTTGTAGTTGTTATAGCTGTTGTTTTTGGGTAGGAAAGAGAGAAATGGAGAGAGGAGGGGAAGACAAGAGAGGGGGAGAGAAAGACAGACACCTGCAGACCTGCTTTGCCACTTGTGAAGCGACCCCCCTGCAGCTGGGGAGCTGGGGGCTCGAACTGGGATCCTTACTCTGGTCCTTGCACTTTGTGCCATGTGCACTTGACCCGCTGCCCTACCGCCACCCCTGTTTATTTATTTTTATATTACAGAATTACATGTCAACAAGGGTCGGAATCTACACCATTCCCGCGACCAGAGTCCTGAGTCTCCAGTCTCCCACTGCAATCCCACCTTTATACATAACTGCCCCCTTCTTTTCTGGTTCATCCTCTCTTCTCCTCCAAGCCACTCGTGACACCATAGCCCCTCCATCTGCCCCTCTCCTTTTCCTTCTCTCTCGGTGCTGATGGAGCTGGAGTGCAGAGGCCTCTTATCCTCATCCTATCACATCTCCCCCGCTGGGAGTCTGGATCAAGGTTATTTATGGGGAGATGATTTCTTTTTATTTATTTATGTTCCTTTTATTTTATTTGATAGGACAGAGATATTGAGAGGGGAGAGGGAGACAAAGGGGGTAAAAGAGAGACATCTGCAGACCCACTTCACCACTCATGAAGCGTGCCCCCTGCAGGTGGGGACTGGGGACTTGAACCCGGGTCCTCATGCCTGGTGATATATGCTCAACTGGGTGCACCACCACCTGGTCCCTAGAATGCCACATCTTTTTTGGATTTTATTGTTTTTTTAAATCTTTATTTACTGGATAGAGACAGTCAGAAATCAAGAGGGAAGGGGGTGACAGAGAGGGAGAGAGACAGAGAGACACCTGCAGCCCTGCTTCACCACTTGCAAAGCTTTCCCCCTGCAGGTGGGGACTGGGGGCTCGAACCCGGGTCCTTGTGCACTGTGATATGTGCGCTCAACCAGGTATGCCACCACCTGGCCCCATAATGCCAGATCTTAAGCTAGTTCTGTAATCATGCATTACAAATCCAAACTGGAAGCTGGCGAAGTCCCCTGAAATATCATAAATGTATTATTTATTTACTTATTTATGCAAGTCTACAGAATAGAAAATCTTTTTAGCTGCATGAATGCAAAAGGTTAAATTCAGTTTTTCTTTATTATTATTATTTGCTTATTTATCTGGCTAGAGATAGAAATTGAGAGACAAGGGGATATAGAGAGGGAGAAAGGGAGACACCTGCAGATCAGCTTCACTTGTGAAGCTTCCCCCTTGCAGGTGGGGAGCCGGGGCTTGAACCTGGGTCCTTGTACACAGTAAAGTGTGTGCTCAACCGGGCGTGCTACCACCCGGCCCCTAAAGCCGAGTTTCGATGTGCCCGCATGCTTCTCCACTTGGTTGTCCCTTCCGTGGGGTTGAACCCTGTGCCACCCCTGGACAGCAGTGTCACGGTGTCACCCAGTGAGCCAAGGGTGACAACCTCTTGCCAGGATGCCCCTGGATTCGGGGGCCTGCCTTTTTGGGTGCACTTGGTGCTATTTACTCTGAGGCTGACTCCTCACAGCTCAAAGGGGGCACTGCAAAGTCTGCTACGCACATCCCCTCATGCATGCATGCATCAGCCATCCATCTGTCCGTTTGTCCGTCCATCCATCCGTCCACCCATCCCTTCCAGCCAGCCGCAAGCCCTAATCAGGTGGCTGTAGTTGTCTCTGTGTCATCTCTCAGGTTCTGCACAGGTCACTCTGAGTGTGACTGCCTGACTTCCTGAAACCCCGCGTCCCTCTCCCCTCCTCCCTCTCTAGCGCCCACACAGCGGGTTGAATGAGGAGCCCTTGGAATCTCACTTGTGTCTGCTCCATAGCGCACTTGCTGAGCCCTCGTAGTGGTGCAGATATGGAGACTGAGGCTCAGACTACTTAGATAATATGCCAAGTGTCACAAGGGACCAGGGGCCTGACTGAGACTCAGTCAGCAGGGTACGCACAGCAAGTTAGGCCTCCCCCAGGGGCTCGAGGGAGCTGTAAGAACTCCTTTTCAAATTATACCCTATGAGTGTGCACTGAGCTTGTGCTGTCAGGCTCCTGCGCTGATGGTGCTAACAGTCTGGAGGAAGCTCATGTCAGGAGTCCAGGTGGTTGAGTACACATGCTATAGGGCACAAGGACCTGGGTTCAAACTCCCTGCCCCTCACTTGCAGGGGAAAAGCTTCACAAGTGGTGAAGCAGGGCTGTAGGTGTCTCTCTCTTCCCTTCCCCCTCTCAATTTCTCTTTGTCTCTATCAAATAAACAAACAAACAAACAAACAAATAAATAAAGGTTACCTTGGGGCTAAGTGGTGGCACCCCTGGCTAAGTGCATGTGTTACAATGCTCAAGGACCCAGGTTCAAGCCCTCGGTCCCCTCCTGCAGGGGAGAGCTTCCTGAGCAGTGAAGCAGGTCTGCGGTGTCTCTCTGTCTCTGTCTCTGTCCCTCTCCCTCTCCCTCTCCCTTCCCCCTATCTTCCCTCTCAATTTCTCTCTGTTCTATCAAATAAAACAAGTAAAGTTTTAAAAACATAGGAATGGGCGCCCACCTGGGGTCCAGGATATAGCTCAGCCTGGTAGAGCACCAACTTGCAGTTCCAAAGCCTCAGAGGCCTCAGGTTCAAGCCCTGGCACCACCTTATGGCAAAGGTGAACCGCGCTTGGGTTTCTCACAGTAAATAATTTTTACAGAATCTTAATCGTGGATGGGGTAAATAGCATAATGGTTATGCAAAGAGATTTTCCTGCCTGAGTCTCCAAGGTCCCAGATTCAATACCCCACACCACAATAAACCAGAGCTGAGCAGTGCTCTTGGTAAGTAAAAAAAAAAAAATCTGAATCGTGGCTGGGAGGTTGACATAAAGCATCTAGACTCACACACACATTAGCTCCTGAGTTCCATGACCAATATCACATAGGCTCTGACTCTCGCCCCATTGAGTCTCCTCTTGCAAAACTAACTTAGGCGTTGGAAGAAGGCCCTCTGGTCTTCTGGTGGCCAGGCCCAGTTCACCTAACAGGTCAGTGATGCTGATGAAGACTCAAGAGACCCTTACCCCCCTTTCCCTGCACATGTTGGGTGGCCCTCAGGCCCAGGCAGGCGAGGCCTCCAGATAAGGGAGGCCCCCAGGTAGGGGAGGCCCCCAGGTAGGCGAGGCCCCCAGGTAGGGGAGGCCCCCAGGTAGGCGAGGCCCCCAGGTAGGGGAGGCCCCCAGGTAGGGGAGGCCCCCAGTTAGGGGATGCCCCCAGGCAGGGGAGGCTCCAAGGTAGGGGAGGCCTGGGGCTGCCTGTGGGGCTGAGTCGGGGTGGGATTCCCGGGGGCCTGTAATATGACTTAGGGGAGGGCCGGAGGGGGCTCGCTCTCTCACCCCCAGAGCCGCTCTGCAAGGGGGGAGCGGCTTTGCCTTTTACTCCCTCCCCTGGTGCCTGGCGATGCCCTGGCTGTTGGCTCCGACCGGGATGGGGTTTGGGGGTTCTGATCCATCCAGCCAGGGGTGGTGGGTGTGTGGGTGTCTGGCCCAGCCACGTGGGGATGGAAGGATGACGGGGTGGGGGCATGTAGCCCGGCACCCTGGGACCCGGAGGTGGGAGACTCCAACCTGGGTGCCAAGGTGCCTCCAGGTCTCGGCATCTCTGGCCCCCCCTCCTCTGCCGCTTTCTCCCAGGGTGCAGGGGGTCGTGGGCCGGGCGATGGGCGCCCACCTGGGGTCCGCGGGAGCCGGGTCCGCCCGCAGGGGTGGCCGGGAGCCCGCGGGCCGGGCGGACGAGCCCCGGGGTCCCCGTGCGCGACGAGGGGCTGCGGTGCCGGGGTGCGGCCCCTCCCCTGCAGCGGGCGGGGACGCGGGGAGCTCGGGCCGGGTCGGCGGCGCCCCATCCCCGGCAGCCCCCCGCCCCCGCGGGCACCGTTCCATAAGCGGCCCCGGGTGCGAGCGGGCCGGGCCCGCCCCCCGCGGCGTGACGTCGGCGCGGCGGTTCCGCATTCCGGCCCCGCCCGCCGGGGCCTATATAGCCGGGCTGATGCAACCGCCGCCCCGCCCGCCGCCCGCCCGCCGGAGCCTGCTCGCCGCCGCGGGGCGCGGGGCGCTGGGCGCGGGCTCCCTCCGCGCTGCTCGGCCGCCGGGGGCAGGGCGGCGGGCACGGCGGGCAGGGCTGCGGCCCACCCCGGCCCCGCCCCGGGGCGCCTCGGCCCGCGCCTTCTGCACGGTGGGTGCCGGGCGGGGAGGGCGCGGGCGGGCGGGGGCGCTGCGGCCGAGCCCCGAGCTTCCCGGGGGCGCCGCGGCCCGAGCCCCGCGCTGTCCAGGGGGACCCTGCCGCCCTGGTCCCGAGCTTGGAGAGTGTGTCTGTCCCACATCATGCAGGCAGGTTTGCTGGTCTGGGACATCAGAGAGAAGTTGTCTGTAGAGAAGTGTAAATTTCTGGATGGCTGCCTGGGACCATGCGTGTCACTTCTCCTCTCTCTTTACAGTGTTATCGTGATTATTGTTACCATTATCATTAGTATGATCATTATTATTACTATAACTACGGTTACTATTATTGTTTCGCCAGCATTGTTATTGCTGGGAGACTCCTCCATAACTCTGGGTGGCTATTTATTTATTTATCTATTTAAATGATTTAAATATTCCCTTTTGTTGCCCTTGTTTGTTGTTGTAGTTATTATTATCGATGTCGTCGTTGTTGGATAGGACACAGAGAAATGGAGAGAGGAAGGGAAGACGGAGAGAAAAAGACAGACACCTGCAGCCCTGCTTCACCGCTTGCTAAGCGACACCCCTGCAGGTGGGAAGCTGGAGCTCGAACTGGGATCCTTATGTCTTCCTTGCACTCTTCACCATGAGCGCTTAACCGGCTGCTCTACTGTAGCCTGCCCCCCAACAAATCTTTTAAAATATTTATTTATGTATCATCATTATTTTTTACTACAGCACTGCTAAGTTCTGGCTTCTGTTGGTGCAGGGCATCGAACCTGGCACTTGTGAACCTCAGGCATGAAAGTGTCTTTGCGTCACCATTCTGGTCCCTCCCCCTGCCCCCTTTTGTAGTTCGGACACCACTAGGTGGATTGCTGAGGCTCTGTGCCAGCACTAGGAAGCCAGGGTTGCTGACGGCTCACCCCCTCCCGCCACCTAACAACCTCCCATTTGCTATTTTTCTCAGATTTTAAAGCACAATGAGAAATTGAGAGGAAGGGGTGAGATAGAGACATGGAGAGAGAGAGAGAGAGACCCCCGCAGACCTGCCTCACCTCTCTCTTCCCCACGCAGGTGGGGAACAAATGGGGCTTCAACCCTGAAGTCTGGGAACTCCAGCGGGTTCAAAGCACTCGATATAATGTGGCTTTTTATTTTTTATTTTTACCAGAGCACTTCTCAGCTCAGGCTTATGGTGCTGCAGGGGAATGAACCTGGGACTTTGGAGTGCAGTCATGAAAGTCTATGAATCTCTGCATAATCATTATGCTGTCTACCCCCCCTCCCTAATGTGGCTTTTTGCACAGTGGACTTTACTATGTGAACTGGAAAGTTGCTCTCAGAAACCATCTATTTGGTTTGTTCCTTATGTTGTATTGAGTACCTGGTGTTTAGAATATATCAGTTCATTTCCCATGATCATCTTTACTTAGTTAGGCACCTGGTAGTTTCCACGGATCATGATCGACTGCTTTTTTGTTTTTAATTTGGAGCTGAGAGCCAATGAGGGAGAAATGTGGACAGGAAGATATGAATGTAGATGGGGGAGAGAGAGACTGACCACAGTATGGCTCCGTCTCCTGTGAAGCTTCCTCCAGGCAGGCTTTCTCATCTGGTGACTGGTTTTCAAGAACATTTGCAGTCTTTCTCTACTGCTTTTCTTTCTTCTTTTATTTCTCTTTCCTCTTGCTACCTGGGTTATCCACTGGACTCTGTGCTGATGGGATGAATCAACACTTCCACCTGCCATATTTTCCTCCTTTTTTTCTTTTTATTTGATAGGGCAGAGAGAACCTGCAAGAGAGAGAGAGAGAGAGAACCGTGCCAGCAACTGTACTGTGTGAATCCTGAACCTTCCCCACTAATGAGGGTTGGTAAAAGCATCACCCAGAGCTGACTGAGGAGCTAAGTCTGGGGGTCAAATAGCAGCACTTCTGCTCCGCTGATTCTGCCTGTACTGAGAGACAGTTGCCAGGTTTGTCTGTTTTTGAATGTTTGAGATGAAACCACTGACTTTTCATTCTGGGGGACGAAATTCCAGCTACAAAGAGCTTGAGACTAAGAGAGAGCGATAGAGAGAGGGAGAGAGAAAGAGAGAGCACAGGTGTGAGACACACTTCAGACAGACTGGGGCCTCAGGTGAGGAAGGGCCCGTGCCTGAGCTGCTCTGAGAATCTGCTCCTGCCGCCTGGGGCTGCCTCATGTGCCTTGACCAGACAGCTCTAGAAGCAGGGTGACCCAAAGCTGACCCTTCTGTTTTCCTGCTGTGACACTTTTAAAGATAAAGAGAGGCAGCCTGGCAGAGAGAGAGACCACGCTGCAGGGAAGCTTCCTTCACTGTGCTGGGGGTAGGCTCAAACCCAGGAGGCACACTGGGGGAGCCACACACCACTCCAGTGAGCTATGTTTTACTATTGGATACAGACAGACAATGAAATTGAGGGGAGACTGACAGACACCTGCAGCCCTGCTTCACTACTCATGAATCTTTCCCCCTGATGGTTGGGGCCGGGGCTTAGAACCTGGGAACCTTGTGCACTGCAGTGTGTGCACTGAACCAGGTGAGCCACCACCTTGCCCTCACTCAAGGGAGCTATTTTTGTGGACCCTGAGGAACTTTTTCAACTCCCTCCCTGGCTTGCTGTGTTTTAAAAGCAGAAACAATAAAGAGTGGATGCGGCTGGGCAAGGCATGGCCCACAGGCAAGCCAGGCAGGTTTAAGTAGACAGGCCAAAGCCAGGTTTCAGACTAAATGGGCAATTAGCATTTCTGAGAGTCCTTTGACTTGACTTTAAAAATAAGGACTCAGGGGCCAGCACAGGTCGCTGGGTTAAGCACACACAGTACTAAGATCAAACACCTGCACACAAGGTTCCAGGTTCAGCCCCCAGCTCCCCACCTGCAGGGGTCGATTCATAGGTGGTGAAGCAAGAGCAGGGCAACAGGTCTCTCTCTCTCTTTTCCCACTCACTCTCCTTCCCCATCATCTCTTGATTTCTCTCTGTCGTATATGTAATAAGTAAAATGGCCACCAGGAGCAGTGGATTCATAGTGCAGGTACCAAGTGTGAGAGGCAGTAACTCTAGAATAGTTATAAGTATAGTTGCTTTTTGAGTTTGAGTTTTAAGAATAGCTTAAATATAGTTGCTGTTTGCCCTCCTGCCCAGTGAGGTGGAAAATTCCTTACCCTTCTCCCCTCGACAGAACCTAAGAGGCCATCAATTATTTTGACAGACCCTGCAGCGAGCAGGCCTCATGACCTCTGCAACAGAATACTGTTACCAGACAGTTAAAAACAGATGGCCTGACAAATGATGGCCCGATAGATTGCAAACAGATGGTCGGGTGGTCCCAATAAAGAACAAAAAATTGTGGTGACCCCCACTTTGGCTGGGACCTATTGGTCTGGTGTGATGTTTAAAACTAGCCCATGCTTTGCTCTGAATAGATCAGGCTTTTGCTAAGTTTGAAATGATTGGATATAGGCTGATAAGGTGATGTGTTCCCCCTCCCTGAGTGTAGTCTGAATTCCTATAAATTGTATGGTTTGAGCTTTGTTCAGGGTCGAGCTTGGTAGACTAACACCAGTCACCATCTCAGCCCGGATTGCAATTCGTGAATAAACATCTTTTGCTTCCTTGCAGTGGATGGTGGTTTGATTTCGCTCTTTAACACCAAGCCCCAGTGATCACCCTGTGACTGCTCTCTGGTGTGTCTGTCGACCTCCCTCTGGGCTCAGAGACTTTCTCCACTTCTGAGAAGCCTGGGGTCTGTATGCCTTCATTTTAAAAACACTTCCCAGGAGGGGGAGGGATTGACCCTGGGATCACACATTCCAGACCATCTCTCCACCACTGAGCCTCCTCCCCAGCTTCTGCGTTACTGCTGCCACTCCTACTAGTCCTGCTGCTGCCACTGCCTCTACTGCTACTAGTTTACCAGTCTGTGCTCAGCTCTGGCTGACGGTGGTGCAGGGGCTCGAACCAGGGACCTCAGAACCTCAGGCAGGAGGGTCTCTTGGCATCGCCATTATGCTGTCTCCCTCGCCTTCTGTAATATTTAAGTGCAGGGACCCATGTCTCTGAGTATATCAAGCTACACTGGGAGTTTCTGAATTCCTCTGTTCAGATGCATTCTGTGCTGTGTCCACAAGGCGGCAGCAACACACCACAACCCAGGTTGTTTCTCAGCGTTTTGTGGGTTGCTCACCATTTTGTGCAAAGGAGAACTCAGGTTTTCACACAGTGCATTTTTAAAGACTTTTTTTTTAATGACATTTCATGTAAAGCATTTATTATCTGAAGATGTGGAGAGTTATGAACTTTTCTACTCAGATGCATTCTCCAGCATGTCCACATGGTGGCAGCACAACACCAAAACCCAGGTTGTTTATAAGCATTCAGTGTAATGAGGCTTATTTATTATTACTTTTTTGGTTTGTTTTTCTCCTCCAGGGTTATTGCTGGGGCTCGTTGCCTCTACTATGAATCCACTGCTCCTGGAGGTCATTTTTTCCTATTTTGTTTCCAGAGAGAGAGAGAAGGAGAATATCATTATTAGAGAGCAGGTGTGAGATACACGTCAGCCTGTGTCCTTGTGTGAGGAAGGGCCCGTGCCTGAGATACTCTGAGAATCTGCTCCTGCCGCCTGGGGCTGCCTCATGTGCCTTGAGCAGACAGCTCTAGAAGCAGGGTGACCCAAAGCTGACCCTTCTGTTTTCCTCTGTAACACTTTTAAAGATAAAGAGAGGCAGCCTGGCACAGAAAGAGACACTCTGCAGGGAAGCTTCCTTCACTGTGCTGGGGGTAGGCTCGAACCTGGGAGACACACGAGGGGAAGCCACACGCCACTCCAGTGAGCTATGTTTTTTTTTTATTTCTTTATTGGGTAATTAATGATTTACATTTGACAGTAAATACAATAGTTTGTAAATGCATAACATTTCCAGTGAGCTATGTTTTAATTATTGGATAGAGGCAGACATTGAGATGCGTGGGAGACTGAGAAAGAGACCGACAGACACCTGCACTACTCATGACTCCTTCCCCCTCATGGTGGGGCCTGGGGCTTAGAACCTGGATCCTTGTGCAGTGTAGTGTGTGCACTGACCAGGTTAGTCACCTCCAGGCCCCCCAAAAGTGAACTATTTTGCTGACCCCAAGTAAGTTATTTAGTTATTTTCCCTTTTGTTTCCATTGTTGTTTGTCATTGTTGTTGTAGTTATTATTGTTGTTGTTATTGATGCTGTTGTTTTATAGGACAGAGAAAAATGGAGAGAGGTGGGGAAGACAGAGAAGGGAAAAGAAAGATAGACACGTGTAGGTGGGGAGCTGTGGGCTCGAACTGGGATCCTTGTGCTGCTCCTTGCGCTTTGTGCCAGGTGCGCTTAACCTGCTGCGCTACCGCCCTACTCCCCCCAAGTAACTCTTTTACCTCCCTCCTTGGCTTGTTCTTGTTTTAAAGGCAGAAACAGTAAAAAGTAGATGTGGCTGGGCAAGGCATAGCCTCCAGGCAACCCAGACATGTTTAAGTAAACAGTTCAAAGCCAGGTTTCAAACTAAATGGGGCAATTTGCATTCCTGAGCCTCCTTTGACTTGACTTGAAAAATAAGAATGCAGGGGGCAGCATTGGTCGCTGGGTTAAGCACACACAGTACAAAGATCAAACACCTGCACACAAGGTTCCAGGTTCAGCCCCCACCTCCTCAGCTGCTGGGGTCTATTCGTAAGTGGTGAAACAGGAGCAGGTCAGTAGGTGTCTCTCTCTGTATCTCCCTATCACATCTTGATTTCTCTGTGTCCTATCTAAAAAAAAAAGGGAAATGGCCACCAGAAGCAGTGGATTCATAGTGCATGCACCAAGCCCCAGTAATCCTTCTGGAGGCACACACACAGAAATGCAAACTTTGAAATGTTATGGTTAAAAAACTATGTTCTGGCCAGAGGGTAGATAGCGAGTGTAGTGGTTATGCCACACAGACTCCCATGTCTGAGGCTACAAAGTCCCAGATTCAAGCTCTGCACCACCATTAGCCAGAGCTGAACAGTGCCCTGGTAAAAAATACAATCAGAAGGAGAAAGCCCCCAGCCCCATCAGGCTGCAGCCCAGCAGAGGGGAGGCCTCTGATTGAGTCGAGGGTCTCCGCAGACACCACCTCGGCTCCCTGCTGACCGAGGCCATCCCTGGCTCTAGAGCACTGAGGCATAAATGATTGCTCCTCAGACACAGAAGAGAAGAGAGCAGGCCTTCTTGAGATCATTGGCATCTCCGGTTTAATAACGGAATCGGAGCACAAGCTCACACAAGGTGCCTGATCAGATCCGGGTTGTGGAGTCATGTCCACAGGGTGCAGGGAAGCCGCCCTTCTCCTGAGGCGACTGCTCTCTGGTGTGTCTGTCGACCTCCCTGTGGGCTCAGAGTCTTTCTCCACTTCTGAGAAGCCTGGGGTCTATATGTATTTATTTATAAACACTTTCTACCCATGTAGTGAGGGGGAGGGTTCCAGAGAAACCACCAGGACCAGGAGGGGCAGGGATTGACCCTGGGATCACACATTCCAGACCATCTCTCCACCACTGAGCCTTCTCCCCAGCTTCTGTGTTACTGCTGCCACTCCTACTAGTCCTGCTGCTGCCACTGCCTCTACTGCTACTAGTTTACCAGTCTGTGCTCAGCTCTGGCTGACGGTGGTGCAGGGGCTCGAACCAGGGACCTCAGAACCTCAGGCAGGTGGGTCTCTTGGCATCGCCATTATGCTGTCTCCCTCGCCCTCTGTAATATTTAAGTGCAGGGACCCATGTCTCTGAGTATATCAAGCTACACTGGGAGTTTCTGAATTCCTCTGTTCAGGTGCATTCTGTGCTGTGTCCACAAGGTGGCAGCAACACACCACAACCCAGGTTGTTTCTAAGCGTTTTGTGGGTTGCTCACCATTTTGTGCAAATGAGAACTCAGGTTTTCACACAGTGCATTTTAAAAGACTGTTTTTTAATGACATTTCATGTAAAAATATTTATCTGAAGGAGATGTGGAGAGTTACAAACTTTTCTATTCAGATGCATTCTTCAGTGTGTCCACATGGTGTCAGCACAACACCACAGCCCAGGTTGTTTCTAAGCATTCAGTATAATGTGGCTTTTGATTTATTATTATTTTTGTCGTTTGTTTATTGCTGGGACTCAGTGCCTGTACTACAAATGCACTACTCCTGAAGGTCATTTTTCCTATTTTCTTGAGAGAGAGAGAGAAAGAGTATCTCATTATTACAGGGCTGGTGTGAATGCCGCAGTCCTGGTTGTTTTCTGTTTTTTTTTTAATTTCTATTATTTATTTTCCCTTTTGTTGCCCTTTTTATTGTTGTTGTGGTAGTTATTATTTTTGTTGTTGTTGATGTCATTGATGGATAGGATAGAGAGAAATGGAGAAAGCAGAGAAAGACAGAGATTGAGAGCGAAAGAGAGACACCTGCATATCTTCTTCAAGGGTTGTGAAGCGACTCCTCTACAGGTGGGGAGCCTGGGCTCGATCCGGGATCCTTACCCTGGTCTTTATGCTCCACGTCCTGTGTGCTTAACCCACTGTGCTGCCGCCCGACTCCCAGTCCCTGTTGTTTCTGAGGATTCTGTGGATTGAGAGTGACCTGGCTGTCTCTATTCAGATGTATTCTGCCGTGTGTCCACAAGGTGGCAGCAAAACACCGACATTTATCAAAGGAGAGAGAGAGGAGGATGAGGACAACCCCAGAAGGAGGGCTGGGGATTAAAGCTGTGAGCTGAGACAACCCAGACCGCTATCCACAATGATCTGGCTGCTCTGTCTTTCCAGAAATGATGTCTATTTAACTCTAATGATGAATGTTGGGTTCTCAAGTCTTGTGTGGTGAGGTGCATTCTATTCTGCGTCCACAGGGTGGCGACATAACGCTGAGATCCCTGATGTTTGCCTTGCCCAAAGCCCCGCCCCGCTTGCTGCCTCAGGTATTCACTTTCTAGATGTATGGGGCCAACTGAGCTTGACATTTTTTAAAATCACCTTTCATCTCAAGAACTAAAGAGTCACAGGCAGGACTGCTGCACCTGCACAGCACGGGGCTTGTGTGCCCAGGGCTCCAGATTCCTCTCAGCCTCACAGGAGCAGCAGGAAAGCAGTCAGGACAAGGAGAGTTGGAGATCGAGCCTGCCGCCTCACTCCAGCAAGTCTGGGTCTCCACCACTGAGCCAATTCCTAGTCTGACCTATGCATTAATTTTCTTTGAATTACTATGTCTACTCTGAAGTCTGCCTTTTAGTTTCCTCAATTTTCCTCCGCAAGGTGCATTCTCCTGCATGTCCACAAGGCGGCGACACAACACCACAGTCTGTTCTTGAGGAACAATGTCTCATATTTTAGTTCTGTTGTTCAGTTTCTGGATGTATGAGGCCAATTGACTCATTTCTGTTGCTGTTGTTTTGTTATTTTGTTGTTTGTTTTTTCATGCACTGCTCAGCTTGGATCAATGTGCTGCAGTGTATTGAACATGGGACCTGGAGGCTTAGGCGTGAGTGTCTCAGTCATCAACATTCACTCACTTTCAAACCTTCCTTTGGGTCAAGAACTAGGGAGGTGGCAGAGCCGCAGCCCCTGCAGACCCTGGACCTGTGTCCTTGAAGATCAGGGTTCACCCCCCCTTCCAGTACACACATAGGTGCTCAGTGTAGCTCTGGCTTCTGTCCCTCTGTCTCTCCTGTAACTCTGTCTCCACCAACTTCTTGACTAAAAGGAGAGAGGTCAGGGACTACATTTTGAACACTGTGCTGGTGTTTGTTTTGGCCCCCGGGGTTATCACTGTGCCTTCATTCCTGCACTAGAAATACATGCTCCTGGTGGCATTTTTCTCTTGATTTATCACTTCAGACAGAGAAAAATTTATCACAGATGGGGAAGACAGAGAGGGAAGGAGAAAGAAAGACAATTGCAGAACCGCTTTTACCAAATGTGACATATCCCTGTTTCAGCTGAGAACAGGGGCTTGGAGAAGATCATAGCATGGGTCCTGTCATATATGTGCATGACGTGTGTGTCACGGGGCCTCCCATGTATTCTTTTTAACTTTAGTCTTATATGCCGACATATTTCTATTAAATAGAGAGCGATCAGTTCTGACTTATGGTGGTGCAGGGGATTGAACCTCGGACGTTGGAGGTCATTTTTATGAGTTCTCTAAAGTCTCCACTTCAGGTGCATTCTACTCCATGTAAACAGTAGAAGAAAATAATATAAAACAGTAAATAAAAAGTAGAGCTGGGGGGATGGGCGGTGATCATCTTTCTCTCTGTAAAACTATCTCTCATGACTATCTCTCATGACTAAAAATATTAACAAAGTAGAGTGGAATAAAAATAATAAATGAAATCCTTGCTCTGGAAGATAACTTATAGTTAGCATCATTCTCTCTCTCTCTTTCTCTGTATTTCTTTCTCTCTCAATAGTGAAATATAATAACACAATAAAATACAAGTACTTAAAATTAGAAGACCATGGGCAGAGGAGCTGCCTTAGGAGTTCTGCCAAAGACTTTCATGCCTGTCGGTTCTAGAACTGAGTTCCCTCCCAGAATCAGCGTTAGCTTGAGCAGAGCAGTGCTGCGGTGTTTCTCTGTGTTTTCCCTCACTAGATGAACATTAGGAAAACCAAATGAAGACTCTTTGGAGAAATATGGGAGCCCATTGGGTGGCTGTGGTCTCCAGGAAGGCGCAGTCTACTGTGTGTCCACAAGGCGGCGACATAACACAGCAGGGCCCCAGCTGGGGAGCCTGGCTGCCACTGGACTGGAGGGGCTGCCCTTGGTCTTGCCTAGTTGTTCATTTGGGGGATGCTGTTTCCAGTCTGTTCCCAGGATCTGTTCTTAGAGGCTACCTTCCCAGGAGCTAAAGAAAGAGGAGCAGGAGACTGGGCAGCGTGCCAGGCTGCATGGCTAGGTGCCAGGTGGCCTGGCATGTGGGTGGCCGCAGAGACAGACGGGTCCAGGAGTTCAGGCTTTGCTCCCTGTCTTGCTGTGCCGTTGGTCAGCCCCTTTGAATCTTCTGCACTGTAAACCCCCGTGCGGGAAAATGGAGATTTGAGGACCTACACTTGGTGCTGGGTGTTGGGTGATGCCAAACCAGGTGGAGATCCCAGACGTCCCTTGCAAGATGACCAGGCTTTCAGCCCTGTTCCCACCTTCAGGGAGAGGAGAGGTGAAGCCAGTGTGTGCTGGGTCTCCCTTTCTCTCTCCTTCACTATCTCATCCTCCCCTCTCAGTTTCTCAGTGGAGTTCTTTGATTAATTATTTAGTCATGTCTTTCTTTCTTCCCTTCTTTCTATTTGCCTCTTTTTTCTTTCTTTTTGCCTCCAGAGTTATCGCCAAACATCAGTGCATGCACTAGGAATCCACAGCTCCTGGAGGGTATATTTTCTCTATTTTTTTAAAGGACTTATTTATTTATGAGAAAGATAGGCAAAGAGAGAAAGAACCAGACATCACTCTGGTACATGTGCTGCTGGGGATTGAACTTAGGACCTCATGGTTGAGAATCCAGTGCTTTACCTACTGCGCCACCTCTACCTCCCGGACCACCATTTTGTCTCTATTTTATTGGGTAGGACAGAGAGAAATTGAGAGAGGAGTGGAAGACGGCGGGAGGGAGAGTGAAAGATAAACACCTGCTCTCCAGCTTCACCACTTGTTGGGCGACCACCCTTGCGAGTGAGGGACCTGGGGCTTGAAGAGGCATCCTTGCACGGTTCCACCACCTGGCCCCTCTCAGTACTTTAAAATCAAAGAGGAGAACAATCGTCAGGGCGTTGGGGAAATAGCTGTCAGCATCCCTGGTTCACTGCAACTAACATAGTGGCATCCAACTAGAAAAGGGGGCAGGGTACACCATAGTGGTTATCCAGAGACACTCTCTCGTGCTTGAAACTCTGAAGTCCCAGGTTCAAAGCCCTGCACTCCCCTTAGCCAGGAATCAGCAGAGCCGGGGTACAAATGAAAGTAAATAGATAGATAACAAAATAAATAAATAGATAGATGAATGGGGGAGATGAAAAGACTGAAGGGGGAAATGTAAAAATACAAAGAGACTAAAATTTAAAAAATCTAGATAAAAAGAGTAAAGCTGGGCATGGAGTAGCACATACACATGCTCCTGCACAGACAGTAAAATACAAGTATCTAGAATAAGACCGTGGGCAGAGGAGCTGCCTTAGGAGTTCTGCCAGAGGCTTCCATGCCTGTGGGTTCCAGAACCCAGTTCCCTCCCAGAGTCAGCGTTAGTTTGAGCGGAGCAGTGCTGCGGTGCTTCTCTGTGTTTTCCCTCACTAGATGAACATTAGGAAAACCAAATGAAGACTCTTTGGAGAAATACGGGAGCACATTGGGTGGCTGTGGTCTCCAGGAAGGCGCAGTCTACTGTGTGTCCACAAGGCGGCGACATAACACAGCAGGGCCCCAGCTGGGGAGCCTGGCTGCCACTGGACTGGAGGGGCTGCCCTTGGTCTTGCCTAGTTGTTCATTTGGGGCATGGTGTTTCCAGTCTGTTCCCAGGATCTGTTCTTGGAGGCTACCTTCCCAGGAGGTAGAGACAGAGGGGCAGGAGACAGGGCTCACTGAGCAGAGCACCAGGCTTGCATGGCTGTCAGCTGAGGTGTCAGGTGGCCTCAGACTGATGGGTCCTGAAGTTCAGGCTTTGCTCCCCATTTGCTGTGCCCTGGGTCAGCCCCTCTGAGTCCCCTGCATTGTGAAAACCTCCTTGCAGGACAATGGAGATTTGAGAACTGGTGCTGGGTGCTGGGTGCTAGGTACTGGGTGATGGCAAACCAGGTGGAGATCCCAGACGTCCCTTGCAAGATGACCAGGTTGTCAGCGCTGTTCCCACCTGCAGGGAGAGGAGAGGTGAAGCCAGTGTGTGCTGGGTCTCCCTTTCTCTCTCCTTCACTCTCTCATCCTCCCCTCTCAATTTCTCAGTGGAGTTCTTTGATTAATTATTTACTCATTTTTGCCACCAGAGTTATTGATGTGGCTCAGTACATACACTATGACTCCACAGTATCTCGTGGACAGTGATTGACTCTTTTTTTTTTTAGATTTTATTTATTTATGAGAAAGATATGAGGAGAGAGAAAGAACCAGACATCACTCTGGCACATGTGCTGCCGGGGATCGATTCTTTTGTATAATCGTGGTGAAAACAACCTCTAAATATACATTCAATGTGGTCATTTTTTTCCACTAGCACTGATAAATTCTGGCTCCTGGTGTTGGGTGGTGGTTGAACCTGGGACTTGAGAGCCTCAGGCATGACAGTCTCTTTACATAACCATCATGCTATCTACTCCTCCTCATAAGAGCTTCTTTACACATCTTTTTCATAAGTACTTTGTAGCTAGTAGCATGTAAACAGGTTATCTACACATCTAGTTTTTAATTATTTATTTATTTATTTATTCACCAGAGCACTGCTAGCTCTGGTTTATTGTGATGGGAGTAGGTGACCTTTGGTTTGTTAAAACAGACAGACAGACAAATGTGTACACAAGAAGGCCGGTTCAAGTACCGGGTCCCCACCTGCAGGGAAAGTTTCATGAGCTGCTGGAGATTTTGCAGTGTATGCTGCCCAGGAAAACACACTTTTCTCTGGGGGAAAGACGGTTTGTGTATTTCGCCAAGCCAGTAAAGTTATTCCTGATAAGGACAGGGAATCAAACTGAGCTCTGAGATGTGAGAACCTCTGTCCTGCATTCAGCCCTCTGGCAGGCTCCATTCTTGGTCTGAATCAACAATCTGTGGGCTCAAGTTGAAAGAACACCATGGGGCTGTGTCTTTCTCCTCTTCTGAGAAGCGTGTGGTCTGTATTCGTTCATTGAAAAGCACTTTCTATCCATGTAAAGAGGGAAAGGGCTCTAGAGAAGCAACCAGGCCCAGGAGGGGCAGGGATTGGACCTGGGATCCCATATTCAAGACCTGCTGCCCACCACTGAGCCGTCTCCCCAGCCTCTATATTATTACTATCATTACCATGATCATTATTATTTTACCAGAGCAATGATCAGCTCTGGCTGATGCTCAGCTCTGGTTTGAAGGATTGAACCTGAGACCTTAGAACCTCAGGCAGGAGAGTCTCTTTGCATCACCATTATGCTGTCTCCCTCGCTCTCCATTATCTTATTTTAAACTTTTAAAAATTTTTTAGTTTTATTTATTTATTTATTGGATAGAGGCAGCCGGAAACTGAACGGGAAGGGGGTGACAGAGAGGGAGACAGAGACACCAGCAGCCCCCCTTTACCACTCACAAGCTTCTCCCCCTGCAGGTGGGGACCGGGGGGCTCAAACCAGGGCCTTGTGCACTGTAATGTCTGCGCTCAACCAGGTGCACCGCCACCCAGCCCCCATTATTTTTAAGCGCAAGGACACAGATCTCTTTGAATAGATAAAGCTTATGCTGGGCATTGATGAAGTCCTCTATCCAGATGCATTCTATGCTGTGTCCACAAGGTGGCAGCAAACACCACAATCCAGAGTTTCTAAGCGTTTTGTGGGAAGGAGAGCTCAGGTTTTGTTCACAGTGCATTTCATTTAAAAAGTTATTTATTATCGGATTGAAACAGAGACATTGAGAGGCATGGGGAGATAGAGAGACACAGCCCTGCTTCACCACTTGTGAAGCTTCCCCCCTGCAAGTTGGGACCAGGAGCTTGAACCTGGGTCGTTGTGCACTGTAGTGTGTGCATTTAGCCAGGTGTGCTGTCCCCTGACTCTTCACAGTGCGTTTCTTAAAGACTTTTTAAAGCGAGGTTCCATGTAAACATATATATTATAATTTAAAGAAGATATGGAGAGTCTTTTTCTTAGTTAGATGCATTCTTCAGCATGCCCACACGGTGGCAGCAAAACACCACTTTTCTCCCTCCAGGGTTGTCACTGCACCTCTGGGGTAACTCCCTTGAGTTTACTTTTTAAAAAAAAGTTGCATACTTTGAAATGTTAAGGTTAAAAAAGTAGTATTGTTATGTGGAAAACTGAGAAATGTTATACATGTACAAACTACTGTATTCACTGTCAAATGTAAAATATTCCCCCAATAAAGGAAAAAATAGGTTAAAAAAGTAAGTTGGAGGCTGGGGAGACAGCATGATGTTTCTGCAAATGACTTTCCTGCCTGAGGCTCTGAGGTCCCAGGTCTACTGCCCAGCACCACCATCAGCCAGAACTGAGCAGTGCTCTGTCTCTCTATTTATCTCTCTGTATTGCTGTTATTAAGATATTTTAAGAGAGAAAACCACTCTTTAAAAATAAGTTGATGATATATTTACTAGGTTATAAATAACTCGTGCTATTTAAATTGTAAAAATTGATTTTTTTTTGTTACTTTTACCTTTCTGCTGGTTCTGCTGTCTTGAAACTATGTGGCATCTTTCTTGACAAAAGAAAACATGCAAATCCTGTTTGCTCACACAAGGCGTTACTGTAGCTCCCCAGCACTTTCATCTGTGAGTGTGAGTGTGAGTGTCTGTACATGTACCTGCCAGGACTTCATCTTATTCCACTACTTTTCCTGAACTCTTCTCTTTTTCATTTCATTTCCTTAATTTTTATCATTTTGTAAAAATATTTATCGATGGAGGAGGAGGAAGGTCGAACCGGAGCGTCACTCTGTCACCTGCTCTGCTGGGATCTAAGCGACTCAGGCTCGAGACTCCAAAGCTTCACCCCCTGTGCCACCTCCCCAGCCCCACGTTTGTCTTTTAAGATGAGGAGAGAAACAGAAACAGAGATGACCCCTGTGACTGCACCACCTCACACGGAAACTGGCTCACCACACCCGGTTCTGTCTTCCCTTAACGTTAGCATATTAGAGGGCGGATAACACCGGCTCCGTCTCTCAGCGTTCCTGCAACAAAGCATCTCTCCCCTTTAGCATTTCAGCTGGACTGTGTAGACCCCCAGCAAGGCAGCTGACACTGTCGTCTGCTGACAGCCAAGGTTCAGGGTGCCCTCCCTCCCTGATTGTGCTTCTCCCGAAGCCTCCCAGCCCGCCCGCAGGTCATCACAGCCGCGGGGTGAAGTGTGAGTGCGGGAGCGGGACAGTCCCAGGGGCGTGTGCACGACTCCCTCTGCGTCCCCACCCGGCCCTGGGTGCAGCTCCGTGGGCACAGCCCGACCAGGACAGGAGGGCAGCTGGTCCGTCCTGGCCGCCTCACCTTTGTTTCCAGTTGTTTGTTTGTTTATTCCTTTATTTATTTATTTATGCCACACACCAAGGCGCCCCTCTGCAGGGCCCCACTATCCTCGGCTGGACTTGTGGCCATGCCGATGCAGAACGTCTCCTGAGTCACTTTCCTGGGGACGGCCGGGCTGATCGGCAGGGCCTGGCCGTCTCAGGGGTGGGCAATGGGGGTCCACACCCTCCCCTGCTGCGGGTCCTCCTGGAGCTGCGGGCATCAGCCCTGGTGGGCGGGGCCGGATCTGATGGGCGGGGGAGCTGCGGGCATCAGCCCTGGTGGGCGGCGCCAGGCCTGGTGGGCGGGGCCCGGAGCGGCCACGCCCCGGCGTGTGTGGGCGGGGCCTGCGAGTCCGCGCTTGCGCAGAGGCAGGACTCCCGCTGCTACGGCGGCCCGTCGCCCGTGCGGCGTGTCGTCCCGGGCGGGCGGGTCTCGTTGTGGACGCGGGGCTGTGCCGTCCGCGCCGGGGGAACAGCCTCGAGCAGCGAGGGCTCCCCCGGCGGCGGCGGCTCCCGGCGGAGCCCAGGGTCTGGCCCGGGGCGGGATCAGCTCCGGCCGGGAGGCCCCGGGCGCGCAGGCGCCGCGCCGCCCCCGAGTGGGTCCCGGCCGGAGCCCCGGCGGCAGGAGGCGGCGCCGCAGGCGGAGCGAGGGGCCCGCGTGTGCGGCCGAGTCCGTCCCGGGTCCCGGCGCGGCCCGCCGTCTAATAAAGCGCTTTCCTCGGCCTGTCTGACGCGCGTTTCCTTGCGTCCGGAGCCCCGCAGCCCCGGCTCCCAGCCCGCGCGGCCCGCCCCGAGCGCCGCGAGCTGTCCGGGGCCCACGGCGGGCGGGCGGCCGGTCCCGGGGCCGAGAGCGAGCGGGGCGGCAGCCGGACCAGCAGCGGCGGCCGCGTCCCCGCAGCCCAGGGCCGCCGAGCCGCTGACCGGGGAGCCGTCCCCGCCCCGGCCGCCCGGCCCCGGCCTGCAGACTCCTGCGGGGCTCGGGGTCCCTCCCGCCCGTCTCCCCCCTGGTCAGTCCCCGCCCCGGCCGCCCGGCCCCGGCCTGCAGACTCCTGCGGGGCTCGGGGTCCCCCCCGCCCGTCTCCCCCCTGGTCAGTCCCCGCCCCGGCCGCCCGGCCCCGGCCTGCAGACTCCTGCGGGGCTCGGGGTCCCTCCCGCCCGTCTCCCCCCTGGTCAGTCCCCGCCCCGGCCGCGCCTTCCCCAAGCGGGGCTGCGGTGTCGGGTTCACCCGCGGGAGCGGGAGCCGGCAGGGTGTGGGGCGCCGAGCCCGGGACCCAGGGCCTTGGGTTCGGTCCTTGGTTGTCACGGCGGGAGGACTTGTCAGAGTCAGTCTGGGGGGAGCTGGGGTGTCCCGGGAACTCGCGTGTTTCTCATGTCCCCGTCCGGGGCTCAGTCCCCCGGTAGCCACCACCCCGTGTGCGAAGCATTTTCAGCTTTTCAGGCCTCAGCCCCCCTCCCTGCAGCCTGGAGGAGACGCGGGAAAAGTCCAGAGGCGGGTGACCAGCCCGCAGAGGCCTCTCGCCTCTCACGCCCCAGCTCCCGGGCCGGCAGGCCGGTGCTCTGAGCATTTTCACGGGCTTGAGCTTTAGAGATGCGAGCGCGGAGAGCTAAGTAAGTTAAAAGTGCGCTTAAGGTGGTGGGTGGGGGTTTAGGAGCATCGCTAGCGCTCTCGCCTCTCACGCTGCAGGTCCCGGGATCGGATCCCCGGGACCTGAGTGTTTTCCCCCCTCCCGCAGGAGGCGGCGGCGGCAGGGAGGCAGGTGGGAGAGGAGAGGGCAGGAGAGAGGATGAGAGGGCAGGAAGGAGGCAGGGGGCAGGGGGCAGGGGGCAGGCAGGGTAGGTAGGATGAGAAGGAGGCAGGGAGGAGAGGGCAGGAGGTAGGATGAGAGGGTAGGGAGAGGAGAAGGTAGGAAGGAGGTAGGCAGGAGAGAGATGGCAGTAGGGCAGTAAGGAGGTAGGAGAGAGAGGGAGATGGTAGGAGGCAGGGAGAGGAGGTAGGACCCCCCAGAGTTCCCCAAGACACTCCTCCAATAGGCCCCCCCAGGATCCCCCTAGAAACTTAAGACCCCCAGATGCTTTTGACACTTGGTCAGGCTTTGCTGCCTGAAGGAGACTTGTAGGCAAAAATCCGCAAAGGGCGGGTGGGAGGCCCCATAGGAACATGCTCAGCGCTCCTGCCTCTCACATCCCAGGTCCCGGGATCGGATCCCCCGGGAGACAAGTGTTTTTCCTGCTTGTTGGGTCCTGCAGGACACTTGTAGGCCAAAGTCTGAGTACGGTGCTCTCGCCTCTCATGCTCCAGGTCTCAGGATGGGACCCCCAGAAACTTTTTACACCCGTTTGAGCCTTAGGCCCAGCAGCCTGGAGGAGGCTCAAATGGCCTCGGAGGGTGGCGGCTGGCTCAGGAGCCCTGCGGAGGCGACTTACCTCGAGTCCCAGGTCTGCAGTTCAAGCTGCTGTAGAATTGCAGTGACAACATGAAGCAGTTTACTTTTGTCAACGTGTTTTATTTTCACTAACTCTTGTTAAATAAAGACCAAGGGAGGCCCCTAGAAGCCTGTTGTTTGAACCACAGAGAAACTTACAAACCATTAAACCTCTCCAGGTCTTTGTTTTTCAGGCAGAAACTGCAAGTGTCTGCAGGGCGTCCCCTGTCCTCTGCAGCTTGACTCCAGCCTCGTCTGCCATCCAGACTGCTGAGAGTGGCAGGAGGGGACAGGGGCTGAGTGACACACCAGGAAGCAGAGAGAATATAAAAGTGAGGGAGATCCCAGCCCTGCTGTTTCCTGAGTTCTCGGCAACAAGTCTGCTGTGAACACAACCACAGTGATTAATGATTTTAATTTTCAGCCCCCAAGGCAGAAGGACAGGCTGGAACAGGGCAGGAAGCAGGTCCCAGGCCCTGCGGGATCGGCACCGGCTCTCTGACTACCCGGCCTGGCAGCTGGCACCTGGGTCTTAAGTGCAGCCAAGAAACAGATCTTAAAGCTTTTCTGAGAAGGAAGATTTAAGGATTCAGGAGCATCTGAGGGGCCAAGAGAAAACTGCAGCCAAGTGTCCCGGGGACCCAGAGGGCTTGAGTTTTCTGGGTGGCAGAAGAGTTCGAGACCTGCTGAGACCAAGGTTGTCCCGTGGAAAGCCCAGGCCATTGTGAGACTGACAGCCTACCCCCCCACCACACACACACACACACACACACACCACACACACACACACACACACACACACACACACACACACACACGGCAGCTTCACCATCTCTGTTTTGCTACAAAAGATTTCAAAGATGCAGGAAACAGCACCTACTATGTTGTCCTCTGTGGAGACGCCGCTCCTTTTCCGCCACTGTCTTCTGTCTGTCTGGTCCCGTCCCGTCCCGGCGTCTCTTAGGTGTTTTCTCCTCCTTCCCCTCTGGTTAGCAGGGCTTCTCCCCCAGGTGAAATCTATCCAGCTCTCTCATTTGAAGGTCTTTGCAAACCTTCATCACTTCCCCCGTGAGGCCCAGCTGAGAGCTGCACAATGTCCGTGCAAACCGTGCGCTCGGATGCCTCACGGCCACGGGGCTCAGGAGGTGGCACAGTGGCTACAGCGTCGGGCCCTCTAGCAGGAGACCCAAGTTCCACGCCAGGCACCACAAAGTCCAGAGGGATGCGCATGCTCTCTCTCACCCGCTCCCTCCCTCCCTCTCATTAAACTAAATTAAGAATTCCCTACATCTGTGTATGTAAGCGTCACATACCCATCTCCTACTTGCCTACATCCTACCTGTCAGGATTATTGAAGATTTGAATGCCGACTTGACAAAGCAAGAGACTATTTCAGACAAGGAAATCAAACAGGACTTCAGGGCGTGGTGGGCACAGAACAGTTTCTGACCTGTGGGGAGGTGAGATGCCCACTGGGTGATAGCAATACATGGCCTCTGAAGGAGGGAGCTTCAGAGCTGCGAGTTCTTCCCTCCGTCTCTGTTTCCATCTGAAATAAAAGTCACCTGGTGGGTGATGGTGGTGAGACCTGAGAAAGCCTGAGGCAGCGGGGGAGCTGGAAGCCCTGGAGGCCTGCGCCTGGGGCAGGAGTCGGAGTGTGTCAGCTTCAGGTCCCTGCTGGGGACACTGGATTGTTCCCCACTAGCCAGTACGGCATGTTCTCAATGTCCCCAGAGTCCCAGGCAACTGCTCAGAGGCCATCTTTTTGATCTATCCCAGAATGGAAGTTAAAATAAAAAGACATTCACTCATAGGGGCCAGACAGCGGTGCCCCGTTAAGCCTGGGCATTGCTGTGCACAAGGGTACGCGAGGGTCAGGGTTTCAGCCCCCACCCCCAGCTGCAGGGGGACACCTCATGAGCAGTGAAGCAGGTGTGAAGTTGTCTCTCTCCCCCTCTAGATGCCCTTTCCTCTCTCAATTTCTCTCTGTCCCATCCAATAAAATAGAAAAAAAAGGCCTCCAGGAACAGTGGATTTGCAGTGCTGGCACTGAGCCCTCATGATAACCCTGGAGGCAAAAATAAACAAATCAAAGACATTGATTTGTTGTTATCGCTTCTGGTGGTCCGGGGCATTGAGCCCAAGACTTCAGAGCCTCAGGCCTGAGAGTGTCTCTGCATCACCGTCCTGGTATCTAGCCCTGGCCCCTCTCTGGTTTGGATGCCACTAGGTGGATTGCTGAGGCTCTGTGCCAGCACTAGGCAGCCAGGGTTGCTGGCAGCTCCCCACCCAGACACCTTCTCATTTTTTCTTTCCCTCTGAGTTTAAGGTGCACTGAGAAATTGATAGGAAGGGGTGAGATAGAGACGTGGAGAGAGAGACCCCACAGACCTGCCTCACCGTTCCTTCTGGTGCAGGCTGGGAAGGGGCTCCATCCCTGGTTCTTGTGCACAGAGGTCTGGGAAGTCCAGCAGGTTCCTCAGCCCAGCAGCGCAGCAGAGCTGCTCAAATCGCTGTTTTTTTCCTCCAGGGTTATTGTTGGGGCTCGGTGCCTCCACTATGAATCCACTACTCCTGGAAGCTATTATTTCCTCCCTTTTGTTTCCCTGGTTTTATCATTGTTACTCTTATTGTTACTGATGTCATTGTTGTTGCATAGGACAGAAAGAAATGGAGAGAGGAGGGAAAGACAGAGAAAGGGAGAGAAAGATAGACACCTGCAGACCTGCTTCACCTGCTTGCAAAGTGACAACCCTAGAGGTGGGGAGCAGGGGCCTTGAGCCAGGATCCTTACGCCGGCCCTTGCACTTTGTGCCACGTGTGTTTAACCCAATACAGTACCACACAGCCCCCTCAAATCACTTTTTCCCCCTATAATGGATTTGGAGCAGTGCAGGAGACAGAAAGGGTCTGACCCATGGCAGAGACGGGGAAATAACCGCAGAGCTCCAGGACCCTTCTGACTCTGTGGTCATCCCACCAGGGAACCTGGCCCTCAGCCTCAAAAGCCCGGTGACTGCCCAGTGAGCTGTCTCCTGCCTCTCTCTAGCCTATGGGATGGAAGCTTCCAAGAACAGATTCTGAGCAGACGGCAAACGCCCTGCCCAAAGCAACAACCAGTCCTGACCCACAGACAGCACAGTGAGAACAAGGCCGCCCAGCCGGGCCCTGCTGCGTTATGTCGCCGCCTTGTGGACACGGAGCAGAATGCACCTCATGGGAGACTAGAGCCAGCGAAAGGGCTCCTGTATGTCTCCGAATATTGTCTACATTTTCTTTTCCTGACACAGATTCAGGGAGAAAAGCAGACAGAGAAACACCAGAACACTGCTCAGCTCAAGCTAATGGTGGTGCTGGGCATTGAAACTGGGTTTTTGGGACCCAAGCCACAAAAGTCTTTGGCAGAACTCTAGCATAGCTCCTTAGCACAAGGTCTTCGTAGTTTAAATATTTTATTGTACTGTTATATTTAGCTATGGGGAGAGAGAGAGAGAGAGAGAGAGAGAATGGTGCTAGCTACTAAGCTGTCTCCCAGTCCAAAGACTTCTTTTAACATCTTTCTCTTTCTTTGCTTTTTAAATATCTTTAGTAATGAGAGATAATCATAAAGACAGAAAGATGATAACTACTAGGCAGTCACTTCTACTCAAGCTCTTTATTTGCTTACTATTTTATCATATTTTATTTCATGGTTATGTTTAGTGATGAGAGCCAGAGATACAGAAAGATAAAGAGAGAGAGAGGGAGACGGGCAGGGCAGACACCATAGTGCTGATGCAGAGACTGTCCAACCTGAAGCCCTGAGGTTCCTGCAACACCAGGACTCAGGGCCGAGCAAGGATCTGGACAAATTAAATAAATAAATAAATAAATAAATAAATAAATAAATAAATAAATAAATGTGTGTATCAGAGAGTGTGAGTTTGTTCTCTCTGAGTTGAAAGTACACTGAGAAATTGAGAGGAAGGGGTGAGACAGAGATGTGAGGGAAAGAGAGACCCCCGCAGACATGCCTCACCTCTCCTCCTCCTGAAGGGGGGGAAGGAACGGGTCTCCATGTTGACCCTTGTCCACGGAAGTCTGGGAACTCCAGCGGGTTCCTCACAGCCCAGCAGCCCAGCACAGGGGCTCAAATCACTTTTTTCCTGGCAGAGGGTTTGAGCAGTGCAGGAGAAGAAGGGGACTGGCCCATGGCACAGACACAGGGGGAGCCAAGGCAGAGCTCAGAACCCTTCTGTCTCTGTGGCCACCCCACCAGGCCAGGAAACCTGCCGCCTCAGACTCGTAAGCCTGGTGCTCTGCCCAGTGAACCCTGTCTCCTGCCTCTCTAGCTCCTGGGAAGGAAGCTCCCGAGAACAAATCTTATCAGTGGGTTGTGAGCACCCCGCCCAGAGCAACAACTAGTCCAGACCAAGGGGCAGAGCAGTGGGAGCAAGGCCCGCCCAGCAGGGGCCCTGATGTGTTATGACGCCGCCTTGTGGACACGGAGCAGAATGCACCTTACGGGAGTCTAGACCCAATCAAAGGGCTCCCGTACGTCTCGGAATATTGTCTACATTTTCCGTACGTCTCGGAATATTGTCTACATTTTCTTTTCCTGACAGAGATCCAGGGGGAAAACACACAGAGAAACACCAGAACACTATCAGCTCAAGCTAAAGGTGGTGCCAGGAATGAAACTGGGTTCCTGAAGCCACAGGCATGAAAGACCTTGGTAGAACAACTCTTTAAGATAGCTCATAAACTAAGGACATTTTTACTTTCAATATTTGTAATTTCTTATATTATTATATTTAGCTATGGAGAGACAGAATGTGTGTGTGTGAGAGAGACAGACAGACAGACAGACAGAATGATGGTACTTATGAAACTGTCTCACAGCCAAGGAATTTCTTTTAAAATATTTTTACTTAACTTTGTTACTATTCTGACTAATGAGATGGGTTTAAGGAGAAAAGATGATAACTACAAGACAGTCAATTTCACCCAAGCTCCCCTTTTTATTTAATATATTTTTCATATGTTATTTTCTTCTGATGTTTAGTAATGAAAGCTAGAGATACAGAGAGAGTGAGGTGGGCAGGGGTAAAATCATAAGGCTGATACAAAGAGACTCTCATACCTGGAGTTCTCTGGGTCCTGACTCACCATGATGCAGCACTGATCAGATCTATGGTAAAAACATAAAATGAAAGAATTAAATAAATAAATAGCAGTGGGAGTAAGGCCCTCCGAGCAGGGGCCCAGCTGTGTTATGGCGCCGCCTTGTGGACACGGAGCAGAATGCACCTTATGGGAGACTAGAGCCAACCAAAGGGCTCCAGTATGTCTCCCAATATTGTCTTCGCTTTCTGTTCGTCACACAGAGCCAGGGAGACAAACACAGAGAGAAACACCAGAACACCATCTGGTTCAAGCTACCAGTGGTGCCGGGGATTGAAACTGGGTTCTTGAAGCCACAGGCATGAAAGGCTTTGGCAGAACGCCCAAGAAACAGAGACACTTTCAACCTGCTTCGGCATTTCTGAAGCAACCAGCCTGCAGGTGGGAAGCTGAGGGCTACACATGGGTCCCTGTGTGCAGGTGTTGTGCTTGGTACTATGTGTGTTTAGCCCAGTGTGCAGCCACCACACAGCCCCGCATCCTTTCTTTTTTAAAAAAGTAGAGTCAAAGGAGTCTCAGAAATGCGAATTCCCCCATTTCGTTTGAACCTGGCTTTAGAGGGCGGTGGAGCGGCGGGTTAAGAGCACGTGGTGTAAAGCGCAAAGACCGGAGTAGGGATCCCGGTTTGAGCCCACGGCTCCCCACCTGCAGGGGAGTCGCTTCACAAGTGGTGAAGCAGGTCTGCATGTGTCTGTCTCTCCCCCTCTCTGTCTTCCCCTCCACTCCCCATTTCTCTCTGTCCTATCCAACAATGAATGACATCAACAAAAAAGAATAACCACAACAAGGGCAACAAAAGGGGAAATAAAATGGTCTCCAGGAGCAGTGGATTCATGGTGCAGGCACTGAGCCTTAGCAATAACCCTGAAAGCAAAAAAAAAAGACAGAAACCTGGCTTTGGCCTGTTTACTTAAACCTGCCTGCGTTGCCCGGAGGCTATGCCTTCATCCAGCTTCATCTACTTTTTATTGTTTCTACCTTTAAAACAAGAGCAAGACAGAGAGGGAGTTAAAAAATTACTTGAGGTCATCAAAATAGCTCACTTGAGAGGGGCCAGGCCATGGCACACACTACAGTGCAAGATGACCCAGGTTCTAAGCCCCGGCCCACACACATGGAGAAGCTTCAGGAGTAGTGAAGCAGGGCTGCGGGTGTCTGTCGGTCTCTTTCTCGGTCTCCGCTCCATCTCAATGTCTGTCTCTATTCAACCCCAGCACTCAATGGGGTGACAGGTGTTGCAGCCAGATCGCCCTCACATCCATCGGTCTGTATCCAATAATTAAAACACAGCTCACCGGAGTGGTGTGTGGCTCCCACAGTGGGCCTCCTGGGTTCGAGCCTGCCCCCAGCACAGTGAAGGAAGCTTCCCTGCAGTGTGGTCTCTCTCTGCCAGGCTGCCTCTCTTTATCTTTACAAGTGTCACAGCAGGAAATCAGAAGGGTCAGCTTTGGGTCACCCTGCTTCTAGAGCTGTCTGGCTAAGGCACATGAGGCAGCCCCAGGTGGCAGGAGCAGATTCTCGGAGCAGATTAGGCACGGGCCCTTCCTCACCTGAGGCCTCAGTCTGTCTGATGTGTGTCTCACACCTGTTGTGTGTGTGTGTGTGTGTCTATCTCTCTCTCAGGCTCAAGCTCTTTGCAGCAGGAATTTCGTCCCCCAGAATGAAAAGTCAGTGGTTGCTTCTCACACATTCAGAAACAGACAAACCTGGCAAGTGTCTCTCAGCACAGGCAGAATCAGCGGAGCAGAGGTGCTGCTATTTGACCTCCAGACTTAACTCCTCAGTCAGCTCTGGGTGATGCTTTTACCAACCCTCATTTGGGTGGAAGGTTCACGATTACACAGTACAGTTGCTGACATGGTTCTCTCTCTCTCTTGCAGGTTCTCACTGTCCTATCAAATAAAAAGAAAAAAGAAGAGGAAAAGGAGGGAAAATATGGCTGGTGGAAGTGGTGATTTGTCCCATCATCACAGAGACCAATGAATAACCCAGGTGGCAGCAGGAAAGAGGAATACAAGAAGAAAGAAAGGCAGGGAGAGAAAGACTGCAAATGTCCTTTACAACCAGTCACCAGATGAGAAAGCCTGCCTGGAGGAAGCTTCACAGGAGACGGAGCCATACTGTGGTCGGTCTCTCTCTCCCCCATCTGCATTCATATCTTCCTGTCCACATTTCTCCCTCATTGGCTCTCACCTCCAAATTAAAAACAAAAAAAGCAGTCAATCATGATCCCTGGAAACTACCAGGTGCCTAACTAAATAAAGATGATCATGGGAAATGAACTGATATATTCTAAACACCAGGTACTCAATACAACATAAGGAACAAACCGAAAAGATGGTTTCTGAGAGCAACTTTGCAGTTCACATAGTAAAGGCCACTGTGCAAAAAGCCACATTAGGAAGGGGGGGTAGATAGCATAATGGTTATGCAGAGACTCTCATAAAGAGACTTTCATGACTGCACTCCAAAGTCCCAGGTTCATTCTCCTGCAGGACCATAAGCCAGAGCTGAGCAGTGCTCTGATAAAAATTTAAAAAATCGAAAGAAATCAAAAGCCACATTATACAAAATGCTTAGAAACAACCTGGCCTGTGGTGTTTTGCTGCCACCTCGTGGACATGCTGAAGAATGCATCTGAATAGAAAAGTTCATGACTCTCCACAGTTTCTTCAGATAATAAATATATCTACAGGAAAATTAATTTAAAAAACATTATTTCAAAAATGCACTGTGTACAAAACCTGAAAGCTCCTTCCCACAAAATGCTTAGAAACCCACAAAGAGCTTAGAAACCACCTGGGTTGTGGTGTGTTGCTGCCGCCTTGTGGACACACCGCAGAATGCATCTGAACAGAGACACAGCTGGGTCGCCCTCAATCCACGGACTCCTCAGAAGCAACAGGGACTGGGAGTCGGGCGGTAGCGCAGCGGGTTAAGCGCACAGGACGTTTAGCACAAGGACCAGGGTAAGGATCCCGGCTCGGGACCAGGCTCCCCACCTGTAGAGGAGTCGCTTCACAAGCGGTGAAGCAGGTCTGCCGGTGTCTCTCTTTCTCTCCCCATCTCTCTCTTTCCCTCCTTTCTCCATTTTTCTCTGTCCTATCCAACAACGAAAATATCAACAACAATAATAACTACCACCACAATAAACAATGGCAACAAAAGGGAAAATAAATAATAATAATGGAAAAAACACGAAACAACCAGGACTGTGGCATTACACCAGCCCTCCTTAATGACATTTTCTCTCTCTCCCTCTCTCTCTCTGGAAAAAAAATAGGGAAAATGTCCTCCAATAGCAGTGGATTCTTAGTGCAGGCAACGAGCACCAGCAGTATCCATGGAGGAGACAAACGAAAAATAATAATTAATAAAAAGCCACATTATACTAAATGCTTAGAAAGAACCTGGGTTGTAGTGTTGTGCTGCCACCTTGTGGACATGCTGAAGAATGCAGCTGAATAGAAAAGTTCGTAAGTCTCCACATCTTCTTCAGATAATAAATGTGTTTACATGAAATGACATTATAAAGCCAGTCTTTAAAAATGCACTGTGTACAAAACCTGAGTTCTCATTTGCACAAAATGGTGAGCAACCCACAAAACGCTTAGAAACAACCTGGGTTGTGGTGTGTTGCTGCCGCCTTGTGGACACAGCACAGAATGCACCTGAACAGAGGAATCCAGAAACTCCCAGTGTAGCTTGATATACTCAGAGACATGGGTCCCTGCACTTAAATATTACAGAGGGCGAGGGAGACAGCATAATGGCGATGCCAAGAGACCCTCCTGCCTGAGGTTCTGAGGTCCCTGGTTCGAGCCCCTGCACCACCGTCAGCCAGAGCTGAGCACAGACTGGTAAACTAGTAGCAGTAGAGGCAGTGGCAGCAGCAGGACTAGTAGGAGTGGCAGCAGTAACACAGAAGCTGGGGAGGAGGCTCAGTGGTGGAGAGATGGTCTGGAATGTGTGATCCCAGGGTCAATCCCTGCCCCTCCTGGGCCTGGTGGTTTCTCTGGAGCCCTTCCCCTCACTACATGGGAAAAAAGTGTTTTTAAAATGAAGGCATGCAGACGCCAGGCTTCTCAGAAGTGGAGAAAGACCCTGAGCCCACAGGGAGGTCGACAGACACACCAGAGAGCAGTCGCCTCAGGAGAAGGGCGGCTTCCCTGCACCCTGGGGCCATGACTCCACAACCCGGATCTGATCAGGCACCTTGTGTGAGCTAGTGCTCCTATTCTGTTATTAAACCGGAGATGCCAATGATCTCAAGAAGGCCTGCTCTCTTCCCTTCTGTGTCTGAGGAGCAATCATTTATGCTCAGCGCTCTAGAGCCAGGGATGGCCTCGGTCAGCAGGGAGCCGAGGTGGTGTCTGCGGAGACCCTCGACTCAATCAGAGGCCTCCCCTCTGCTGGGCTGCAGCCTGATGGGGATGGGGGGCTTTCTCCTTCTGATTGTATTTTTTACCAGAGCACTGTTCAGCTCTGGCTAATGGTGGTGCAGAGCTTGAATCTGGGACTTTGGAGCCTCAGACATGGGAGTCTGTGTGGCATAACCACTACACTCGCTATCTACCCTCTGGCCAGAACATAGTTTTTAACTGTAACATTTCAAAGTTTGCATTTCTGTGTGTGTGCCTCCAGGGGGATCACTGGGGCTTGGTACCTGCACTATGAATCCACTTCTCCTGGTGGCCATTTTCCTTACTACATACAGGACAGAGAAATAAAGCGATGATGGAGAAGGGGAGAGAGAGAGACCTGCTGCCCTGCTCCTGCTTCATCACTTATGAATCAAACCCCACAGGTGGGGAGCAGGGGGTTGAACCTGGAACCTTGTGTGCAGGTGTTTGATCTTAGTACTGTGTGTGCTAAACCCAGCGACCTGTGCTGGCCCCTGAGTCCTTATTTTTAAAGTCAAGTCAAAGGAGTCTCAGAAATGCTAATTGCCCCATTTAGTTTGAAACCTGGCTTTGGCCTGTTTACTTAAACCTGCCTGGTTTGCCCCGGAGGCTATGCCTTGCCCAGCCGCATCCACTCTTTATTGTTTTTACCTTTAAAACACAGCAGGCCAGGAAAGGAGTTGAAAAAGTTCCTCGGGGTCCGCAAAATAGCTCCCTTGAGGGGGCCCAGGTGGTGGCTCACCTGGTTCAGTGCACACACTACAGTGCACAGGGACCCAGGTTCTAAGCGCCGGCCCCAACCATCGGAGGGAAACATTCACGAGTAGTGAAGCAGGGCTGCAGGTGTCTGTGGGTGTCTTTCTCGGTCTCCCCTCCATCTCAATGTCTGTCCCTATCCAATAATTAAAACACAGCTCACTGGAGTGGTGTGTGGCTGGCTCCCCCAATGTGCCTCCCAGGTTCAAGGCTACCCCCAACACAGTGAAGGAAGCTTCCCTGCAGAGTGGTCTCTCTCTGCCAAGCTGCCTCTCTTTATCTTTAAGAGTGTTACAGAGGAAAACAGAAGGGTTATCTTTCATCTAGAGCTGTCTGGTTCAAGGCACATGAGGCAGCCCCAGGCGGCAGGAGCAGATTCTCAGAGCAGCTCAGGCATGGGCCCTTCCTCACCTGAGGCCCAGGCTGAAGGTGTCTCACACCTGCACTGTGTGTGTGTCTCTGTCTCTCCCTCTATCCCTCTCTCTCTCTCTTTCTCTCAGGCTCAAGTTCTTTGCAGCAGGAATTTTGTGCTCAAGAATGAAAAGTCAGTGGTTGCATCTCACACATTCAAAAATGGACAAACCTGGCAACTGTCTCTCAGCACAGGCAGAATCAGCGGAGCACAAGTGCTGCTATTTGACCTCCAACTTAGCTCCTCAGTCAGCTCTGGGTGATGCTTTTACCAACCCTCATTAGTGGGGAAGGTTCATGATTACACAGTACAGTTGCTGACACGGTTCTCTCTCTCTCTCTCTCTCTCTCTCTCTCTTGCAGGTTCTCTCTGCCCTATCAAATAAAAAGAAAAAAGAAGAGGAAAAGGAGGGAAAATATGGCTGGTGGAAGTGATGATTCATCCCATCATCACAGAGACCAATGAATAACCCAGGTGGCAACAGGAAAGAGGAATACAAGAAGAAAGAAAGGCAGGGAGAGAAAGACTGCAAATGTCCTTTACAACCAGTCACCAGATGAGAAAGCCTGCCTGGAGGAAGCTTCACAGGAGACGGAGCCATACTGTGGTCGGTCTCTCTCTCCCCCATCTGCATTCATATCTTCCTGTCCACATTTCTCCCTCATTGACTCTCACCTCCAAATTAAAAACAAAAAAAGCAGTCAATCATGATCCGTGGAAACTAAACAGGTGCCTAACTAAATAAAGATGATCATGGGAAATGAACTGATATATTCTAAACACCAGGTACTCAATACAACATAAGGAACAAACCGAAAAGATGGTTTCTGAGAGCAACTTTGCAGTTCACATAGTAAAGGCCACTGTGCAAAAAGCCACATTGGGGCGGGGGGGAAGACAGCATAATGGTTATGCAGAGACTCTCATAAAGAGACTTTCATGACTACACTCCAAAGTCCCAGGTGCATTCCCCTGCAGGACCATAAGCCAGAGCTGAGCAGTGCTCTGATAAAAATTAAAAAATCAAAAGAAATCAAAAGCCACATTATACAAAATGCTTAGAAACAACCTGGCCTGTGGTGTTTTGTTGCCATCTCGTGGACACGCTGAAGAATGCATCTGAATAGAAAAGTTCATGACTCTCCACAGTTTCTTCAGATAATAAATATATCTACAGGAAAATTAATTTAAAAAACATTATTTCAAAAATGCACTGTGTACAAAACCTGAAAGCTCCTTCCCACAAAATGCTTAGAAACCCACAAAGAGCTTAGAAACCACCTGGGTTGTGGTGTGTTGCTGCCGCCTTGTGGACACACCGCAGAATGCATCTGAACAGAGACACAGCTGGGTCGCCCTCAATCCACGGACTCCTCAGAAGCAACAGGGACTGGGAGTCGGGCGGTAGCGCAGCGGGTTAAGCGCACAGGATGTGTAGCACAAGGACCAGGGTAAGGATCCCGGCTGGAGACCAGGCTCCCCACCTGTAGAGGAGTCGCTTCACAAGTGGTGAAGCAGGTCTGCCGGTGTCTCTCTTTCTCTCCCCATCTCTGTCTTTCCCTCCTTTCTCCATTTTTTTCTGTCCTATCCAACAACAAAAATATCAACAATAATAACTACCACCACAATAAACAATGGCAACAAAATGGAAAATAAATAATAATAATGGAAAAAACATGAAACAACCAGGACTGTGGCATTCACAGCAGCCCTCCTTAATGACATTTTCTCTCTCCCTCTCTCTCTCTCTGGAAAAAAAATAGGAAAAATGTCCTCCAATAGCAGTGGATTCTTAGTGCAGGCAACGAGCACCAGCAGTATCCCTGGAGGAAACAAACAAAAAATAATAATTAATAAAAAGCCACATTATACTAAATGCTTAGAAAGAACATGGGCTGTGCTGTTGTGCTGCCACCTTGTGGACATGCTGAAGAATGCATCTGAATAGAAAAGTTCGTAAGTCTCCACATCTTCTTCAGATAATAAATGTGTTTACATGAAATGTCATTAAAAAACAGTCTTTTAAAATGCATTGTGTGAAAACCTGAGTTCTCCTTTGCACAAAATGATGAGCAACCCACACAACGCTGAGAAACAACCTGGGTTGTGGTGTGTTGCTGCCGCCTTGTGGACACAGCACAGAATGCACCTGAACAGAGGAATTCAGAAACTCCCAGTGTAGCTTGATATACTCAGAGACATGGGTCCCTGCACTTAAATATTACAGAGGGCGAGGGAGACAGCATAATGGCGATGCCAAGAGACCCTCCTGCCTGAGGTTCTGAGGTTCCTGGTTCGAGCCCTTGCACCACCATCAGCCAGAGCTGAGCACGGACTGGTAAACTAGTAGCAGTAGAGGCAGTGGCAGCAGCAGAACTAGTAGGAGTGGCAGCAGTAACACAGAAGCTGGGGAGGAGGCTCAGTGGTGGAGAGACGGTCTGGAATATGTGATCCCAGGGTCAATCCCTGCCCCTCCTGGGAAGTGTTTTTAAAATGAAGGCATGCAGACCCCAGGCTTCTCAGAAGTGGAGAGAGACTCTGAGCCCACAGGGAGGTCGACAGACACACCAGAGAGCAGTCGCCTCAGGAGAAGGGCGGCTTCCCTGCACCCTGGGGCCATGACTCCACAACCCGGATCTGATCAGGCACCTTGTGTGAGCTAGTGCTCCGATTCCGTTATTAAACCGGAGATGCCAATGATCTCAAGAAGGCCTGCTCTCTTCCCTTCTGTGTCTGAGGAGCAATCATTTATGCTCAGCGCTCTAGAGCCAGGGATGGCCTCGGTCAGCAGGGAGCCGAGGTGGTGTCTGCGGAGACCCTCGTCTCAATCAGAGGCCTCCCCTCTGCTGGGCTGCAGCCTGATGGGGCTGGGGGATTTCTCCTTCTGATTGTATTTTTTACCAGGGCACTGTTCAGCTCTGGCTTATGGTGGTGCAGAGCTTGAATCTGGGACTTTGGAGCCTCAGACATGGGAGTCTGTGTGGCATAACCACTACACTCGCTATCTACCCTCTGGCCAGAACATAGTTTTTAACTGTAACATTTCAAGTTTGCATTTCTGTGTGTGTGCCTCCAGGGGGATCACTGGGGCTTGGTACCTGCACTATGAATCCACTGCTCCTGGTGGCCATTTTCCTTACTACATATAAGACAGAGAAATAAAGCGATTATGGAGAATGAGAGAGAGAGAGAGAGAGAGAGACCTGCTGCCCTGCTCCTGCTTCATCACTTATGAATCAATCCCCGCAGGTGGGGAGCTGGGGGCTGAACTTGGAACCTTGTGTGCAGGTGTTTGATCTTAGTACTGTGTGTGCTTAACCCAGCGACCTGTGCTGGCCCCTGAGTCCTTATTTTTAAAGTCAAGTCAAAGGAGTCTCAGAAATGCTAATTGCCCCATTTAGTTTGAAACCTGACTTTGGCCTGTTTACTTAAACCTGCCTGGTTTGCCTTGGAGGCCATGCCATTCCCAGACACATCCACTCTTTATTGTTTCTGCCTTTAAAACACAGCAAGCCAGGGAGGGAGATGAAAAAGTTCCTCGGGGTCCGCAAAATAGCTCCCTTGAGGGGGCCCAGGTGGTGGCTCACCTGGTTCAGTGCACACACTACAGTGCACAGGGACCCAGGTTCTAAGCGCCGGCCCCAACCATCGGAGGGAAACATTCACGAGTAGTGAAGCAGGGCTGCAGGTGTCTGTGGGTGTCTTTCTCGGTCTCCCCTCCATCTCAATGTCTGTCCCTATCCAATAATTAAAACACAGCTCACTGGAATGGTCTGTGGTTCCCCCAATGTGCCTCCCAGGTTCAAGGCTACCCCCAGCACTGTGAAGGAAGCTTCCCTGCAGAGTGGTCTCCCTCTGCCAAGCTGACTCTCTTTATCTTTAAGAGTGTTACAGAGGAAAACAGAAGGGTCATCTTTCTTCTAGAGCTGTCTGGTTCAAGGCACATGAGGCAGCCCCAGGCGGCAGGAGCAGATTCTCAGAGCAGCTCAGGCATGGGCCCTTCCTCACCTGAGGCCCAGGCTGAAGGTGTCTCACACCTGCTCTGTGTGTGTGTGTGTGTCTCTGTCTCTCCCTCTATCCCTCTCTCTCTTTCTCTCAGGCTCAAGTTCTTTGCAGCAGGAATTTTGTGCTCAAGAATGAAAAGTCAGTGGTTGCATCTCACACATTCAAAAACAGACAAACCTGGCAACTGTCTCTCAGCACAGGCAGAATCAGCGGAGCAGAGGTGCTACTATTTGACCCCCAGACTTAGCTCCTCAGTCAGCTCTGGGTGATGCTTTTACCAACCCTCATTAGTGGGGAAGGTTCACAACTACACAGTACAGTTGCTGACACGGTTCTCTCTGCCCTATCAAACAAAAAGAAAAAAGAAGAGGAAAAGGAGGGGAAATATGGCTGGTGGAAGTGATGATTCATCCCATCATCACAGAGACCAATGAATAACCCAGGTGGCAACAGGAAAGAGGAATACAAGAAGAAAGAAAGGCAGGGAGAGAAAGACTGCAAATGTCCTTTACAACCAGTCACCAGATGGGGAAGGCAGTCACCAGATGAGAAAGCCTGCCTGGAGCAAGCTTCACAGGAGACGGAGCCATACTGTGGTCGGTCTCTCTCTCCCCCATCTACATTCATATCTTCCTGTCCACATTTCTCCCTCATTGGCTCTCAGCTCCAAATTAAAAACAAAAAAGCAGTCAATCATGATCCGTGGAAACTACCAGGTGCCTCACTAAAGAAAGATGATCATGGGAAATGAACTGATATATTCTAAACACCAGGTACTCAATACAACATAAGGAGCAAACCAAAGAGATGGTTTCTGACAGCAACTTTGCAGTTCACATAGTAAAGGCCACTGTGCAAAAAGCCACATTAGGGAGGGGGGAAGGCAGCATAATGGTTATGCAGAGACTCTCATAGAGACTTTCATGACTACACTCCAAAGTCCCAGGTGCATTCCCCTGCAAGACCGTAAACCAGAGCTGAGCAGTGCTCTGATAAAAATAAAAAAATCAAAAGAAATCAAAAGCCACATTATACAAAATGCTTAGAAACAACCTGGCCTGTGGTGTTTTGCTGCCACCTCGTGGACACGCTGAAGAATGCATCTGAATAGAAAAGTTCATGACTCTCCACAGTTTCTTCAGATAATAAATATATCTACAGGAAAATTAATTTAAAAAACATTATTTCAAAAATGCACTGTGTACAAAACCTGAAAGCTCCTTCCCACAAAATGCTTAGAAACCCACAAAGAGCTTAGAAACCACCTGGGTTGTGGTGTGTTGCTGCCGCCTTGTGGACACACCGCAGAATGCATCTGAACAGAGACACAGCTGGGTCGCCCTCAATCCACAGACTCCTCAGAAACAACAGGGACTGGGAGTCGGGCAGTAGCACAGCGGGTTAAGCGCACAGGACGTTTAGCACAAGGACCAGGGTAAGGATCCCGGCTGGAGACCAGGCTCCCCACCTGTAGAGGAGCCGCTTCACAAGCGGTGAAGCAGGTCGGCCGGTGTCTCTCTTTCTCCCCATCTCTGTCTTTCCCTCCTTTCTCTATTTTTCTCTGTCCTATCCAACAACGAAAATATCAACAACAATAACTACCACCACAATAAACAATGGCAACAAAATGGAAAATAAATAATAATAATGAAAAAAAAACACGAAACAACCAGGACTGTTACACCATTACATTACACCAGCCCTCCTTAATGACATTTTCTCTCTCTCCCTCTCTCTCTCTGGAAAAAAATAGGAAAAATGTCCTCCAATAGCAGTGGATTCTTAGTGCAGGCAACGAGCACCAGCAATATCCTGGAGGAAAAAAAACAAACAACAAAAAATAATAATAAATAAAAAGCCACATTATACTGAATGCTTAGAAACAACCTGGGTTGTAGTGTTGTGCTGCCACCTTGTGGACATGCTGCAGAATGCATCTGAATAGGAAAGTTCATCACTCTCCAAAATTTCTTTAGATAATAAATAATATCTACAGGAAAAATTCATTTAAAAATGTATTTTAAAAATGCACTGTGTACAAAACCTGAAAGATCCTTTCCTCAAATTGTTTAGAAACCCACAAAACGCTTAGAAACAACCTGGGTGTGGTGTGTTGCTGCCACCTAGTGGAGACGCCATAGAATGCATCTGAGCAGACAAATTGAGAAACTCCCAGAGTGGTCCTTCCATGTCTTCATTTAAAATGAGGGCGAATCTTGGGTGGTTGCTCAGTGGTGGAGAGCAGGTGATGAATCTGTGAACCCAGCTTCTCCTGCAGCCACACCTGGTTTGGTTGCTCCTCTGGAGCCCTTTCCTTCACTACATGAACAGAAGGTGCTTTTTTTTTCTGTCTCTCGCTCTGTATCTTTCTTTCTCTCATTTTTTTACTGGAGGTTTAATGATTTACAGTTGACAGTAAAAACCAATAGCTATACATGTATAACATTTCCCTGTTTCCCACATAACAATTCACCCCCACTAGGGCCTCCTCTGCCTTCACGTTCCAGGACCTGAACACACACACACACACACACACACACACACACATACCCCAGAGTCTTTTACTTTGCTGCAATACCCCAAAGAAAGTGTTTTCAATGAATGAATACAGGCCTACTGCTCAGGAATGAATACAGGCTTCTCAGGACAGAAACTCTGAGCCCTCGGGGAGGTCGACCAACACACCAGAGAGCAGTAGCTTCAGCCAGACCTCCCTGAACACGCCCATCTCGTCTGATCTCGGAAGCTAAGCAGGGTCGGGCCTGGTTAGTACTTGGGAGACAGGACCTGCATGGTGGTGTGTTGCCGCCCCCTTGTGGACACGCTGCAGAGTGCACCTGACTGGGGAGAAACTCAGACTCCCAGGTTGTGTTTGATCTTCACAGACTTGCCACATCATATGGAAATAAGAGAGGTGCTGGAGAGCTGAGTGCCCGGTGGACGGCTGCTCTTGAACGTCTGAGGTTCAAGACCAAGCACCCAGCCACCACATGAGAGCCGATGGCAGGAGGAACATTCCCCAGAATCTTTTTGTTGCCCTTATTGTTTTTCATTGTTGTTGTAGTTATTGTTGTTGTTGTTATTTATGTCGTTGTTGGATAGGACAGAGAGAAATGGAGAGCGGAGGGGAAGACAGAGAGGGGGAGAGAAAGACAGACCTGCAGACCTGCTTTACTGCTTGTGAAACTACTCCCCTGCAGGTGGGGAGCTGGGGGCTCGAACTGGGATCCTTGTGCCAGTCCTTGCACTTCATGCCACGTGCGTTTAACCTGCTGTGCTACCGCCTGACTCCCCCCCATGACACTTCTTCTTTTAAAAGAAAAAAATCTGCTATCTGGATTCTGTTTGGACTGTGATGTTTGCAGCTGTTTTCTGTGACAATGCTTACAGAGATTATTCAGTCTTGGCTGGATAGTTGAGACAGTGGCACTCACAGCCCACTCTGTGTGCCTGGCGCAGCTGCAGGCAGTGTGGCCTCAGAGGTGAACATCTGGGCCCTCTAGCACTAAGCCATCTCTAGATCAAAGTCCAGATCAATGTCTGTCCTGGCCCTCTTTCTTAATATTCTAATCTTTAAAATAATTTTTTAACTTTCTTTAATTTGATAGGAAAGAGAAATTGAGAGAGAGGGCAGAAGAGAGAGGGCAGATAGAGAGGGACAGACAGGGAGACACCTGCAGCCCTGTTTCACCACTTCCTTTTCCTTTTTTTTTTCTTTTTAAAATTCAATCAGATTCCAAAGAACAACATCACAGGGGAAGTTTCACAGGGTCGGGGAAATGCAGTGCTGTCTCCATCTCTTAGACTGAGCCCACAGGGAGGTAGACACACACACACACCAGAGAGCAGTAGCCTCAGGAGAAGGGCAGCTTCCCTGATCTTTGGGGGCCTGATTCCACAGACCGTATCTGAATGGTCGGTCATCACAGACCCTTGAATTTCGGGTTCTGTTGCCACCTCCTGGCCGCACCACAGGACCGAGGTGGTGGGGTTGCTATAGGCTGGGGCAGGATGGGGTAGCAGATGCTTACAGGGGCCAGAAGGTATGTCTGTGAAAACAACTGGTTCAGAGATCATTTCCACCAATAAAGTGACTTTTTTTCTTTAAAAAAAAATGTCCTGGGCTGGGGAGACAGCATAATGGTTCTGCAAAAAACTTTGATGCCTGAGGCCCCAAAGGCGCAAATTCAATCCCTGAGCTACCAGAAACCAGAAATGAGAGGTGCTCTGGTCTCTTCTCTTTCCCAGGTTCAATCCCCGACAGCATATGTACCATAGTGATGTCTGGTTTTCTTGCTCTCTCTCTCTCTCCTATCTTTCTCATTAAGAAGTCTTTACACATAGTTAATAGTAAGAACTCCCAGAAGATGTCAGCGCAAAACTGGGAAAGTTGGAGCTACAAAAACACACGCGGGGCATTGTTTTAGGGGTGGCAGTGCATGTTACCTACGGGAGGCCGAGGGAATTCTCTAGACTCTCCACAACTTCTACTTTTTTTTTTTTTAACCAGAGCACTGCTCAGCTCTGGCTTATGGTGGGGTGGGGAATTGAACTTTGGAGCCTCAGGCATGGCAGTCTGTTTGCAGAACCATTATGCTGTCTACCCCCGATCCACTTCTACTTACTGGCAAAATGATGACATGTGAACAGCAAGAGAGAAAAGTCCTGGTGGGTAGCCTGCTCCCTCCCCCGTCAGGAGAGTGCGGGGCCATCTCTGTTCTCTGTAGACAGGACCTTGTTCTTTTCTTTTCTTTTTCCTTTCTTTCTTTTTCTTTAGTTGCCACCAAGGCTGTCACTGGGGTTCGATGCCAGCACTAGGAATCCACCACTCCTAGCACCTACCCCTGAAATTTCACACTTAATGCACACACGCTGATGTCATGTTTTGCTACAAAACCTTAAAGCAAGACAGGCAAAAGACAAGCAAATCAACCAGTAAGACTGAATTCCACTTTACCTGTGCTGAGAGGAGCAGACGGCCTGATGGAAGGGGCACAGAGTTGAGGAAGACCCCCAGTTCCTGCGGGCTGTGTCCCTCTGGCCCTGGGACGGGGCCCCGGAAGCAGGAAGGTGGACACGCAGCGCATGTCCGCAGGCTCCTGGCCCGGCTGCACCTGCTTCTCCAGGTCCCGCCCCACCAGCGCCCACCCGCGCCCTCTAGCGCCCACTGGAGCCACGGCAGCATCCTGGGATGACTCCTGGGGCCCAGGCCCTGGGGCCCCCAGGCCACATTCTCTGCAGGAGCTGGGAGGCTCCCACCCCAATTCTGAGCAAGCACTGAGCACTGAAGCATTTGAAATTTATCATGCGTCTAATTCAATGTGTTTGCAAACTGACAAGCGGCTGAGAAAGGATGATCCCATTGCTTGCTTCTCCCGCCCCTCAGAAGTCTGAGACGGAGAGAGATAAGAATTGAGACATCCATACATTAGGACTGAAAGGGACTTGCTTTCTCCCCTTTACATATCAAACTGGACGCACCCCGACTCGCTTCATGCACACTGTTGAGGGGCCTGTCCCCTTCCTTTAATCCCTTAAGGATTTATTGATTCATGAGGTTGTGAGGCAGTCAGAGAATCACTGGAGCACACACACACACGACTGGATGGAATTTAGTTTATGTGAAATCAGAGTGGTGCAAATTAAACACCGGCTTCACACGTGTTTGCACTTAGCTGTCAACTAATCACTTGGCGCAGAGGAATAAACTCAAGGCAGGTGTGTCGGGGCGGACGGGGCAGGAATGGTGCTTAGTCATTCAGCCTGGTGACTTTCATCCTTCCAGGTTTTTTTTATTCCCTTTTGTTGCCCTTGTGGTTTTATATATGCAAGGACCTGTGCAAGGACCCGTGCAAGGATCTCGGTTCAAGCCCCCAGCTCCCTACCTGCAGGGGGAAGCTTCACAAGCAGCAAAGCAGGTCTGAGGTATCTCTCTCTCTCTCTTTCCTTCTTTATCTCCTCCTCCTCTCTCAATTTCTTTCTGTCCTATCCAACAAAAAGGAAAAAATGGGGGTCCTGGTGGTGATGCACTTGGTTGAGCACACACACTACAGTGCGCAAGGACCCAGGTTCAAGCCCCTGGTCCCCACCTGCAAGGGGAAAGCTTTCTGAGTGGTGAAGCAGGGCTGTAGGTGTCTCTCTCCCTCCCTATCCCCCTCTCCCCTCTCAATTTCTCTCTGTCTCTATCCAGTAATAAATAAATAAAATTTTAAAAAGGAAAAAATGGCAGTCAGGAGCAGTGAATTCATAGTGCCAGCACCGAGCCCCACCAATAACCCTGGAGGCAAGAGAGAGAAGAAAGAGAAAGATTTATAGACCATTTTCATGTGTGACAAGAGTATTCTCTGGAACCTCTCCAGGGCTGCAGCTCTTACCACTTCCCTTAGCTAAAAAAAAAAAAAAAAAAAAAAAAAAAAACTCCACTTTTCTTATTGGCTAGGACAGAGAGAAATTGAGAGAGGGGGAGGGGGGGGGAGAAAGACACCTGCAGACGTGCTTTGCTGCTTGTGAAGCAAACCCCCCCCCCCGCAGCTAGGGAGCAGGAACTCTAACCCCAACCTTTGCATTTCTACTATGTGCACTTAACCAGGTGGTGGGAATGGTGTGGAATTATACGCGTTATTTCATAATTTTACAAATCAATGTTAAATCACTAATCAAATTAAAAAAGAAACTTACAACTTTCAATTATTATTTTTAAAACTATTTTATTTGTTGAATATAGAGACAGAGAGAAACTCAGAGGGAAGGGATGGATAGCCAGAGAGAAGCAGTTCTGCGTCACCACTCATGGAAGTTTCTCCTCTGCAGGTGGGGACCATGGGCTTAACCTGGGTCCTTGTGAACTGTGACATGTGCGCTCTACCAGGTGTGCCACCACCCAGCCCCCACTTATTATTTTTGAGAATGAACTCTCCAAGTGACTTTTTCTCTTATAGTAATCCTTTGGAAAATTCTGTGTCAGGTCCGTTTTCCAGGGCCTAGGAGGTAGTGTGATCCCAGGTCCAATCCCAGCACTATGGAGCAGAGCTGAGCACTGCTTTGGTAAACAAACAAATGGGCCCTGTGGCTCAGCAGGTAGCACAGTGGAGAAAGCATTAGACTGGACTCTCAAGAAGCATGGGGTTCCAAGTTCAACCCAGGGGAATCAAACTCAGGACCTCATGTGTGAGGAACCAACACTCCACCCGTGGCACCACTTTCCAGGCTGCTGAGAAGTTAAATCTTAGGGTGTCACTACGGTCTGTGTAAACCAGCTGAATGAGTAGCACCCTGACTTACTGATCACCTTGGTGTCCAAAGGACGGGCTCCAGAGGTGAACAGAGTAGGTGTGCTCCCTGGGAAATGGGCAGTGCTGGAGATCAAGTAATGGCTTAAAGCTGAGCAGTGTCTGTGCCCCAGTTTCTTGGCTGTGAGCCCAGCCCAGCCCCCTCACCATCCTCCGGCATGAATTTAATCTCAGCCTCAGTGTGTTCTTGTCATTGTCTCTTGATGTCAATAACCCGAATAGATCAAAAACGATTCATGCAGATGCAAAAGCTGTCCCTCTTAAAATGCAGAGGAGAGACGAGAGATTTAAAAAAAAATTAATGTAAGCCAGGCTCACTAGAATAGATCTCAAAACGTTTCAGGTGCATAGTGAAAAAGTTTATTTATGACAGGTTTCAAAACTCAGAAGACAAAGAGTACACGAAAGCATCACGAAACAGTTCCACAGTGTGAAGACACAGAGCGAAGCTTTCACAGAAGCTCAGCTCAGGACCCTGTGTCTCAGCAACACACACTGGCCACGGGGGGGGGGGAGGGTCAGGTATCGTTAAAGAAAGATCACTCACCAGGACAGGAGAATTAAGTGACAGTTTGGTACCCAGCTCTTAGAAGTCACAGCAGACACTGACAGCATTTTGTCACAAGGAGGGACATAGAAAATGGTGACTGTAGGGCAGGTTTGCTGGGGAACTTCATACTCACTTTTCCTTTGAGACATCCCCCTCCCTCCCTCTCTCTCCCCTACCCCCCCACCCCCAGTGTTAGTACCAGGACAAGATTTGAAACAAGAAGGGAAGAATGCCAAGAAAGCAGGATCATCTCCCGATCATCAACTGACAGATTCCAGCGCATAGCACCAAAACGTTTCAGAAACAGGAGCTGAGGGTAGGAAGTATTTAGAGAATCTGCAAGTGCCTTCCTCCTTCCTCCGTTTCAATTCTTGGTAGCCAGACTCTGGCTTTTTATTTATTTATTTTTTTAACTCACTGATTACAGAGCAGTTTCCTTCTGGGAATCACGTCTTCCACTGGTAAGAGAACATCGGTGAAGCTGTCGTGTGTTGAGAGATGGATTTCTCCAGACCTTATGCTCTTCAACATACTTAAGTAGAAATGATTCTGATAAGATGAAAACAAAACTATCTGTGTGACAATAATCCCAGGAAGGGATATTAGCAGAGTTTTACACGTGGAATTTCACAGTAGCGGAGGCAATGACAAAAAGCGGAAGATAATGTTTTCCAGATGATTCTTGGCCTGAAGTTCAACATCACAGTAATGAATCTGTCACAAGGAACATTACAGAACCTGAGTGAGGAAGAGAGCTCAGAAGCTTCCTGAAACTGAGCTGAGGGCTCGTCACCCTATATGCTGCCAGATTTCAACCAAATCTTTCCAACTGCTCACAGCCCTGTATCAGGACTCTCAGAAAATAGACTTTGAAAACTGTTTCACATACATCATTTTTACCTCTTCAGATGGTACAGCCAACACAACTCAGACCACAACTTCAAACCTTGATCTGGACCACAAGTAACTTCAGAGCCGACATCTGATCTCACCTATGGACTTGGTCTCTGTGAGTTAACCCTGTCAAGGTGTTAGGCAAGGCTTTCCTTGAGCTCAGGGGTGAGAGATTCAAACAGCAGGGGCTGTGTGAGCCTTCCTGCTTCAGGCAGTGACAGTGCGGGGTCTTCCAAGGTACTTGACCACATGAATACACAGCAAAGTTGCTCTCACTCTTGGAGTCCCTGGTCTCATTATTGAAATAACTGGGTACAAGTCACAGGTGTTGCACAAGTTAGAAAGACCTAGAAGAGTGATGGTCACCATAACTAGGGGCCAGCTGAGCCAGAGGACTTCTCTCCTGCGTGCCTTTCATGTTGCCAGAACAGAGGCCACCAGGAGCCACTCCAGCATGAGGAAGCTCAGTCACCACCAGCAGGGCCAGGCTCTGAGCGCATGTGAAGAGCCGCCAACTCACAGCGAAACTGCCATCAGTGAGCGACCGACTGAAATTCCCATTGTGGAGACCTGCTCCATTTCCTCCCTGCCCTCGGTGTCCGGCAGCAGTCATACACACAAGCCAGCCAGCTGCCCCAGTAAAGGGCTAGAAGTAGAAACCTCCCCAGGCCCAGGCCCAGCCCCAGCCCCCAGTGCACTTCTGGCCAGGCCTGGCTGCGGTCCTCACTCAGCTCACAGGCTGCTCACCTCTGGCCGGCCGAGGGTCCCATGCTGTGAGTGTGACACGATGCCGTGAACAGAAATGGAGGGAGGCTAGTCCCTCTCTGTCTCTCAGCTGTGAGGACCTCAGGGTAGCGTCCTAGGTGCAGGGAGACTAGACCAGACAGGGACTCCTCTGGAGACACTCCAGGCTTGGGACTAGGTCTAGGCACCCCATCCCCACTGACACCCCAAGGGGCCATGCATCGAGACACCCTGAGCACAGTGACCATGATGGCCTGACCTCAACAGTGCAGATCCCTTACTGACAGCGAGAAAACAGACACCCGAGACCCCCAAGGACAGAGTCCATTTCCCAGGAGAGCTGCACCTCTAGCCTGGGAGAAAGGCTACAGGAGATGCAATTCCCACACCTCAGGGTGAGGGTCAGCCTTAAGAGGGGGCAAAAATCAACACACTCACACACACTCACACACACACTCACACACACGCACTCACACACACACACTCACACACACTCACACACTCACACACACACACATACACACTCACACACACTCAAACACACTCACACACACACACTCGCACACACTCTCACACACACACTCGCACACACACTCACATACACACACACTCACACACACACATACACACTCACACACACACTCACACACACACACTCACACTCATACACGCTCACACACACACATTCACAATCACACACACACACATACACTCACACTCACACACACACACACACACTCACTCCTGTGGCTGGAGGCTCTTCCATGACTCTGGTCTGGACTAACCCATTTCATCCCCTTCTCAGCCGTCATCAGGACCAGCCAAAGCCTCAGGGACACAAGTCACCCCACCAAGCTCCCAACACTTGACCCTGAGCCCCGGCGTGCAGAGAGGACTCGACCGTCACGTCAGGTCACAGAGCAGAGACCGACTGGACTGCATGTCTACAGGTCACACAGAGCAGAGACCGACTGGACTGCATGTCTAAAGCCACTGTGGGAAACGACAGCTTAAGGCTCAGAGTTTCTCCAACTAGCAGTGAAAGCGAGTCAACTTTCCAGCTTAAAGAAGAGTTCCAAGTGATAAAATATAAATTAAAAAGTAAAACTGGGGAGACAGCATAACGGTTTTACAAAAGAATGTCATGCCTGAGGCTCTGAAGTTCTAAGTTTTATTCTCAGTATCACCATAAAGCAGAAGTGGACAACGTTCCGGTAAAAGAAGGAGGGAGATAATGAATGAATGAATGAATGAATGAATGAATGAATGAATGAATGAATGAATTGGGGTAGGAGCAAAACTCTGAGACACACTTAGTAGTTGTTTTTTTTGTGTGTGTTCTATTCATTTTATTCTGATTTTATTCCTTGGTATCTTTAAAAAGTGGTTCTCAAGCTACTCAGAATGGTTTCATCCATACCCCACCCTCATCTGTCTCCAAAAGCACATAGTAGGGTCTCTTAAGGAAATATCAGGGTTACTTAACTCACCCTTAGAACTATATGCTTTGGGCTTAAAGGCAAGTGTTTGCAGAAAAGTGACCTTTTAAAAATACAGACTTTAGTGGTCCGGGAGGTGGTGCAGTGGATAAAATGTTGGACTCTCAAGCGTGAAGTCCAGAGTTCAATCCCTGGCACCACATGTACCAGAGTGACGTCTGGTTCTTTCTCCCTCTCTGCCTATTATTCTTCATGAATAAATAAAATCTTTTCAAAAAATATATATACAGACTTTAGGGCTTGCGTGTCACATATTTCTTTCAAAAAGGAACTGCACAATGCCTGCCAGACAGACAGTCATTTTCTGTAAATGATAAATGTCATGACAGAACCCCTGTGATTCACACGACACTGAACATTCAGATTAACTCTTCCAAATGAATATCAGAGACAATCAAGACTTTTTTTTTAAAGTCTAAGATTTTCTTCTCTAAATAGCAGGAAATGCATTTTCAAAGTGCACCAATCAGTTAGGGAGAAAAACAGCTAAAGGTGGTCTAATTTCAGTTTGCTACGTACCTGCTTCCACTCTAAAGTGACATATTACCTGAGGACTGAGTTCTCATCTGAGAATGTGTCATCAAGCAGCAGGGGTTAGAGCAGCTGACTCCAACACGCCAGCTAGAGAAGAGAATGGCAGAAACCAAGGCCTGCGGGAGGGAAACATAGCGGGAGCACACGGGGAGAGATGGGTTTCTTTGCGGACCACTGCCAGAGAACCCTGTGGAATGAGACAAGTCTCCTGGGAAAAAAAAAAAAACCCGGACTGTCTGACCTCAGAGGGCTGATGTCTGTGCAGGCAACACATTCTAACTGGACACCTGTCAAATAGCAGAGTGGGGGAAGCATCTTTGTTTAAAAATTAGCAGTTTGTAAATATTTTAATCCATGTGGTACATACATGGATGTTTGCTATTTACTTCTTTTAAGTTTTCACTTGGCTGAATTTAAAAAAAAAAACAACTATCTATTTATTGGATAGAAACAACCAGAAATTGAGAGGGAGGGGGTGATAGAGAGGGAGAGCGACAGAGAGACACCCGCATCCCTGCTTCACCACTCGTAAAGCTCTCCCCCTGCAGGTGGGGACTGGGGACTCAAACCCGGGTCCTTGTGCACTGTAACATGTGCGCTCAACCAGGTGCGCCACCAACTGGCCCCGAAATTACTTTCTTTTTTTTTTTATTTTTAAGAAATGTTTATTTTCTTGTCCAACTCAGTCCCTAACAGCTTCCTGAATGTATTATTTTGATTAGTGATTTAATATTGATTTAAAAGATTATAACAGACTGAAATCTTTTTGTAATAAAATGTTGAGGAAATTTTATTTTCAATATTTCTCCTTTTCTTAAAAGTACCCTCTCTGTGCCAACCAAGTTGCAAAGCTAAGCAAACAAATGGCATTTTAGAACTCAGCCACCAGGCAAAGGGGGTTCCAGCCCCCCTCCTATTACGGTCTCCCTCCCGCTATGAAGTATTATCTTGGGAGTGAATTTTTATTTCTGTTCCCCAGAACAGGTGAGGGTGAAGGCAAGTGGCTTCATTTGGTTGTTTGGCTCCATAAGCCCAGACGGAGAGACAGACTGAGGAAATGACAGTGTCTTGGGGTTTGCAGGAAGATGAACTTCTCAGAACTGACTGATGCCTCAGGAAATACTATTCTGTCCCTAGAGCTCAACTGTTTAAGAAATTTAATTCAAGACTAATGAATGGATGAGACATGAAAACATCTCTGGGGGATTCTGCACTCATGGAACGAAGACATCCCGACTGCCAGGGGACAGCAGCACAGAAAAAGCCATCGCCATGTCCAGGACTCAAGTGACCGCCAGTCAGAGGCACAAGGAGGCAATGGAGGCAAGTCCCTCGGGCTTTCCTGAGGCACCAGAAAGAGGAGTCCGGAGACAGAGACAACAAGGACAGAAGCTCACCGCAAAAAGAAACGTCGCCCCGGGCAGCAGTTGCTAGGGCCCACCTTCTTCCCCACGAGGAAGTCAGACAGTAATAATCAGGGGCATAAGCAAGGCCCAGATAATCCCTTCATAAAGACTCGACACAGCCAGAGGACACACAGTCCAATACCAGTGGCGGAAGGCCGGTCGTCCGGCTGCCTGATGGGCGAGACAGTTGTCATTATCTCAAGTTGTCACTAGGATAATTTCTAATGTCTTACAAGGTATGTACGTTTTGGCCAGTGTCATCCTCTACAAAACTTACTCAAATATAAAGTAATGGAGGCCTGATTCCCCAAGAGAATGGGGGGGGGGGGGTGCTGTGTCAGCCAGGACCCTGCTCCCAGGCTGTGTCTCCCTTTCTCTTCACAAGCTACTCCCACAGATCTGCTGTGAGGTCCTGTCCTTTGGGTTCCTCCTCCATGTGAGGTCCCCATACTAAGAAGGGATAAGCCCAAGGCCTTTCCACTCCAGAGCCCCGGGGCACCTGGGTTGGCTAGTCTGTTTCTCTGCTCTTAATCCCAGACACACGAGCGTCAATCCTGACAAACAGGCAGGTCCCCTCACCTCCCAGACACCCTCACGGAGTGTCAATCCTGACAAACAGGCAGGTCCCCTCACCTCCCAGACACCCTCATGGAGTGTCAATCCTGGCAAACAGGCAGGTCCCCTCACCCCCCAGACACCCTCACGGAGTGTCAATCCTGGCAAACAGGCAGGTCCCCTCACCCCCCAGACACCCTCACGGAGTGTCAATCCTGGCAAACAGGCAGGTACCCTCACCCCCCAGACACCCTCACGGAGTGTCAATCCTGGCAAACAGGCAGGTCCCCTCACCCCCCAGACGCCCTCACGGAGTGTCAATCCTGGCAAACAGGCAGGTCCCCTCACCTCCCAGACGCCCTCACGGAGTGTCAATCCTGGCAAACAGGCAGGTCCCCTCACCCCCCAGATACCCTCACAAGTGTCATCCAGCTGAGAAGGGGCAGCCTCTTCTCCCAGAACGCCACAGGATGACCAGCAGGAAAGGAACCATATCACTTCCCAAGTCCTCCTCAAATGATCACCTCTCACTCTCACTCTTAGATGAGGTGGCCGCAGTGGCTCAGAGCCTTCTGAGAAACAGAGGGAGACTGTTTTGAAGGCAAAATGAAATGCGCTTCAAAAATAAATAAGGTAATAAATAAATCTAATTACTTTTTCAAAATTCTAAGGCAGTAACAGACTGAGAAGACAAGACAAGAGGAGAGCATATAACCCCAACGGCCTGGAGCACCTCAGGGCTGAAAGGAGGGCAAAGGCCCTTGCCAGGGAAACATGGCTGTGAAAGAGCACATCTGACCAGCGGCAACAGTGAGGCCTCTTCCCGCCTTTCCCAAGAGCCTTTGCACACCGGAAGCTTAACACCCTCGATGTGAGAAAACTAAGTCAAGGAACTCTGGAAACCAGAGTGGCTCCAAAGAAAAGCTTCTAAGGAATGCTACTACTCTTAGGGAAGATGTGACAGGGAATCCGGGTTGGGATTTGTTTTTGTTGGATTTGTTTTGTTGTTGTTGTTTCTTTGTTTGTTTTGCTCTCTTTTAACTTTCTTTCAGATTACACCCCTTCTCCTCTGATCATGAATGAAGAAATAACTCAGCAACACTCGACTTTCAAAGATGTGGCCTCGGAGCTCGACCCCATGCCTGACAGCCCCCACCTCAGTGCCCTGGGCCAAGAGCTCCCTCCAGACCCCAGGAGAGACAGAGGCTCCGGGACACTAACCAGCACTTTGGACGGCGTGGGGCTCTGGCTCCACGGCACACACAGCTTTTGGAAGAAGGGAAGAGAGGAGGAGCAGCGGCGAAGTCAAATGGGCAGAGCCAACCACACCTTCTGAAGGCAGTGAGGGCTCTCAGCCTTGGCCAGAGACCAGGGGGACCCCACAGGCGGAAAGACGGCAGTGGTGACAGGCTGGCCAGAGCTTTCTCCACCCGAGGGGCGGGGACCCCCCCGGACAGCATGCTTTCCCTCTTCTGGCACCTCCAGAACGTGGAGTGAGTTGGCTGTCACTGGCCACGTCTGCAGTGAAGGCTCTGGGAGGAGGAGAAGAGAGAGCAGCAAAGGGAAGAATACTCCTGGTCCCAAAAGTAAGCGACACCCGGTTCCCTCTCGGCTTCTGCCTGACGGTTCCTTCAAAGAGAGATCCACCGAGTCTGAAGCAAGAGGAGCGCTGAGCCGGGGACCACCCGCAGAAGCCAAGGAGGGGGCAAAGCTACGGGGCGGCAGCAGGCACGCCAGGCGGGAGCCCACGCTCAGCCGTCGGGTGACTGAGACAGCGCTGGAGGCCGCCACCGGCCAGGGCCTCAGCCCGTGTAGTAGACGTGGAAGTACAGCGTCTTGTTCCGTAGCAGGGAGTACGAGTTGTCGAACTTGAGCAGGTAGATGCCCTCGCCGGGGTAGTCGTGGCAGCCGGCCTGCACGTCGCGGTGGCTGTCCCGCCGGTACACGGGCATGACCTCCCCATAGCGGCCCCGCAGCGAGCTCCGCGAGCCCCGCTCCACGTCGCCGACCGGGACGATGTCTGCGGGCAGAGTGACAGAGTGTGCAGGTGAGCCTGGGCAGGGCGGGACAGGCCAGGTCTGCCCCGAGGTGAGGGGGTGGGCCAGGCGAGCCAGCAGCTTCCCAGGGGTGGGGGCAGCTGTGGTCCCGACCCCTACCCCGACCCCCGAACCCCGACCCCCAGGGTTGGCCTCCAGACCCTCAGAGACAAGAGGGTGGTGCTGGCACTTAGTGCCAAGGGACAGGCGTGCCCCACATCAGGACAACACCAAGTGCCCACACAGGGATGCTGAGCACACTGAGCTGGCCTTGCGGGGGCCTCACTCCCAGGGGGGAGAAAGACATTCCGAAGGGAAGCTGCCTTCGGAATCTTCCCACCACTGAGGTGGCTCAGTGGTGAGTGCATGACTCCAAACGCCAGGCCCTCAGTCCAATCTCTGACCCCACATTAAAAAAGAAAAAGGTGGTGGTATGTGGCTGGGGAAGTAACACTGTGGATAAAGCGTCGGGCTCTCCAGCCTGAGGTCCTGAGTTTAATCCTCAGCAGCACATGTGCCAGAGTGAGGCTCTGGCTCGCTCTCCCTCTCTTCATCATAAATAAATCTTGAAAACAAACAAACAAGCAAACAAAAAGCTGTTGGGCGTGGGGAACGCAGACACACACACTGCACGGACTGACCTAGCACTCTGAGTTGGCCTCTGGAAGAACAACAAACAAGACATGGGGCCCTCCTCCCTCGGCTCCTAAAGATTTCCCTGCAGGCTTACTTCTCCACAAGGCAGCAAACTAAGGGACTGGCTCAGGATCCTGTGGGCAAACCAGGGAAGACAGGCTAGTGCTGACTTAATTCCCACCCCCAAACGTCAGGGCCTCTCCGGGTAAGTCTGTAGTAACAACTAGGACAGAGCAAACTGCTCTGGGAATGAGGCAGAAAAGACGGCAGCAGCCGTCAGTGCGTCCGATTAGGGAAGGAGAGAAGGGTACAGTTAGTCAACTGAAAATACTTGGCTTGGCTCCAGGTCAAGAATAAACATGCAACTCCCCAAACTTGGCCAGAGACGTGAAAAACAATTTCCGATTGATTTGTGAGCTGAAAAATACTTCTCTGCAGGGCAGCACGGACCCTCCTGTCCCTCCTGTCCCTCCCCCAGCACCCACCCCGGCCACCCGTCTCCAAGGAGACACTGAGGAAACTGCTAGGTGCGGATGGATGAAAAGGACCCACTGGGGAACAGATACTAAGTCCACCAGAGCGTTCTCTGAGGGCTGCTCTGGCCTCTTCACTCAGATCAGCTCACGAACGACACAGAAAGGGCCTCTCTGGCCGAGCTTGGAGGCAGAGGAGCTGGTGCAGCCCAGCAAGTGGCCGCGGGCAGCAGGCCGAGTCAGAAAGGGAAACCACGATTTACCTCAGCACGACACATACCTTCAATCTCTTCATCCTCGTCCTCATCTTCGTCTTCATCCTCGCTGGAGTCACTGACCTGCACGGTGATGTCCGTGCTGGTCACGGGTGTCCAGTCAAAGTAAACGCCGAAGCCGATGTCATAGTCGTCGGTGGCAAACTCCCAGCAGACACGCTTCCCCTCCGGGTGGGTGGGCACGCGGATGGTCACCACCTCACCCCTCTTCACCACCAAGCGGCCGTTCTTCTCTTTGCCCAGCTTGCTTTTGAACTCCTTCAGCTTGGCAAAGGTCCAGACGCAGGGAGGCGCCATCAGAGGTGGGGAGACTGCAAGGACAGGCAGCTGAGGGCCGAGAACCCAGAGGGGAGGCCGCCACGGCTGGCAGGCTCACTCGGAGCTGCCGGCTCTTTCTACTGGCTCCTCCGCCTCCCCATCCGGCCCCGTCTCTCCTGCCTCCCCGCTTGCCTTTCAAAGACACGCTGGGGGCCTTCCACACCCCCAAAGGCCTCACCTTTCCTGTGGTCCCCCAGGAGGTCTGCAGACTCCAGATCAGCCGAAAGAATGTCTACGGTTCCGGTGTGCTCGGACTGGATCACCACCATGTCCCCCGATCTCTGCGGAACTTGGTACTTGGCCATCTATACAAGAGCACCCCAGTTAAGGGGAGCTCAGGCAGCAGTGTGCAGCCACCACCCCCACGGGAAAGCACATCAGTGACACGACAGTCGGTTCAGAAACAAGAACTAGGGGCTGGGAGATAGTGTGCCAGGTAGAGCACACGCCTTCCAGGGTCTGAGACTCCACATGGGAGCTCCACAGCAGTGAGGCAGTGCTGTCTATGCATCCCTCCCTCCCTGTCTCCCGCAAAAAATAAAGAAAAGGTCCCCGTGGTGGTGCACCCAGTAGAGCGCACGTCGGTGTACAAGTGCCAGGGTTCAAGCCCCCAATCTCCACGTGCAGGGCGGAAGCTTCATGAGCCCCGTGGGGTCGTTCCCACTGGCCCCCAGTGAGAGCTAACACAGAAGTAGGGGGAGGCTGAAGCACAGGCTGGTGCCCATAGGAGGGAGCGTCTAGGAAGTAGTGACCCAGCGTGTCCTGAACAGGCGCTCATTGGGTGCTGGGACAGGACGGGCCCTGTGGGCAACACAAATGGCCGTTTTCCAAAGAAGGAAAACTCAGCTGCCAGGGAAATAGCTCAGCTGGTAGAGTAGGCTTTCTGGTTTGATTCCCAGTGCCACCTGTGCCAAAGTGGTGTTCTGGCATATGTGTGTGTGTGTGTGTGTGTGTGTGTGTGTGTCCCACCATCTCTGTCTCATGTCAGTCCCTCTCTGTTCTAAGTCCTAAATAATTGAATTTTTAAATATGAGACATCCTAAAGAGTCAAGAGAATTCTGGGAGCCCCCATGGTGCTTTGCAACTTCTAGCCCTCTACAGCGGGCACACGGACACCTCCTTTCCCAAGGACAGGGGATGTGGGTACCCCACCTTGTTGAGGACCCGGGCTCGGTCTGCAGGCAGTGAGTCCTCTTCCTCCAGGGCCTGGGCCTCCTGGGCACCGGCTGCTCTCTGCGGGCCTTCTGTGGCATCCTCACTCACCGGGCACACCATCTGTGGCCTCTCAGGGGAAGAAAGAGTGTCAGTCCCAGGACTCTGCAAAGGCAGGCCAGTCCTAGTCTCACACACCCCTCCTCGGCACCCAGGCCTACTGTCCCTTCAACCAAACTGACCCACGGTCTCCCTGGAGTCAGTGACCAATACCCAGCTCCGTCATCTGAGACGGACTGCAGGCCTGGCATCATTCCCAATTCTGGAGGGCTGGGGAGAGAGCACAGTGGTTCTGAAAAAAGATTTTCATGCCTGAAGCACCAAAGGTCACAGGTGTACTTCCCAGCACCACCATCAGCCAGGGCTGAGCAGGACTATGGAAAAAATTACAAGAAAATAAAAATTGACTCCGAATTCTGGGATGTACTCTACTTGATCCATATAGACCTCTCTTTTCTTTTTGTTAAACCAAATAACCCACTGTTTCTTTTTTATTATTATTATTTTATCTTTATTTACTTATTAGAAAGAGACAGCCAGAAGTCTAGAGGGAAGGGGTGATACATACACAGAGAGAGAGAGAGAGACCTGCAGCCCTGTTTCACCACTCGCAAAGCTTTCCCCCTGCAGGTGGAGACCAGGGGGTCGAACCTGGATCCTTGTGCTCTACAATGTGTGCTCAATCAGGTGCGCCACTACAAGGCCCCCCACCTAGATTTTTCAACAAGAGATGTGTTCAAATCCCTGTTGGGTTCTACACAGAGAGAGTGACAGGTTAGAGGCCAAGGGAGGATAAATACAGTTGCTTTTCTCCTTTCCTTTCTTTTTATTTTATTTTTGCCACAAGGGTTATTTTTGGGGCTGCCCAGCCCCCTAGAGTTATTCCTAATGTACGAAATGTTACATTAGAAAATTAACATGCAGTGAGTCTGTTATTGTCATTTTTAAAATCAGTAACTAATTTTTAATTCTTCAGTTATATTTTCTAATGGTAAACACTGATAAGTAGAATCTACATAAACACAACTTCTTTGAGGTTCTCTTTCTCTTTCTTTTTTTTTTGCCTACAGTCACTAGGGCTCAGTGCTGGCACTTCGAATCCACTGCTCCTGGTAGCCTTTATTTTTCTTTGACAGGACACAGAAATTGAGAAGAGAGGGAAAGAGAGAAAGACACCTGCAGCCCTGCTCCACCACTTGTGAAGTGTTTCCCCCTGCAGGTGGGGGCTGGGGGCTTGAACCCAGGTAACATGTTTGCTCAACCAGGAGTACCACCGCCTGGTCTTGAACTTCTGCTTTTGGACGACGTGGACTTACAAAGCTGGTAGTGCTATGAGCACATGAGGAAGTAGAGGGATTGTTCTGGAGCCCCTTCTGGTCTTCCTCCTTCTCTGTCTTGCGGGGTCCCCAGAGGACTCCAGCACCCTTTTCAGAGCACCATGTTAAGTCAAACATTTTCCCTAATGACTCTTAACTACTGTGGTTTCTTTTCATTTTCACTTTCCTTTCTTTTAACATAAACAAGAAGGGAAAAAAAAAAAACACGTCTTGTTTTATAAATGATCTCTTCTTCAAATAAAACAGAGGCATCTTTTAGAATATTCAAGTGACTCCAATCTACCTCAGAATACACAAGAGCTGGTTCAGTATAAAAGTTAAAGGTGTTGCAGAGGGCCGAGCAGTGGGCCGAGCAGTGGGCTCGTGTGTAGGAAGCCCGAGCTGGGCCCGCAGCACTGCAGGTGCCCGAGTGATGTTCTGGCTCTTTCTCTCTCTCATGCTAATAAATAATCTTTTTAAAAAATGTTATATATATTTTTTTAAAAAAATGGAAGCTGCTGATTTTTGTAGCTATTTGGGTAGCATGAGTAAATTGCAAACAGGCCCAGGCAATAAGCCTACTTCATCCTCTTAAGCATAGTGATCACAGTCTGTTTTTGCCTCCGTCATCTCTATCAAGAGCGGTGCTGGGTGGCGGGGCCCAGTGGGAGCCTCTGCCAGCAGGCACCCACACACACCCCCTGCACTTTCTCCCGCCTGACGGACCACGCCTACAACTTGTTGACTGCAAGATACAGATTTGTTTTCAGTTCTTAACACAGCTAGAATATGGGATGTCCCAAAATTGCTGGGGCCTTGAGACCGCCAGGGGCCTTGCTGGAGTCCTTCTCAGAAGGTCTGCCTCTGCCGCTGCCAGCGCCCCAGTGGGCAGGCTACCAACTGTGACAGCGTGAGCTGCAGTCCCCCCCGCTGGGTGTTGTTTTGACCACGTTGGCAGAGAAGACAGCAAACTGGCAGCTGCAGACTTGTGAGTCATGCCCTGGGGAAGACACCATCCAGGCTGAGACAGTCAAGTCTCCTCGCTGTCTTATTATTATTTGGGGGGGGGGGTATCACTTGGTTATCACTCCTTGAAGTGCAGGCTCTTGGGGTACCAGCTCTACAGGGAGGGTCTTTCACTAAAGTCTCTTCCTTGCTTGATCTGGGAGAGGATATCAGAGGATATCAGTATACCCTCTAATTAATGGCACCTTATACATAACTGTTTTCTTTCTTTCTTTTTTAATATTTTACTTATTTTATTTTATTTCAAATTTATTCTTTTTTGTTGCCCTTTTTGTTTTATTGTTGTAGTTATTGTTGTTGTTATTGATGCTGTTGTTGTTGGATAGGACAGAGAGAAATGGAGAGAGGAGGGGAAGACAGAGGGGGAGAGAAAGACAGACACCTGCAGACCTGCTTCACCACCTGTAAAGCGATTCCCCTGCAGGTGGGGAGCCAGGGGCTCAAACCGGGATCCATATGCCATACTTATTTTATTTTATTATTTTTTTATTTTATTTATTTATTTATTTATTTTCCTCCTCCAGGGTTATTGCTGGGCTCAGTGCCTGCACCATGAATCCACCGCTCCTGGAGGCCATCTTTTTTCCCCCTTTTGTTGCCCTTGTTGTAGCTTCGTTGTGGCTATTATTATTGCCCTTGTTGACGCAATTCGTTGTTGGATAGGACAGAGAGAAATGGAGAGAGGAGGGGAAGACAGAGAAGGGGAGAGAAAGATAAGACACCTGCAGACCTGCTTCACCGCCTGTGAAGCGACTCCCCTGCAGGTGGGGAGCCGGGGGCTCGAACCAGGATCCTCACACCGGTCCCTGCGCTTTGCGCCACATGCACTTAACCCACTGCGCCACCGCCCGACCCCCTACTTATTTTATTTTAATGAGAAAGAGCAGAGCCCTGCTCAGCTCTGGCTGATGGTGGTGCTGGGGATTAAACCTGGGATCTCAGAGTCTCAGGCATGAAAGTCTTTTGCAGAACCACTGTGCTGTCTCCCCCGCCAATGTCTCTCCCTCTAGAATGTTAGTTCCATGAAACAGGGGACATGGAAAGTTGCTTCTTTTGGCTATCTCTAGCAGGCTGTAGACAAGTATCTGCTGAATGGATGAATAGTAGACACCCAGTAAATATGTACTGAATAAATAAATTGGGTTTGTTGTTGTTGTTTTGGCTCAGACTAGCAGTGACAGTTGGGAGGGAGGACACAGCAGCTCGCCTCCTCACTGGCTGGCCTGAGAAAGGCATCTCGGCTCAGCCCCTTCTCTGTCCTAGTGCCACTGTGCACAAGTTTGATTCTGCTAATACAAATTCTTTTCAAACAGGACCTACAAGAGCCCCTACAGTGAATTTTCTCATTAGGGTTTTATGCTCTGAGGAATCAGAGTCACTTGATGCTGATGATAAACCGCGTGGAGGAAACTCCCACTGAGAGCTGTTGGGTTTGACTCCATGCAGACCGCAAACAGGAAGATCACCATAGAGCAAGGCAGGCCTGGCAGTCCAGGAGGTGGCACAGTGGATCAAGAGTTGGACCCTCAAGCGCAAGGTCCTGAGTTTGACCCTGGGCATCACATGTGTAAGAGAGACAACCTGGTTCTTTCTCATTAATACAGAAAGAAGGTGGGGGAGGGGGGAGAAAAGGAAAGGAAAGGAAAAGGAATGACGGCCTAGGGATCAAAACAGTAGCTCAATCTAAAATGTATGCATAATAAAACTGCTTCCAGTATTGTGTTCGTGTGTGTGTGTGTGTGTGTGTGTGTGTGTGTGTGTGTGCGCGCGCGCGCGAGTGTATGTCTATCTGTGTATCTGTGCGTGCTCAAGATTTCATGGGTAGAGACCAAACACACATTATTTTGAAAGTCTACGTGGGATCCACCGTAGCTGTTCTCACACTTGAACTTAGTCCTTCAGGAGAAGAGAAATGAAGACACTACACTGCTTCTTACTTCTGTGCTCTCAGGCTTTAAAAGCTGTGGAAGCCTGACATACATCTGACACTGTCTCCCAGCCACAACTGAAGGGCTGTCACACCATCTTCAAGATGCACCTTCAAAGCCATCCACTTCCCTGACACCTTAGACAGGGCATTTTGTCCCAAACTGTTGCCATCCCTACCTGAAGGGTGAGGACTGGGGTTCTGGATCTGAGGCAGAAGCCACTGGAGGGGAAACCTTGGTGTTTTCCAGATCTTCATTCTCTAGAAAATCATGGAGAGAAAAATTCAGTGTCTGAGAGGAAACACAAGCAGAATGGCCTCATATAGATTTGTTTAAATCTGGCACTTGACCAACTTCTTACTCGCAAAAATACTCCCAGCATTAACGTATGCTCTGGGAGCCAGTTAGAGAGTATTTGTCATTGGATTCAAGGATTCTCATAGTCATAACCTGCTGGTTTTTTTTTTTTTTTAAAAAAAGTCATTTTTCTAAAATAAGTTCCCACAGAACTCATCAGAATCTTAATTCAAGAGTCACACTTCCCAGAAAGCAAGAGGCTAAGTCACGCAGGGCCGACAGAATGAAATGAACTGAAGCCCAGCACCAAAACGTAATTCCAGTCTACCCTCAGACAGCTCACGGAGCCGGTGAGAAAGCCAGGTGAAGTAGTTTTCAAATCCCTTCCACTCACTCATTCATGCTCCAGTGACTTATTTATTAACTGTGAAAGAGGTGCCTCAAGTAAATGTCCAGGTGAAATTAACACAAGTTCAAGTTCCCAAGCCCACAGCTAGCTGGTATTATCACCGCAAGTCTATAATTATTCATTGTTTTTATTGAGGGAATGATTTACAAGACCGTTTTCCCAGGACCAGGTGGTGACACACCTGGTTATGGGCATATATTACCAAGGGCAAGGACCGGAGTTCGAGCCCCCACTACCCTCCACCTGCAGGGGGGACTCTTCATGAGCAGGGAAGTAGGTCTGCAGGTGTCTGTCTTTCCCTGAATCTCTCCATCCTCTCTCAATTTCTCTCAGTCCTATATAATAAAAGTGGGGGGGGGGGATTCCAGGAGTGGAGGGCTCGTAGTGCTGGCACTGAGCCCCAGCAATTTAAAAAATAAATAAAGAAAGAAATAAAGACTGTTTTCTCCCAGGGTGTAATTTCACACCTCATAAAGTCAGTCACCTCCCTCCAACAGAGTTACCCCCAGACCCCATCAGCCCTCTCCTGTCTCCGCTTCGGCATCCTGAAATAGATGACAGGTTCCTTTTGTATTGTCCTCTGTATTTGTAATTTGTATTTTTTCTTTTTTTTTTTTTATCAGAGCACTGCTCAGCTCTGGTTTATGGTGGTGCAGGGGATTGAACCTGGGACTTTAGAGCCTCAGGCATGAGGGTCTCTTTGCAGAACCGTTACGCTGTCTCCCCTGCCCTGTATTTTCATGTTGTATTGTTCCTCTGTATGGTGCCTCGCTATGTTTCTTTCTCTTTTTTTCTCTCTCTCTTTTTTAAAATTAATTTAATAAGGATAGGCAAGACTGTAGAATAATAGGGGGACAATTCCACACAGTTCCCACCCAGAGTTCCGTATCCCATCTCCTCCACTGGAAGCTTTCCTGTTCTTTAACCTTCTGGGAGCCTGGACCCAGGATCATTATGGGGAGCAGAAGGTGGGAGTTCTGGCCACCAGGGCTATTGCAGGGGCTCAGTGCCTGCATGACAAACCCACCATTCCTGGAGGCATTTTTCCTTATTTGATAGGGACATTAAGACATTAAGAGGAGAGGGGTGGTAGAGGGGAAGAAAGACAGAGAGACACCTGCAACTCTGCTTCACAGCATGAAGCGTCCCCCCTTGCAGGTGGGGACCAGGGGCTTGAACCTGGGTCCTTCGCCTGGTAGCGTGTGTGCTTAACCAGGTGTGTCACAGCCAATCCTCCCACTTCCGTCAACTTGTTCATATGGGTGGGCAGAAAGACCTCAGAGCATATGCCACCTACTTGTCCTCTTGTGATATAACAGGAAGCACAGACATATTGGTCTCAGGGGCCAGGCGGTAGCGCAGTGGGTTAAGGGCACATAGTGCAAAGTGCAAGGATCCTGGTCCAAGCCCCCGGCTCCCCACCTGCAGGGGGGTTGCTTCACAAGCAGTGAAACAGGTCTGCAGGTGTCTGTCTCCTTCTGTATCTCCCCTGCCCTCTCAATTTCTCTGTCCTATGCAATAAAATTATATTAAATTAAAATATGGCCACCAGGAGCAGTGGATCTGTAGTGCAGGCACCCAACCCCAGCAATAACCCTGGAGGCAAAACAACACCTGCTTCTTAATCCCCCTTCTGTTCTGTGATCACCCCTCCCTCCATCTGCTGACAGAGACTTGCGACCTGCACTTCCCGCATCTCTGGCAAGTCTCTGGCCAGCTGACCGTCGCAGGCTCTCCGTCATCCGTTAGGTAACGTGTGGCCACACTGGCCTTGTTCTTGTCACACGCTCAACAGCCTTTCAGGTGTGTCCTAGGCCCCGCGGCACACACTAGGACTTCTCTCTCACTAAGGACACAGTGCCTCCCCTAACCAAGCACTACAGGCTTTTTTATTTTTTTTAACTTAACCTGTTGGCCTAAATAAGTCAGTCAGGAGCTCTCAAGGCTTTTACAAAAATAACTTTTTTCCAAGCCTAGGCTCTCTATGCTCTATTTTTAAAACAAGATTTTGGGGAAGTTTTTGACCTTTTAACTTAAATGCTGGACTTTACAAGTCCGCTGGGGTTATTTCCAATGAACTTTGTGAAATTACACTAACATCTGCTTTCATTTGTGGTAGGGCAAAGTAAATACAGGGAAGGAAACACTTCGCTTTTGCATTTCTGGACTTTGATATACAAATGATACTTAAACTGGCATAAAGTCCAGAGTGGCTAGGGAGGTGGCATGCTTTGTAGACCTGGGGCCCTGGGTTTGGATCCTAGCACCACATACAGCTATCGTGATATTCTCTCTCCCTCTCTCTAATTAAATAATCTCAAGAAAAAAAAAACACTCCTATTGGCTTGGTGCACACCCTTCAGAAATATATTTGTGCGTACACACAATTACAGAGGTGTGTGTGTGTACATACAGGCATCTACCTCCTCCCCCAGACCCAGCCAACAACTTCGTGGGGAGCCTACACTCTGCTGGGTGGTGCTTCACTGTGAGCTGATCGATCCAACTAGAATACCCACAGACAGCTTTTCATCAATTACCGAACTTGAATTATTTATGGTACATAATATCCTAAGCTACTTTAAAAAAAAAAAAAAATATATATATATATATATATATATATATGTATTTTCCCTTTTGTTGCCCTGGTTTTTTCATTGTTATTGTAGTTATTGTTGTTGATGATGATGTTGTTGGATAGGACAGAGAGAAATAGAGAGAGGAGGGGAAGACAGAGAGACAGAAAGACAGACGCCTGCAGACCTGCTTCACTGCTTGTGAAGAGACTCCGCTGCAGGTGGGGAGCCGGGGACTCGAACCAGGATCCTTACGCCGGTCCTTGTGCTTTGTGCCACGTGCACTTAACCCGCTGCGCTACCGCCCGACCCCCCCTCCTTTTTTTAAAAGACCATATTTATTTGTTAACACAGGATGGCTGAGGGCAGTAATGAGAGCCTTGCTCTGGAGCATGGACGCAGGGGATCAAGGTCAAGGCCTCACTGCCAAGCGGAGCAGCCTCGCGACAGTGCAGACCCCCCGGCCGTGCTGCTTCTTTCGCTTCACAGCCGCTCAGATGCAGATGCACGGGAATTAGGCACAGTGACTCGGTAGCCAGCAGTCTGGCCAAACTATTTACTATTCGAGAAGTTTATTAGTTTGAGATTGGCCACATACATAGTCACCATCTACAAACAACACGTTTCAAGAATTCTTTCTTTAACTCGTCTTTTATTGTTCTTCCCTAAATGTGCAAGCTAGAATATTCAGTAAGATGATGAACAGAAGTGGTGTACTTTGTCTTATTTCCAGTCTTAAGAGGAAGACTCAATTTCACTGGAAGACAGACAGCACTCAGAAAGAGAAAGAGGGCAGTGAGACAGCTCCCCTGCCACATGCACAACCTGGGTGCAAACCCGACCCTACCACACGGAAGGAAACGTTTGGTGCTGTGATCTCTTACACTCTCTCCCTGCCTCACCACCTGTTTGTTTGTTTGTTTGTTTGTTTGTTTGTTTGTTTGATAGGTCAGAGAATGGTCTTGAAGAGGGAGAAACAGAGACACCTGTAGCACTGCTTCCTCACCTACAGATGGAGACCAGGGGCTCGAACCTGGGTCCATAATCACCATAGCTCAAACAGGTGCACCACCACCTGGCCCCTCACTGTCTCTAGCTAAGAAAAGAAAAAGTAAACAAATAATGAGCATGCGATACCTGCTACAATACTTTGTTTTCATTCCCCCTCTAATTATAGCTCGGAGATATTTGTGTAAGCATATATGAAAAGCTTCTTCATTCTTTCCTACAGCTGGTTAATATGTCATTGGATAGATATTCCACGATTTATTAACTATTCCCCTACCAGTGGATATTTATGTTCTTTCTAAAAAAAAAAAAAATTCTGCCAGGGTTATTACCGAGACTTGGTGCCTGCAATATAACTCCACCACTCCTGGGGGCTACCTTTCCTTTGTCGCTTTTGCTTTTGCTTTCTTTTTTCCCAATAGTGTAGCAGAGAGGGAATCAGGTAGTAGCACGTGGTGCAAAGTGCAGGGACAGGTGTAAGGACCCAGGTTCGAGCCCCCAGCTCCCCACCTGCGGGGGGAGGGACACTTCACAGGCAGTGAAGCAGGTCTGCAGGTGTCTGTCTTTCTCTCCCCCTCTGTCTTCCCCTCCTCTCTCCATTTCTCTCTGTCCTATACGACAATGACATCAATAACAACATCAAGGATAAACAACAAGGGTAACAAAAGAAAAAAAATGGCTTCCCGCAGCAGTGGATTCCTAGTGCAGACAAGGAGCCCCAGTGATAACCCTGGAGGCAAAGGGGGAGGAGAGGAAGAGAGAAGGGGGGGCACCTGCAGCCCTGCTCCACCGTTCATGAAGCTGCCTCCCTGCACATGGGGTCCAGGGGACTTGAACCCCTGTGTCCTTTTGAGAGGGGATGTGTGTGCTCTACCTGGTGTCACTGCAGGCCCCTCCTTTGTAATCTTCACCATCACCCTCAGTGCTCTAATAACCTCATATTGACGTAAATGAATGAATCTACAGGGGAAGATCCTGGGAGCAACGGGGGCCAGTAGGGCACACACTTGGCATTGTGACGGTCTGACGGCAACCCACAAGTTACTCTGCACAGGTCTTCGTACCAATTCACGGTCCGCTCCTACCAGCAGCGCACAAATGTGTTGGTTCCTATCTGTCTTTGACAGGCAGTGAGCTACTGTACCACCCAGAGAAGACTTTCTATTCCTATTCCCCTCACTGTGAGCCAGGTGGAGTGTCTTCCTTTGTCAAGGACCATTTCCTGATGTGTGCAGGGAAAAAAGGAAAGAGAGATCTGGCATTTGATTTTTTATTATCTCCATTTTTATTGGGTAAAGACAGCCAGAAATTGAAAGGAATGGGGAGATAGAGAGGCAAAGAGACAGAGAGACGCCCTCAACCCTGCTTCACCACTCACAAAGCTCTCCTCCTGCAGATGGGGACTGGGGGCTCGAACCCAGGTCCTTACGCACTGTAACATATGCGCTCAACTAGGTGCACCACCATCTGGCTCCTGGCATTTGATTTTTAAGGTAAAAGGTATACACTTAATGATGCCAAGACTATTAGGAAGACAATCTGGAAACAGATTTAGAGGCAGGAAGAAAAGAAGTAGTGGGGAGTCGGGCGGTGGCGCAGCAGGTTAAGCGCACGTGGCATGAAGCGCACAGATGGGCATAAGGATCCCCGTTCGAGCCCCAGGCTCCCCACCTGCAGGGGTGTCGCTTCACAAGCGGTGAAGTAGGTCCACAGGTGTCTTTCTCTCCCCCTGTGTCTTCCCCTCCTCTCTCCATTTCTCCTGTCCTATCCAAAAATGATGAAATCAATAACAACAACAAGGGCAACAAAAGGGAAAATAAATAATAAAAAAAAAAGAAAAGAAATAGTAGGAACTGGGTGGTGATGAACCTAGTTAAGTGCACATATTACCAAGTGCAAGGACCAGGGTTCAAGACCCCGGTCCCCATCTGAAGGCGGGATATTTCACAATCAGTGAAACAGGTATGCAGGTATCTCTCTTTTTTATTAGTGATTTAATATTGATTTACAAAATTACTGCAGGTGTCTCTCCCCCTTTCCCTATCTCCCCTCCCAATTTCTCTGTCCTAACATAAATTAGAAGGAAAAAAAAAAAAAAAAAAGGAGAAGATGGTTGCCAAGAGCGGTGGATTCGAAGTGTTGGCACTGAGCCCCAATCAACAACAACAAGAAAAACCACCCTGGGGGTAGAAAGAAAGAAAAAAGGAAGTAGTAAATATCTAAATTTATTTACAGAAGCATGAAGTGTGGAGGGCACATTTCTATTTTAGAGAGTGAAAAGACAATCATGAGCATAGCTTTTTAGATCTCCTACATATATTTAGTGGAAATTAGGCTAAAAAGACTAGAGTCTAAATTTAGACTAGAACCAGCCTATTTCTCCACAGCAGAGCTTTTAATATGTCAGCCAAGCATAGACTATCTCCACAGTATTCCTAGAAGAGACCAGAAACCAGGACAAACTCTGCAGATGTAGACAGGAGACAGGAAATGCTCCGTTTTATTTTATTGCCTGCCGGGGCTTTATGCCAACATAGTCTCACCACTCCTTTTAACGGCATAGACAGGGTGGGGGAGGAGAGACACCACAGCACTGCTCTGCCCTCATGAAGCTTCCTTTGGTACTGTGCATGGTGCACCCATGTAATGTTGGGGGTTCCAGGCTGGGTCCTGAGAGGTTTTTAGGTTTTTGGGTTTTTTTTTTTTAAGTATTTTATTTATTTTATTTTCGAGAGAGATGCAGAGAGAGTAAGACACAGAGAGAAATACCAGAGCACCGCACAGCTCTGGCTTATGGTGGTGCGGGGGACTGAACCTGGGACTTCAGAACCTCAGGCATGAGAGTGTCTTTGCATAACCATTATGCTATCTACCCCCACCCTGGAGTTTTTTTAATATTTATTTATTTATCCCCTTTTGTTGCCCTTGTTATTTTTTTTATTGTTGTACTTATTATTGTTGATGATGATGTTGTCGTTGTTGGATAGGACAGAGAGAAATGGAGAGAGGAAGGGAAGACAGAGAGGGGGAGAGAAAGAGAGACACCTGCAGACCTGCTTCACCAGCCTGTGAAGCGATTCCCCTGCAGGTGGGGAGCCGGGGGCTCAAACCGGGATCCTTATGCCGGTCCTTGAGCTTTGTGCCACGTGCGCTTAACCCGCTGCGCTACCGCCCGATTCCCTAGGTTTTTAGTTTTAATGGATAGGTAGCTTTTTTAATGTGTATGCTAATATATGAAACTAGCAACATAGTTGATAAGTATTTAGAGTGAAACAAAAATTTAAATGCTGGGTAAAACAATAACATGAGCGGGGGAGACAGCATAGTGGTTCTGCAAAGAGACTCTGCCTGAGGCTCTAAGGTCCTGGGTTCAGTCCCCAGCACCACCATCAGCCAGAGCTAAGTAGTGCTCTGGTTTAAAAAAAAAAAAAAAAAATTAACATGAGAAATGGATCTTGAATGTGGTAGAAATCATTATTGTGGGTTGGGAGAGAGCATCTCCAGCAGGGCACACACTCTGTCAGGGACGAGGACCCAGGTTTGAACCACCAAGGAGTTCCAAGCATGGCACCGAAAGGAAGCTCTGTGGACAGAGGAGAGGTACTATGCTATCTCTCCTTCTCTGTCTCTGCTTCTCTCTCTTTTTTACCTGGAGTTTAAAAGGGGGAAATGTCAGCCAGCAGCAGTGGAATCATGCAGGTATGTGGTGAAGTCATGAAAAAAAAGTCACTGGGACACCTGAGGGAAGGAGGCTTGAAAACAAGGAGCAGAGCAGGTGCATGGACATTCTAGAGGAACAAAGGCAAAGAGAGGAGGAAAGAAGCCCTTTCAAAATAAAGGGAAACCATTAATCTCCCAACAAAAAAATAAAATAAAATTCAAAAGGCTCAGAAAGTATCTGACAGACTTGTCTGTAATAATTTTGTCATAATATTTCTTCCTGACAGTAAGAAAAATTAATATTCAGTAGGTAAAAATTAATAACACTGTTAGATGTATTGTAATCATGATAAATTCCAATTTTCAGAATAAGATTTAGTTGTGTTTTTCTTCTACCAGATATATATATATATATATATATATATTTCTATAGGTAAAATTCTCTAGGTAAAATAAAAATAAAGGTATTTTAATATGTTTTCTTTCTGTAATACTAAAATGCCTATTCAAGATATTCCACTCACGCAAGAGGTTTAAGTTGACCATCTACTTCCTCTGCAAAGAGAATAAAGAAGCAAGTTGTTTTCAGAGGCATTTGAATATCAGAGCAGAGCTCTTTATAATGGGTGTCATGGGATGTTCCTTCTACTACGCTTCTTGTAATTTCAACCACGTAGCTTGGCCTTTCAGATTCAAGGGCCGATAAGCCTAAAGCAAGCCCCGAGGTTCAAACGGAAAAAACGTAATGCTGAGTATATAGTCCACCCAATACAGAGCCCACCCCATCTAACTTCCCCTCAGCCCTCCCTTCTGCGTGGGTCATACTCAATCGTCACTCAGATTACAGACCTTGGGCTGCACTGTCACAGCCTGAATTATTGATATAACAAGACTAAGTAGCCCCGAGAAGACAGAACCAACTGCAAGGGGGAAAAAAAAAAAAAAAGAATCACCACAGGCAAGCAAATTATTCCATTTTCACAGAAAAACCAAACAACACATTCTGTCAAAGTCGCTTCCATTTTTTTGTTCCATCCAATCTAGTATCCGACAATTCTTTCATTTTAGCTGGCAGAGCCACAGGTATGTAACATTACCAGCCCTACAGAAAGACAGACTGGGGGTCGGGTGGCGGCACCTGGTTGAGCACACATGTTACAATGCACAAGGGCTCAGGTTTGAGCCCCTGGTCCCAAGCTGCAGGGGAAAGCTTTGCAGGTGGTGAAACAGTGCGTTGTAGGAGTCTCTCTGTCTCTGTATCACCCACTTCCTTCTCCATTTCTGACAGGCTGCACTACTGCGAGGTCCATGTAAAAATCACCGACAAGGTCACACCAGACCCGTCTGCTTGCTAACATGTAAATGCACTGATAGCTCTCACGGTCAAATGCCTCCGAGTGCTGGCATCAGGGTCAGAACAGAACTTGTCCTTGATTTTCTAGAGGCCTACTTTTAGATGATGCAACACGTATGCCCTAGAGGGCTGAACTCTGGAAAGAGCAATGTTTTCCTCCTCTTGGGAACTGAAGAACCCAGGTGCCCTAAATAAATAAGGAATCCTAAAAAAACAATTTACAGGGCCAGCAGAACAGCTCCTCTTAGTGTGCTTACTCTGTCATGCGTGCCGCCCAGGATCAAGCTCCACATCTGCTACAATCAAAGAAAGAGTTGGTCCTGGGGTTTCCCATTTCTGTCTGTCTTTCTGGGGGAAAACAAAAACAAAAACATCCTGGGGCAGTGAAGCCCCAGGGGAGAAGCAAAGGGAAACCATTCCAGTTCATAACACAGAAGACTCACTGCTCAAGAATCTAGTTCAGTGGGGCTGGGTAGTGATGCACCTGGTTACAAGCACATAGCACAAAGTACAAGGACCTGCTCAAGGATCCGGGTTCGAGGCCCTGGTCCCCACCAGCAGGGGGAGAGGGTGCTTCATAAGCAGAGAAGCAGGTCTGCAGGTGTCTTTCTCTCTCCCTCCCCCTCCTCTCTCAATTTCTCTCTGTCCTGTCCAATAAAGTGGGGGGGTGGGGAATGGCCCAGGAGCAGTGGATTCATAGTGCAGGCACCAAGCCCCAGCAATAACCCTGGAGGCAAAAAGATAAAAAAAAAAAGTCTAGTTTCGAAGGACATGAGTACTTTTCACCAAAACCTTAGTGGACAAACATGAAGGCTCTCAAAAAATACTCTCTGTAGAGCAGACTTTTTAAATGACAGTTATTCTGAACTACTACAAACCCCTGCTCTGAAGGGCCAGGGCCTGGAAGATCAAAAGCCTTGACTCAGCCACATCTCACCCTCCACCTCATTTCTGACAGCAATTTCCCTCTCAAATAAGGGGACCAGAAGCCTTTCAATCTCACTCTTTCTTTGGTCTCTAGTTCTTACTCACTGGATCATTTTCTAGAAAGTAGAAGAGTCAATTCGTTAAGAAGGAAAGAAAAAAAAAAACTTGGTGGTGGAAAAATCCAGTTTTTCTTTTTTTGGTTTGTTTTTAAATCCTTATTTGAAGCAATTTTTTGGTCAACTCCAAATTATACAACTGAGCCAAACCAAGTGAAGGCTTCTCAGCAACAGAGCTGCTGGTGCTGGGGGGTCAGGTAAGGCACTGATGGGGGTGGGGGTAACTGTCCAGCAGCACCCTGGACCCACTTGGTGGCACTTTCTTCTTACCAAATAAAAACACCTTCAAGGCAAAGCCCACAGTCTGCCCTGGGGCACCAATAAAAAGAACCTCTTGCCAGCTTTACCATAACAAGGCAGTGGGGTAAATACACTGACCTCTCTGAGCTCTAGTTTGTCCCTGTGACAAATGGGGAGAGAAACTGGTTGTTGATAAGACTAGTTAGGTAATTCAAGTCCATCTTCTTCCACATGCTAGCACAGAGTAAACACTGGTGTCCCATGCTCAAAAACGGGGTTCAATCCCCGGGTCCCCACCCGCAGGGGGGAAGCTCCACAAGTGGTGAGGCAGGGCTGCAGGTGCCTCTCTCCCTATCTTCCCCTACCCTCTCAACTTCTCTGTCTCTATCCTGTTAAAAAGATTAAAGAGGGAGTCGGGCTGTAGCGCAGCGGGTTAAGCGCAGGTGGCGCAAAGCACAAGGACCGGACCGGCATAAGGATCCCGGTTCGAACCCCGGCTCCCCACCTGCAGGGGAGTCGCTTCACAGGCGGTGAAGCAGGTCTGCAGGTGTCTATCTTTCTCTCCCCCTCTCTGTCTTCCCCTCCTCTCTCCTTTTCTCTCTGTCCTATCCAACAATGACAACAACAATAATAACTACAACAATAAAACAAGGGCAACAAAAGGGAATAAATAAATAAAAATAAAAAATAAAAAAAAAAAAAAAAAATATTTAAAAAAAAAGATTAAAGAAAACATTCTATGTAAATTAGTAGTAGTAATATTGTTACTATTATTGCTATTTTGGTCAACTCCGAGGCTTCAGTACTCCCGGTTGATTCCTTGAGACAGAGGAAGAGACAGAAGGCACAGAACCAGAGGGAGAGAGAGAGAGAGAGAAATGAGGGAGGGGAGTGGACCAGGTTGAGCACACCTGGCAAAGTATAAGGACCCGCGCAAGGACCCTGGTTCGAGCCACCAGCTCCCCATCTGCAGGGGGGGTCACTTCGCAAGCGGTGAAGCAGGTCTGCAGGTGTCTGTCTTTCTCTCCCCCTCCTCTCTCAATTTCTGTCCTATCCATTTAAAAAATTGGAAACAATATAGAATCAGCCTCCAGGAACAGTGGATTTGTAGTGCAGGCACCAAGCCCCAGCGATAACCCTGGAGGCAAAAAAAAAAAAAAAACCCTCTCAACTTTACAAATAGAGATAAGCGCAGGGGGCAAGTGAAACTTCCTGAATGTCAGTTAGCAAACTGGGCTTGGAGTTTCCACTGTCAAAACTGTCAAGATCGAGTGTAATGCGAAGCGTGAACCGACGTGCACAGGGAGGCGATGGGTGGCACAGAAGTGTCAGATGCTTTCAAGTCAGAGACATAAAGTCACAAAAGGGGGAAACCTGCATGATCCAAGGTGTGTGCGGAGACCGGAGCAGCGCCGGGTGGAGGAGCGAGGTCCAGGGGCCTCGGAGTAAGAGTAACGGGGTGACACCTGCACAGGGGCCCAGGCCCCCAGCCCCCCCGGCCCCCAGGAGGCAGCCACACGGGTCCCCGTGTCACCTGGACGGTCCGCGCCCACCTGCGGCAGAGGGGAGCTGCCCCCCATTTGCAGAGCGCGGGGGGCCTCCCGCCAGACAGGGGCCACGTGGAGGGCCCCCGACTGCAGGTCACTCGCACCCGCGGTGACAGCGGCGCTGGTCAGCACTCAGGCCGGCCCCCGGCCCCCACACGAAGGGGGTGACCCCCACCCATGCGGGCAGGTGCGGGCGGGGCTCGGAGTCCAGGCCCCGAGGCCGCGGAGGCTCAGCGAGAGGCGCGGGGCAGCCGCGGGGCCCAGACAGGGGCGCCCCCCAAACCCGGCGCCCGGGCCCTGCATACCTGAGCCGGCCACCTGGCTCCCCTCCACTTCCGGGCCTTCCGGGCCGTCCCCGCCGCCGCCCGCCGGCCCTCCGCCGGCTGCGGGGCTCCAGAAGCCCGGCCCCTCCGCCGCCCGCAGGTCCGACATCTGCAGCCCGCGCGGGCAGCGCTCCGCTGCCAGCCGAGGGCGTCTCCGGAAACTGCCGAAGGTGGCGAGAGCGCGGTGGGGCCCGCAGCGGGCGGCTCCGGAAACTGCCGAAGGTGGAGCGAGAGAGGCGGGGCCAGCCGAGGATGGCTCCGGAAATAGCCGAAGGTCGCTAGAGAGCGGCGGGGCCAGCCACAGACGGCTCCGGAAATAGCCGAAGGTTGCCGCCCGAGGAGGGCAGCTCCGAAAACAGCCGAAGGTCGCTCGAGCGTGCGGAGACTGCCGAGGGCAGCTCCGGAAACAGCCGAGCGCTGCGGCCGGGCGCGGGGACCAGCAGAGCGGAGCCCGGGGGCCGGAAGTGGCCGCTCTTGGCCCGCCGAGAGCTGGCCAGAGTTCTGGCGGGCCCAGGTTGGCCATGCGGCCGCGGGGAGGCTTGCTGCCTCTGTGCTTGGCAGGCTCTTCGACTCGTAGCGTGGACTATGCCAACAGAACACCGGAAGCCGCGGTAGCCATGGAGACGCTGTCGGAAGCTGGGGTTGCTAGGAGCCGGGGCGAGTCCTGGAGGCTGCGTGATGGCTGATGTCCCGGAGGATTACCACTCGGATTCGGAAGAAGAGCTTAAGAGACGGCAGTCCCTTCCTTCGGAAGGAGATGGCGGCCCGCAGCTGCCTGCAGAGGCGGCTGGGCCCCCCGACGAGGCCCCGGGAGCCCCGGGAAGCCTGGGGCTTGAGTTTCCCCAGGTGCTTGAGCTCCCCACGTGGGTGCCTGGCACCCAGGAGCTTGGGGAGGAAGGCGAGCTGCCCCAGGACGTGGAGCTTTCTGTGCAAGGAGCCCGGGAGCCCGAAGAGAGGGAAGAAATAGCCTTCAAGGACATGGCGCCTTCAGGGACAGAAGCACAGGAACCCGGAGAGGTGGAAGGCGACATCTTCAAGGACACAGAGCCTGCAGGGACAGAAACACATGAAGCTAGAGAGATGGGAGGCGACATCTTAACAGATTCGGAGCCTGCATGGACAGAAGCACATGAGACCGGAGAGATGGGAGGCGACATCTTAAAAGATTTGGAGCCTGCAGGGGCAGAAACACATGAGGCCAGAGGGGTTGGAGGTGACATGTTCAAGAGCATGGAGCCTTCTGGGGCAGAAGCTCAGGAGCCCGGGGAGGTGCAAAGCGACATCTTAAAAGACGTGGAGCCGTCGCCGTCGGGGACAGAGGCTCATGAACCCAGAGAGATGGAAGGGGACATTTTCAAGGCCATGGAGCCTTCAGGGGCAGAAGCTCAGGAGCCCAGCGAGATGGAAGGTGAGCTCTTCAGGGACTTGGAGCCTTCTGTGACAGAGACGCACGAGCCCGGAGAGATGGAAAGAGACCTTTTCACGGACTTGGAGCCTTCTGTGACAGAGACTCACGAGCCCGGAGAGATGGAAAGAGACCTTTTCACGGACTTGGAGCCTTCAGAGGCAGAAGCTCAGGAGCCCAGAGAGATGGGAGGTGAGCTCTTCAAAGACCTGGAGCTGCTCCCAGAGGAAGCCGCTAAGCCCACAGAGATGGAAGATTTTTCCAAGGACTTGCAACCCTCTAGGGGTGAAGCCCCTGAACTCAGAGAGAAGGAAGAAGACTCTTTCAAAGACTTGGAGTTTTTTGTGACAGAAACCCCTGAGGCCAGAAAAATAGAAGAAGAGCTTATCAAGGACTCAGAGCTCACTGTGGATGACAACCATGAGGCACCGACAGAGGCCACACCACATGATGCAGACGGTGCCCCCATAGAGACACCCAGGGAAGCAGAGCCACAGGCAGTAGAGGCAACTGAGTCAAAGGCTCTGGAAGCCACCATCAGTGAGACTGGGCGGGGACCTCTCCAGCAGACCAGATCAGAATCCCCAAGACAGTTAGCTGGAGAAGTAGATCAACAACCACCCCCGATGGTCACACCAGAAGTTCCCGAAGAAACTCAAAGAAAGCCACCAGAGGAAGAAAAAGGAGAGTTATCAGAGCAGGTCACACCAGCGTTACCAGAGGAGAGGCCAAGAGAATCTACTGGAAAGATAGATCTAGAGATTCCAGAGGAAGCTCACAGGAAGTCAACTGAGGAGAACGTTCCAGAGCCACTGGAAGAGAAAAAAACAGAGCTTCCTGAAGAAAAATGGAGAGAGCCAGCAGAGGAGACACGTCTTGAGCCATTAGGAATGACCACTCTAGAAGTCCAACAGGAAACAGAAAGAAAATTGCCTGAAGAGAAAGTTCTAGCACCACCAGAGGACATTAACTCTGAAGGTCAGAAAGAAAAGCAGAGCAAATTAGCTGAGGCAGAGACAAGGCTGCCACCACCACAGACGTTCACAGGAAAGGAGACACGAAGACAGTCAACTGAAGGGAAAGGTCCAGAACCACCGAAACAGCCTAAGGCAGAGGTTCCCATGAAAGAACGAAGAAACTCAGTTGAGAAAACAAGTCAGTTGCCCCAGCTGGAAATCAAGCCAGAGGTTCAACAAAAGATCCAGACAGAGCCAGTTAGGAAAGAAAGAGGCTTGCCAGATGTTGCCATCTCAAGGCAAAAGGGAGAAACACACAAACATTTTGCCCGAGAGGATGAGCCAAAACCACTCAAACATCTGGATTCTGTAGGAGACAAACTAGAGTCCCTCCCCCTTCAAGGGATATCAGGAAAAGAAAGAAAGCAAATTCCAAGAGATTCTGTGTCGTGGTCTCTCCCAAGAAGTCGAGTAGACTCGGTGAACCTCCTGCATGAGTCTCAGGGTGATTTAACAGAGTCTCTAAGTGATGAGGACGAGGACAAGGATTTGTCCTCAGAGTCGAAGAAACTTGTACCTGAAGATATGGAAAAGAAACCCCCCAAACAGACTGATTCACACTTTGAGTTTCTTAACTGGAGCCCAGACAATGTTGCAGAGTGGATTGGCCAGCTAGGCTTCCCACAATACAAGGTATACAAATACAACATTTCAAAAAAAATCTATTTCATCATTCCATCTCTTCTTCCTTTACGCTGAGCTAGGGGGAAATCTGGCATTATTAAAATAATTATAAATTCTTTCATTTAAAATCAAGAACTTTTTCTCTTTGCCTCCACAGTTATCGCTGGCACTCACTGGCACTCACCTGCTCTACGAACTCACTGGTCCTGGCAGCCATTTTTTTCCATTTTATCGGATAGGACAGAGACATTGAGAGGAGAGGGAGAGACAAAGACAGACACCTGCAGACCTGCTTCACTGCTTGTGAAGCGACTCCCCTGCAGGTGGGGAGCCGGGGGCTCAAACCAGGATCCTTGAGTGGGTCCTTGCGCTTCGTACTATGTGCGCTTAACCTGGTGTGCTACCACCCAGCCCCCTCAAGTAAGAATTTTCTAGAAGCATAAACAAATGTGACTAATTCCCCTGCTACTTGCACTTCATCTTCACAGGAGTGTTTCACGACAAACTTCATCAGTGGTCGAAAGCTGATCCATATAAACTGCTCAAACCTCCCTCAGATAGGCGTAACAGATTTTAATGACATGAAGGTGAGTATTGTATGGGGTTTCTGTGGAGGACACGCTAAGAACTCGGCCCTCTGTCTCTCATCAGTCTCCTTTCCTTCCAGCCTGCCCTCTGCTTCCTGTCAGCATTGGTATCCTGGGAGCCCAGCCCCACAGTCTTCTTTGATTCCCACGAAGATCCTAGGACTGTCAGTTTCCCCCGTCAGTCAGTCCCAGGGTCCGGCTTTCTCTGCTCTCACTCGCGCTTTCCCCCGTCAGTCAGTCCCAGGGTCCGGCTTTCTCTGCTCTCACTCGCGCAAACCTTTATCGCTTTACAACTAGAACATTCCAGTAGTTTCCTCTTTTCACTTTAAGTTTTTTTAAAATTTTATTTTATTTGATAGAACAGAGATAAATTGAGAGGGAGGAGGAGGGAGAGACAGGGAGAGGAAGGGCCAGGCAGTGGCACACCTGGTTAAGTGCACACATTACGTGAACAAGGACCTGGGTTCAAGCTCCTGGTCCCCACCTGCAGGTGGGGCAAAGCTTCATGAGTAGTGAAGCAGGGCTATAGATGTCTTTCTGTCTCTTTCCCTCCCCTCTCAAATTCTCTGTCTCTATCCAGTAATTAATTTAATTTAACTTAATTGACAGTGTCAGCTACTTAGTTTAGGCCTCAAGGTGTTACCCACATGTTCAGCCACTAATCTTCCCTGGCCTCTCCTCGACTGCACCTGCGTGCCAGCCTCTCAGTCAGACTCAGACCCTCAGTCTCTCTCTCTCTGATTAGTATGGGTCCTAGTCACTCTCAGGACCAGGTCAGTTCTCCTTTCTTTCCTGACTTTGCAGCCCATAACAACCTCTGCTCCCAAGCTCTCATCCCTGTATGCGTCTTACATCTCCCTGGTACTTTTATGACACAATCTGTGTTTGACTGACTTAACTGCCTAACTCTGAAGCAAATTCCTTCACTTTCCTGGGCCTCAGTTCCCTATGCTTCCTTTTCTTTTTTATTTTTTTATTTTTGTCTATTCATTTATTATTAGAGAGAAATTGAGAGGGAGAGAGACAGAGAGACACCTTCAGCCCTGCTTCACCACTCATCCCAGGTTCAATCCCCCACATCACCATCAGCCAGAATTGAGCAGTGCTCTGGTAAAAAGAAGAGAAAAGAAAAGAAAAGAAAAAAAAGCATTCAAAACAGCCTTAATCTTCACAGAGGAATGCTGGGATTTCATGGACCTCAAGAAATGGTCAGCACTTAGCCCACTGGCCATAAGAGCTCCCTAGAGGGGCATCATGTGCAGCACCCAAGCCGAGCTTATGGTCAGATAGGCTGCTGCAAAAACTGGGCCCAGTGTGTGCTCATCTGTGACCACAGGCCGCATGACATCAGGTTCCACAACATCAGTTTCCTCCTCTGGATACAAAGGAAACCTCCTTCAAAAGATTGTAGAAAGGTAGGTGCCTTGCAGTGGTGCAGCAGATTAAGCGCACATGGTGTGAAACACAAGGACTGGCGTAAGGATCCCAGTTTGAGCCCCCGGCTCCCCACCTGCAGGGAGGTCGATTCACAAGCGGTGAAGCAGGTGTGCAGGTGTCTGTCTTTCTCTCCCTCTGAGTCTTCCCCTCCTCTCTCCATTTCTCTGTCCTATCCAACAGTGACAGCAATAACAACAATAATGACAACAGCAACAATAAACAAGGGCAACAAAAGGGGGGAAAGTAGTCTCCAGGAACAGTAGATTTGTAGTGCAGGAACTGAGCCCCAACGATAACCCTGGAGGCAAAAAGAAAAAAGTAAAAAAAAAAAAAGACTGTAGAAAGGCTGAAATAAGCCAATAGTTGACAAGTACTTAGAATAGTTTCTAGTCTAGCCTGTCCGCACTAGCTTCATGTTGTCACTGCCATAAGACCTCAGTTTCGGGGGACAGGCAGTAGTACACCCAACAGGGCGCACACATTACCCCCCAGTTCCCAGCTGCACGGAGGGAAGCGTCACCATCAGTGAAGCTGAGTTGCAGGTGTCTCTCTCTCTCCATCCCTATCCCCCACCCTCAATCCCTTTCAATTTCTTTCTGTCTCTGTCAACAAAAGAAATAAAAATGGCTGCTGGACGCAGTGGGTTCATTGTATAAGTACCAAGTCTGAGTGATAACCCTGGTTGCAATTTTAAAAAAATAAGATTTTTTTTTTTTATGCAAAGAGATTCTCATGCTTGAGGCTCCAAAGTCCCAGACTCAATCCCCCCACACAACCATAAACCAGAACTGAGCAGTACTCTGGTAAAACAAAACAAAACTAGGTTTTTTTAATGATAGTGTTTATTTTTTAAAATAGTTTATTTATTTCTTAATGAGAAAGATAGGAGAGAGAGAAAGAAGCAGACATCACTCTGGTACATGTGATGCCGGGGATTGAACCTGGACTCTCGACCTCATCCTTGAGTGTCCGATGCCCTATCTACTGCGCCACCTCCCGGACCACTAGGGTTTTAAATTCTAACTTGTCATTTTGTGGCACAGAAATTGGAGAATTTTCTGTAACTTATAAGTTTATGAACAAGAAAAAAAAAAGCAAGAGGGGAGGGATAGGTAAAGAGGGGAAGAGAGAGAAAGACACCTGCAGACCTGCTTCACTGCGGGTGGGGATAGGAGGCTTGAACTCGGGTCCTTGAGCATGTCCTTGAGCATGTGTGTGCTTCCTACCACCCATTTTTCTTTTTTTTTTTTTTAATTTTTTTTTAAATATTTATTTTTATTTATTTATTCCCTTTTGTTGCCCTTGTTGTTTTATTGTTGTAGCTATTATTGTTGTTGTCGTTGTTGTATAGGACAGAGAGAAATGGAGAGAGGAGGGGAAGACAGGAGGAGAGAAAGACAGACACCTGCAGACCTGCTTCACCGCCTGTGAAGCGACTCCCCTGCAGGTGGGGAGCCGGGGTTCGAACCGGGATCCTTATGCCGGTCCGGTCCTTGTGCTTTGCGCCACCTGCGCTTAACCCGCTGCGCTACAGCCCGACTCCCCCTACCACCCATTTTTCTAAATGTTTATGTTAATCTCTAATATAATGGCCAAATTCCCCTTTTTCATTATGATTTCAATGTGCTCCAAGTCCCATGATAAATATTTTACTGTCTGTTGCCTATGCACAGACTTTGGTATGGGAGAGGCACATATAAACTGAGTCGATGAAAGTCAAGGGCTGGCTGTATTCATTCATGAATTAAATACACACTGACTGAAGGGAAAAAAGAAAAAGCCCCAGGAAACCTTGAGACACAAGGTTCAATGATGACACAGTAGCGACAGAGCTTCTTGGAAACCTTGAGACACGGTTCAATGATGACACAGTAGCGATAGAGCTTCTTGGAAACCTTGAGACACAAGGTTCAATGATGACACAGTAGCGATAGAGCTTCTTGGAAACCTTGTGGCATCACAAGGACCAGCTGGAGGCTCCTGGGGCAGGTGCTCCGCCTACTGGCACTGAGTGTGGGCCAGCACCCCAGGATGTAGAGTTAAGTGCCCTCAGAAAATTCTAATCACTTGGGGGCCCCAGCTGGCGGCAAACCTGGCTGAGCTCACATGTTACAATGTGCAGGGACCTGGGTTCAAGTCCCTGGCCCCCACCTTCAGGGGGAAAGCTTTGCCATCTCAATCCAATAAATGATAATAAAAAAATTCCAATATTCATTACAAACATCTATTTCATTCATCTTTATTACTAGTAAGTTATTAATGAGTTTCTCTAAATCTTAGGCAAAAAATAAAATCCCTCAGTTGCTATTCATTCATCAGAATGAAAGTTCTTCATTGATTTATAAGCCTCACAATCCACTGATGAGCCTTTATTAACACTTTCAATTCCTGCATTATATTTTAAACTAGACAACACAGCAAATGCATAGCTATTGGGGCAGGGGAGGTAGCATCATGGTTCTGCAAAGAAACTATCATGCCTGAGGCTCCAAAGTCCCAAGTTCAATCCCCCGTACCACCATAAGTCAGAGCTGAGCAGTGTTCTGGTTTAAAAAAAAAAAAAAAAAAGGAAAATTCCAAACACACAGCTGTTTTGATTAACAATGAATGATGCATTTATGACTGGGCACCATCTAGAAATCTCAGGAAGTTGTGATCAGAAAGTTTCTGAAGCCTATCAGTGACCATTTCACTGGGGTATAAAATGTTCACTAGTGGCTCCCAAGGAAATAGTAGAATCTTCCAGCCTGACCTCATTCTCCTTTGATAAAGCAACTTGTGTTTTAAAGATAGTGAAAACTTTGGTAGCTCAAAGAATGTAGAGGGAGTCGGGTGGTAGCGCAGCGGGTTAAGCGCAGGTAGCACAAAGCACAAGGACTGGCGTAAGGATCCCGGTTCGAGCCCCCGGCTCCCCACCTGCAGGGGAGTCGCTTCACAGGCGGTGAAGCAGGTCTGCAGGTGTCTGTCTTTCTCTCCCCCTCTGTCTTCCCCTCCTCTCTCCATTTCTCTCTGTCTTAGCCAACAACAACAAGGTCAATAACTACAACAATAAAACAACAAGGGCAACAAAAAAGAATAAATAAGTAAATATTTTAAAAATCTTTTTAAAAAAAGGAATGTAAAGTGGGTGTCAGGGAGAGGGGAACGAAAAGAATATACAAATATGGATACTGAAAAACAGCCGCAAGTTTTTTTTAAGATGTTTTAATATTTATTTATTCCCTGTGTTGCCCTTGTTTTATTGTTGTAGTTATTGTTTTTGTTATTGATGTTGTTGGATAGGACAGAGAGAAATGGAGAGAGGAGGGGAAGACAGAGAGGGGGAGAGAAAGACAGACACCTGCAGACCTGCTCCATCGCTTGTGAAGCGACTCCCCTGCAGGTGGGGAGCTGGGGGCTCGAACCAGGATCCTTACTCCGGTCCTTGCACATTGCGCCATGTGCGCTTGCTTAACTCACCGCAGTACCACCCAACTCCCAACTTCTTAAAAATTTATTTTTATTATCTTTATTTATTGGATAGACACAGCGAGACATCAAGAGGGAAGGGGGTGGTAGAGAGGAGGGTGAGAGAGAGAGACAGACCTGCAGCCCTGCTTCACTACTCACAAAGCTTCTCCCTGCAGGTGGGGACCAGGGACTCGAACCCTGGTCCTTGCACATTGTAACATGGGCACTCAACCAGGTGCGCCACCACCCGGCCCCACAGCTGGAACTTTTTAAAATCTATTTTATTGGATAAGACAGAGAGAAATTGAGAGAGATGGAGAGATAGGGAGAAGGGAAAAGACACCTGCAGACCTGCTAAACCACTTGTGAAGCGTCCCCACTGCAGGTGGGGAGGGGGCTTGAACCTGGGTCCTTAAGTGGATTCTTCCACACAGAGTACTGTGCGCTTAAACAGGTGTGCCGCCACTCAGCCCTCTGGAACTTTTTTAATATCTGATTTTCTGTATTTGAGATTTTCAGTCGAATGAACTGAATAACTATTTGGGTGGTGATCTTGCTTTTTTCTTGTTACACATTAACTGAGCCCTTTGTACACACGTTATGTATTAACCTCCCCAGAGATAGCCATGGGTCCTAATCTAAACATATCATCTGCTCATACGGTTGGTCAGATAGCTCAGCCAAATAAAGGTAGCCTGGTAGAACAGACACGTTGCCAGGCATAAAGATCTGGGTTCAAGTCCTGAGTCCCCACCTGTATGGGGGAAGCTTCACCAGCAGTGCAGCTGTGTTGCAAATCTCTCCTCTCCCTATTGCTGACCAGAGGATAAAAGGAGTGGGGGTCGGACGGTGGTGCACCTGGTTGAGTGCACATAACATTAAGGACCCGAGCTTAAGCCTCCGGCTCCCCACCTGCAGGGGAGTCACTTCACAAGCGGTGAAGCAGGTTTGCAGGTGTCTGTCTGTCTCTCATCCTTTCTGGCTCCTCCTCCTCTCTCAGTTTTTCTCTGTCCTATTCAAAAATGGCCCCCAGGAGCTGTGGATTTGAAGTGTCAGCACCAAGCCCCAGAGATAATCCTGGAAGAAAAAAAAGAGGGCCTAGGTGGTGGCACACCTGGTCTAGCATACATGTTATAGTGCGCAAGGACCCAGGTTCAAGCCTCAGGTTCCCACCTGCAGGGGGAAAGCTTCAAAAGTAGCAAAGCAGTGCTGGAGGTGTCTCTCTGTGTCTCTCTCCCTCTTGATTGGCTGGCTCTATCAAATATATAAATATAATTAAAAGAAAAGAAAGAAGAGGGAGTCGGGCAGTAGCACAGCGGGTTAAGTGCAGGTGGCAAAAAGTGTACGGACTGGTGTAAGGATCCCAGTTCGAGGCCCCGGCTTCCCACCTGTGGGGGGGGGGTCACTTCACAGGCGGTGAAGCAGGTCTGCAGGTGTCTGTCTTTCTCTCCCCCTCTCTGTCTTCCCCTCCTCTCTCCATTTCTCTCTGCCCTATCCAAAAATGACAACATCAATAACAACAATAATAACTACAACAATAAAAAAAAAACAAGGGCAACAAAAGGGGAAATAAATAAATATAAAAAAATTTAATAAAAAAGGGAGAGAAAGCTGGCCTCCTGAAGCACTGGATTAGTTGTGTGAGCACCAAGCATAGTGGCAAAAAAAAAAAAAATGAATGAATGAATGAATGAACAAATCCATGAACATCTGGCCCATGGGCCTAGAAACTTCTCCAAATGATTTTTTAAGGATAACAAATCACATGGCATTTCTGTTAAGAACTTTGTTTTGATAAAGCCATGTATCACTTTAAATTGTTCCTAACACTCCTTAGATATCTGCAAAACTTAGTGAACTTGTTAAAAAAAAATTATCTTTAGTTGATAGAGACAGTCAGAAATTGAGGGAAGGGGGAGATAGAGAGGGAGAGAGACAGAGAGACACCCGCAGCCCTGCTTCACCACTCGTGGAGCTTTCCCCCTGCAGGTGGGGAGCAGGGATTCGAACCCCAGTCCTTGCACATTCTAACATGTGCGCTCAACCAGGTGCGCCACTGCCCTGCCCCCACGAACTTTTTGCCTCTTCTCCTTTCGAGTATTTTCCGACTAGACCCAGTAAAAACCCTCTCTGCCTTCCAGGTGATTTCTTGGCACACGCGGGAGCTGCTGGGGGTTGAGGAGCCGCAGTTCAGCCGCAGCATCAGCCTCCCCCACAGGGACAACGTTGGCTTGTTTTTAGAGCAGAAAAGCCACACTGGGGTCAAGTCTGATGCCTTGACCCTGTCTGAGTTCATGGAGGCAGCTGGGTTGGAGGAGGAAGACCCCTGAGGAGACCGGCAGGGAAAAGCCATCTTGCCCACCCGGGAAATGAAACTAAACTCCTTGGGGGAAGAAGTGTGGTCTTCTGCGGGTTTTTCTTTTTCCTCTTTTTAGAACTGCTGGCCAGTGGGGGCCAGGTGGTAGCGTACATAGTGCAAAGACCAAGAACTGGAGCAGGGATCCTGGTTCCAGCCCCCAGCTCCCAGGCGATGGAGCAGGTCTGCAGGTGTCTCTCGCTTTCTCTCCCCCTCTGTCTTCTCCTCCTCCTCTCAATTTCTGTCTTATCCATCAATAACAATAATGGGGAAAGACGGCTGCCAGGAACAGTGGGTTCGCAGTACCGGTTCAGAGCCCCAGCAATAAACCTGGAGGCAAAAAGGAAAAAAAAAAAAAAAAAAAAACTGCTGGCTAGTGCCATCCGAGTCCCTTTTCTTTTTAGTCCCTCCTGCTTTTACTAGTTCTGATGCTTGGCCAGATAATTAGCAGCTCAGTAGGAGGACACAGACTTAATTAAGCATGTGTGGGGGGGGTCTCATCATGATAAGAGGCGCCTGAAGACATTCAGGCAAAATGAAGTATGTAGACCAGTCTGGGCTGAGGGGAAGTAGGTAGGGCTCAGAGACTTCAAAAGAAGGGAAGATGGTGGGGACACCCCCTTGCTGGGTCACTCAGAAACAAAAGGACACTGAAAGCAGCTGTGACTGACCGACCTTGCTGGCTTCCTCCCTGGCTACACACCTCGCTCTTAGAATTCTGCACTTATCTGTAGGAGGGATCTCTTCCTGGAACAGGTCTGTAAGTTATTCTGGGAAGTCAAGGGGAAAGAAAGTAGGTCATAAAACTCTTGGTGTGTGGGGGAGATAGCTCAGTGGTAGGGAGCATGCCTTGTGTGGGGGGGAGATAGCTCAGTGGTAGAGTGCATGCCTTGTGTGTGGGGGAGATAGTTCAGTGGTAGAGTGCATGCCTTGTGTGTGGGGGGAGATAGCTCAGTGGTAGGGAGCATGCCTTGTGTGGGGGGGAGATAGCTCAGTGGTAGGGAGCATGCCTTGTGTGGGGGGGAGACAGCTCAGTGGTAGAGTGCATGCCGTGTGTGGGGGAGATAGCTCAGTGGTAGGGAGCATGCCTTGTGTGTGGGGGAGATAGCTCAGTGGTAGGGAGCATGCCGTGTGTGGGGGAGATAGCTCAGTGGTAGGGAGCATGCCTTGTGTGGGGGGAGATAGCTCAGTGGTAGAGTGCATGCCTTGTGTGTGGGGGAGATAGCTCAGTGGTAGGGAGCATGCCTTGTGTGGGGGGAGATAGCTCAGTGGTAGAGTGCATGCCTTGTGTGTGGGGGAGATAGCTCAGTGGTAGGGAGCATGCCTTGTGTGTGGGGGGGAGATAGCTCAGTGGTAGAGTGCATGCCTTGTGTGTGGGGGGGAGATAGCTCAGTGGTAGAGTGCATGCCTTGTGTGTGGGGGGGAGATAGCTCAGTGGTAGAGTGCATGCCTTGTGTGTGCCGGTTTTTGTTTTAAGAACCCCCCAGCTGGTTCTTAAATCTTTGAAGCTTTGCTTAGAATGATCCCTACTTTCTCTAGTCCCTCAGTAAGACATAACAGTGCTTCTCCTTCTCAGTGAGTGTAAGAGTAGGGTTGGAGAGACAGCAGAATCGTGATGCAAAAAAACCCAGAGGTTCTAAAGGCCCCAAGCTCACTCCCCAGCACCACCAAAAGCCAGCGCTGAGCAGTGTTCTCATTAAAGCAAACAAGTTCCTGATAAATTCACTCTGCAGGGTGGGGGAGACAGCGTAATAGTTATGCAAACAGACACTCATGCCTGAGGCTCCAAAGTCCCAGGTTCAACACCCCCACCACCACCAGAGCTGAGCAGTGCTCTGGTCTTGTGGTCTCAGTGTCTGTCTGTCTGTCTGTCTCTCTCTCCATCTCTCTCAAAAATAAAATATTAAAAAAATATCATTCTGCAACAGCAATGCATCTGGTAATGAGCATTTGGGGAAGTCAAATTAAAAGTAAGAAACATCTGTCAACCCGGACAGTCCTCTCCACAAGTGCAGAAAGAGGACAGTGGTTTCATCACAGAGGCGGCAGTTCAGGTTAGCGTACACCATCAGCGACAGGCTGAAGAGCCTGCAGAGACAAGGACTTCTCACCCCACTGCATAGCCAGGGACCACAGGCCTCCCACGGGCACCTTAACCACTCCAGCAAAGGGAGACAAACCTCCTCACAGCTTTGTGCCCGGCAGGAAGTTACTGCTGGGAGCCCGTCCCTTGGGCTTACCTCCCAGAGTCACCTGCATGCTTCCCTACAAGAGAGATGGCTCCCAGACCCCACTAAAGAAAGTTCTGAGGTCTGAGCCTGGCAAGAGGCTAATTCCACTTTCTTGATGGCTTACACACACGGCAGAAACGTGGAGATGGGGTTTTGAATCACAAGCTTTTTTTCCTTCCATTTTTCTTGGCCTCCAGGGTTATTGCTGGGGCTTGGATTATGGCTGCACTACAAATCCACAGCTCCTGGAGGCCAATTTTTCCCTTTTGCTGTTTATTGTTGTTCTCATTGCTGTCATTGTTATTGGATAGGACAGAGAGAAATAGAGAGAGGAGAGGAATATGGGGGGGGGGTGAGAAAGATAGACACCTGCAGACCTGCTTCGCCGCTTGTGAAGCGACTCCCTGCAGGTGGGGAGCCGGGGGCTCGAGCCAGGATCCTTGTGCCCATCCTGCACTTTGTGTCACGTGCACTTAACCTGTTACGCCACTGCCCAGCCCCTTCTTTCTTGTTTTAGCCAGAATACTGCTCAGGTCTGGCTTATGGTGGTGCTGGGGATTGAGCCTGGGATCTTTCTGAATCACAAGTTTCTAAAAGAAACGCTTTATAGAAAGAGAAAAGGGAGATTTCTCTTTCCCTTTTGGTCTCAGAGAAAATTTCTAAATTTGTTCTTTTGTTGTTGTGGCCAGGGGGTAGGGGCCTGGACTTGCAGTGAGGCCCTGGGTTTGATTTTCAGCAGAGCATATGACAGCAGTGCTCTTGCCCTCTCTCTTACACAAAATAGCTAAATCTCCTGTGTGTGTGTGTGTGTCCATGGCTCTGAGCTGCTTTTTCATTCAGATAGAGGGAGACACCACAGCAGCTCCCATGTGCTGCCAGAGCTCAGACCTAAGCTGCGTGCACAGCAAGGCATACCCTCTATCTAGTGAGCATGTCTCTGATCCTAAATGATTCTTTTAATTTTTAATATTTATTTATTCCCTTTTTGTTGCCCTTGTTTTATTGTTGTAGTTATTATTGTTTGTTATTGATGTCATCGTTGTTGGATAGGACAGAAAGAAATGGAGAGAGGAGAGGAAGACAGAGAGGGGTAGAGAAAGACAGACACCTGCAGACCTGCTTCACCACTTGTGAAGTGACTCCCCTGCAGGCGGGGAGCCGGGGGTTCCAACCGGGATCCTTACGCGGTCCTTGTGCTTTGCGCCACATGTGCTTAACCCGCTGCGCTACTGCCCAACTTCCTAGGAAGACTTTTCTATGTGATCCTTTCCAAACCTTTATAAAATGAGACTCAGCGGGGTCGGGCGGTGGCGCAGTGGGTTAAGCGCATGTGGCGCAAAGCGCAGGGACCGGCGTAAGGATCCCGGTTCGAGCCCCCGGCTCCCCACCTGCAGGGGAGTCGCTTCACAGGCGGTGAAGCAGGTCTGCAGGTGTCTGTCTTTCTCTACCCCTCTCTCTGTCTTCCCCTCCTCTCTCCATTTCTCTCTGTCCTATCCAACAACGAATTACGTCAACAAGGGCAATAATGATAACCACAACGAGGCTACAACAAGGGCAACAAAAAGGGGGAAAAATGGCCTCCAGGAGCGGTGGATTCATGGTGCAGGCACCGAGCCCAGCAATAACCCTGGAGGAGGAGAAAAAAAAAAAAAAAAAGAGAATCAGACCAGAGCCAGCTCATGACTAAACTTCCCAGAAGTCACGAAGCACTTGGTGTTCCTCTCTACTTGTAGTCTCACGACCACTCTTTCTCAGTGGTCCTTCTAAGCCCAAGTCCACTACAGTACAGCGTCACCAAGGAAGCCAGGATGACTCAGTTCTGTTCCCTGCCCCCAAAGCAGTGGTCAGAGGAGTCATTTGTGTGTTTTGTTTTCATTATCAAAGGGAATCCTCTGCTATGGGCCAACTTTTTCAGAGACAGATAAAGGAGGGGGGAGAGAGAGAGAGAGAGCACTGCAGCTTCCTCAAGTGCTGTGGAAGCCTGGCTCAAACCTGGGTGGCTCAAACCTCCACGGCATAGCAGCACACTACCCAGTGAGCTGTTTCACCAGCCTTCTTTTCCTTTTTTTTTAAATTGCTATAAAAAAGAATTGTGGTTCAAATTAGCATTGATACCAAGTGTCAACATCTGATGTAAAGCTAATTTTCTTCCCAAATACGACAAAAATTTTTTCTTTGCCTTTTGAAGCACTTGACTTGGTATCCTCATTGTCACACACACACACACACACACACACACACACATCACATCACATCACATCACATCACACACACATATCAAAGCAGTATGACTCCATGCGTTACAAAGTATGGCCAGAAAAGAAAGGAGTTCTTCAGAACTTGCTCTTTTTATTATTATTACTTTTTTTTTTAACCAGAACACTACTCAACTCTGGTTTATGGTGGTGCAAGGGATTGAGCGTGGGGCATTGGAGCCTCAGGCATGAAAGTCTTATTGCAAACTATTATGCTATCTCCCCAGCCTTAAGAATATCATTTTAAAGATTTATCTATTAATGACAGAGAGACAGAGAACTAGAGTATCACTCTGGCCCATGCAATGCCAGGGACTGAACTTGGGGTCTTACACTTGAAAGTCCAACATGTTATCCTCTGTACCACCTCCCAGGCCGCCAGAGTTTGCCCTTTGGCTGACTTGCATCTTGTCCCAGGAAACTAGTTAGCAGAGCTTGGGTGCCAGGGCTAAAGTGGCAAAGACTAACTCCACACCGTTAAGTTGGCCTGACCCATAACTGTGCAGGGTGCACGTGCATGCCCTGAAGCCCTGGTCCTCAACGCGTGGAGTAGACAGTGCGGTTCAGAAGCACCTTTGTGCTCAGCAACGGTCCTGTCCTGTGTAGAGCAGCGGCCTCCTTTCTCACCGGCATGAATCTGCTGTTGCTAGTTTCTACTCTTATAACATGAGTAAGTACAGAACAGAAGAGATGCACAGAGGTGAAGAATCGGCAGTGTGGGGAAACAATCTGCCTTAGCAAGATTATTTGTAGTCATTTCACATGAACGCCCCTTACTTACAGTTTTACAGTTTAAAGCGGTTTAAATGGGAACCATTTGAACAGTTCCAGAACAGAAATCTATCATGAAGGGGCCGGATGGTGTTGTACTTGGCTGAACGCACATATCACAATGCGCAAGGACCCACGTTCAAGGCCCCGGTCCCCACCTGCAGGGGGAAAGTTCCACAAGTGGTGAAGCAGGGCTGCGGGTGTCTCTCTGTTCCTCTCCCTCTCTACCTTTCCCTTCTCAATGTCTGCTGTCTCTGTGCAATAAATAAATAAATAAAGATAATAAGTACTGAATGAGTCGTACTCCAGTGAAGGTTATTTACAGTACACTTGACCTTTGTATCCAAAATGGTGGAAGAAGCATGATGTCACCTGTCAGCCTCAAACTACAAGAGCAAAGGGACAGCAGCAGCCAACCATCTGACAGTGACATCACAACTGAGGGTCACACTCAGAAGGGGGTCGAGGGCAGTGGGAGGCTTCCCCGAGGAAGTCACTTATTTAACTGTCAGGTTATGGAGCCAGACATGCTCAAAGACAGCAGTGTAACGGACTGCTTATTCCAGTTTATAGTTTAAAGATCCAGCAATAGAAGTGTCAGCTTCCTTATACCTAGTGTGGCCATGTGACTCACTCACTGAGTGGATGGGGCACAGTCAGGGCGGAGCTCTGCATTGGAGAGGAAGGCAGAGCTACTGACTCCCAGGGTTGAGTCTCCTACTAGGACTAAGAGCCAGGGGAGCATTCTGGGAGATGCTCTCTGGTCAGGGGGATGCCCAGTAAGTCACAGTATCTCCAGGTCAGGTGTTCCTGGAGAGCAGTGCTGCCGGACAGACACTGCGTGAAGGGATTTTCCTTGTGTTGAATGGTGGTCAGCTCGAACCAGGGGAAAGGCCTATGAAGAGAAAAACGAAGAGAAAAATGCTCCTGCTGTATATCTGTTCAAAGCATCTGATTTTTTAATAAAGATTTTATTTATTCATGAGGAAGATAGGAAGAGAGAGAGAGAGAGAGAATAAAAAAAAAAGAAGTAGATATCACTCTGGTACACGTGCTGCAGGGGATTGAACTCAGGACCTCATGCTTGGGCTGTGCATTCCAGTCCCCACACACTAAGACTAGATGCCCTACGTAGACTCCTGTTTACTGGGCCATCCCATGGTCCCTCCCTCCACCTTTTAGAGAGAGACACTCTATTCAACATAGTCCTAGAAGTACTCGCCATCATAATCAGGCAAGAAAGAGATATCAAAGGAATCTAAATTGGAAAGGATGAAGTTAAACTATCATTATAGGTATTTTAACATACCATGATATGTTGAAAAACCTAGAGGATCCCAGAAACTTTGCCAAGAAACTACTGGGTATCATCAATAATTTCAGTAATGTAGCAGGACACAAAATCAGTACCCACAATCTGTGTCATTTCTCTGTGCAAAAGATGGGCCAGAGGAAATGAAATTCAAGGAAACCATTTCATTTATAATTGAGTCCAAAAAGATTAAATGTCTAGGAATAAATCTAACAGAGGATTAAAGGACCTTTTTAAGGAAAACTGTGACACTCTTAAAGAAATAGAAGATGACACAAAGAAATGGAAGAACAACCCCTGTGCACGGACTGGAAGAATAAATATCATTAAGATGGCAATTCTGCCAAAAGCAATCTATAAATTCAGTACAATTCCTATTAAATTCCCAATGACATAATTCAAGGGGGAAAAGGGAGGAGAGGGGGAAGAGTGGGAAGGGGGGGAAAGAGGGGGTATAAGGGGAAGTATGCCACCAAAAAGGAGGCAGGTGTAGTTTACAATCAGAAGCCCAGAGATAACTTTGGTGGCAAAAAACAAACAAACAAAAACCCACTCATGAAGCTTCCATATGGTGGCAGGAAGCGTGAACCCAGTTCCTCACACATGGTAAAGTGTGTGCTCCACCAGGTGTACCATCTCCTGGCCAAATAATGCAGAAACAAAAAACAAACAAACCATCTAGTGAACATGCGGCATGGACGCTAGTGGTAACAAGGGCAGCACCTGTCAGAAGGCAGAGCTGTTTGAGACCTTACCTTCGTGGAGATACGTTCCTGGCATAGATCTTGTTGACAAAATACAGTAGCTGAAGTTTCGGGCAAGCCTGTCTGTCTTTCCCGCAGTCTGCAAAGTGCGAAGTGAGGAAGACTTTGTTTACAAGCAGCAGCGCGTGGGAGGTGGGCATGCCCCTGCTAGTGCAGATGTTCAGGACTGCGTAGACGATGCCTTCCAGCCACTTACTGCTGAGGGTTATCCCACCTGCAGGGCCAAGGCAAAGTGCAGTGAGCAAGACAAAGCGAGCTGGCCTTCTCCGCCGCCCGGGCAAAGGGATGTTAGCCTCTCACCCAGCCTGCGTTGGCCCTGCCACAGGAGGGCAGACAGGGCACCGTGGGAAGCCCTTTGTCCATAAGGAGAGAGGACTGGAGAATATTCTAGGTTAGAGAGAGGGAAAGGCTACTTTTGCCCCAGATACTGCTTCCTGCTTGAATAGGCTCTCCCGGTCAGGACTGTATTCACTGATTTACTGATTTCAGAGAGAGGGAGACACATGCAGCACTGCTTCGCCACTTGTAAAGCTTCTTTCTCTGCCTTGCAGTTGGGAATCACGAGCTCAGACATGAGCATGGCACTGTGTGCGCTCTACTGGGTGTGCCACCACCCAGCCCCGCCTGCCCTCCTCCCTTCCCCCCATTGGTGGTTGGTTTGTTTTTTCCTACAAGGTTATCGCTGGGGCTTGGTGCCATTTTCCCCTTTTTTATTGCCCTTGTTGTTTATTATTGTTATTGCTGTCGTTGTTGTTGGATAGGACAGAGAGAAAACAAGAGAGGAAGAGAAGACAGAGGGGGGAGAGAAAGACAGACACCTGCAGACCTGTTTCACTACTTGTCAAGCAACCCCCGTACAGGTAGGGAGCCAGGGGTTCGAACCGTGATCCTTAAGCCGATCCTTGTGCTTCACGCCATGTGCACTTAACCTGCTGCACTACCGCCCGGCCCCCAGTGGTTTCTAATTAATCCTGAGAGGGTCTGAGTAATCACGTCCCCATCTTCCCTGATAAAGGTCGCTTTGTACCTAGCAAAGACCAGTTTGGGGAAGAGGCCTGTAAAGGACCTGAATAGTCAAGAAGGGGAGGGAGAGAGTAGCACATGAGGCAGAAAGACTTTCATGCCTGAGGCTCCAAAGTCTCAGCTTCAGTCCCCCACAAGTCAGAACTAAGTGAACAAAAAGAGGGGGGAGAGTGGCAGCGGTGTATACCACTAACTATAGCAGAACATACTGTTCGTTACCCTGGGCAAGGACCTGGGTTTAGTCCATTTTTTCCTTTGATTTGACAGCACAGAGAAATCAAGAGGGGAGGAAGAGAGAGAGAGAGAGGGAGAGTGGTAAAGCAGGTCTACAGGTGTCTTTCTCTCCTTCTCAACCTCCCCCTCCTCTCTCAGTTTCTCTCTGGATTATAAAAAAGAAAAGAAAAAAGAAATAAAAGGAGTAGGGCAGCGGATCAAGCTCAGGCGGCACAAAGCGCAGGGACCGGCGTAGGGAACAGGCGCTGAAGCGGCTCTGCAGGCGGCACAAAGCGCAGGGACCGGCGTCAGGAACAGGCGCTGAAGTGGCTCTGCAGGGGTCTGTCTCCCTCTCTGTCTTCCCCTCCTCTCTCCATTTCTCTCTGTCCTATCCAACAACAGTGATATCAATAACAACAATAATAACTACAGCAATAAAACAAGGGCAACAAAAGGGAATAAATAAATATTTTTTTTAAAAAAGAAATAAAAGGAAAGGAAAAAAAGAAAGGAAAATGAAAAAACGGCCACTGGTAGATTCATTGTGTAGGCACCATATTCCAGCAATAACCCTGGTGACAATAAAGTAAATAAAATGTCGGGGCCAGGCGGTGGTTCTCCTGGTTGAATGTACGTCACAGTGCACAAGCATTCGGGCTCAAGCCCACAGTCACCACCTGCAAGGGGAAAGTTTCCCACAAGGAGAAGCAGGGTTGCAGGGCTCTCTCTCTCTCTCTGTCCCTCTCTCCCACCCTCTTGATTCCTTCTGTCTCTACCTAAATAAATTAATAGTCAAGAATATATATATAGCTTGGCCTTACCCCCACCCAGACCCACCACAAGACTCACACGCACACACGGTTAATAAGACAGCATCAGTGGACCTGATGGAGTGCACATGTTACCAAGCACAAGGAGTTGGGTTCAAGTCCCCAGTTCCCACCTGCAGGGGGGACATTTCACAATCAGTGAAGCAAGGTTGCAGGTGTGTCTCTGCCCCTCTCTCTCTCTCCTCTGCACCTTCAATTTCTCTCTGTCCTATCAAATAAAAGAAAAAAAAAAGGGGAAAAAAAGGCTGCTGGGAGCCCCAGCAACGACCAAGTCTTGGGCTGAGTCCAGCCAGTTTCCAGAGTGCCCCTATCTCCCACGCCACTACCAGCGGGGTTGTAGGGGCAGGTGGCCTGGATGATGCCAGGGTTGCGGAGAGAAGTGACGATGTCCTCATTGGCCCCCCACAAGTCTTCGAATTCCTTGGTGCAACGGTACTGAGGCCGCAGGATGTTGGTGTGGTTCAGAAGGATCTTCAACCTGGCGGAAAGGCCACGGGGCAGGAGGGGCGGCGAGTCAGGACTGGGACAGTCCACCACCGATCCAGCCCCCACTCTGGGCGCTGCTTTCAGCCAGTCAGCAGACAGTTCCCCAGGGCCATCCTGTGCCCAACACTGAGCTCAGCACTAAGGGCGCTGGCTCAGTGGCCGAGCATGGGCCTTGCCTGCGTGATGTCATGGATTCCATCCTTGACACCCCCATAATAAAAGAGACAAGAGCAAGGGAGCTGGATGGTGGTACACCTGGTAGAGTGCACCCATTACCACGCACAAGGACCCGAGTTCAAGACCCCGGTCCCCACCTGCAGGGAGGAAGCTTCAGAAGAGGTGAAGCAGGTCTGCAGGTGTCTCTCTTTCTCTCTGTCTCCCCCTTTCTCTCTGTTCTAATATAAGAAAAATAAAATTGAACATTAAAAAGGAGAGAGAGAGAGAGAGAGAGAGACCGGGTAGTGGTGCACCTGGTTGAGTGCACATGTGACAGTGAGCAAGGACCCGGGTTCGACCCCCCCACCCCGCCTCACCTGCAGAGAGAAAGCTTTACCAGTGGTGAAACAGTGTTGCAGGTGATTCTCTGTCTCTCTCCCTCTCTAATACCCGCTTCCCTCTCAATTTCTGGCTGTCTCTATTCAACAAATAAAGATAATAGCAAAATTTTAAAGAGAAAGAGCAGAGGGCTGGCAAAATAGCTCACTTGGCTAGTGTTTTGCTTTGCCACATGAGTGACCCAAGTTCAAGCCCAGTCCCCTCTGCACTGAGGTGCTGTGGTGTTTCCCCTCTCTCTCCCTCCGCCTCTCTGTCTAAAAACAAACGAGTGGGGAGTGGACACGTCATTGTGCAAAAGGATCCTGACTCAACCTCCCTCCTCACCTGCAGTGGGGGAAGTTCACTATGAAGTAGTGCTAAAAGTATCTCTCTTTCTCCCTCTCCATCTCCCCTTCCCCTCTTAATTTTTCTTTGTCCTGTGCAATAAATAAATCAATCCAGGGTGGGGGGAGATAGCAGAACGGTTCTGCAAAGACACTTTGAGGTCCCAGGTTTGAGCCCCAGCACCACCATCAGCCAGAGTTGAGCAGGGCTCTGGTCTTTCTCTGTGTCTTTTTGTATCTCTCTCATTGAATTAAGCAAATGAAATATATTTTTCAAATATTTCAGAGGGGTTTATGCAGTGGTGCACCCAGTTGAGGGCACATGTTACCATGCTCAAGGACCTGGGTTTAAGCCCTCACTTCCCACTTGTAGGGGTACTCTTCACAGGCGGCGAAGCTGGTCTGCAGGTCTCTCCCTCTTTATCTCCCCTCATACCTCTCAGTTTCTGTCCTATCCAATAACAGAGGGAGAGAAAGAGGGAGAGAAAGAGGGAGAGGAGGAGGGGGAGGAGGAGGGGGAGGGGAAGGGGGAGGGGGGGGAGGAAATGGCTGCCAGAAGCAGTAGGGCCTATGGATTTGTGGTGCCTGCTCTGAGCCCATGATAACCCTGGTGGCAATTAAAAAAATTTTTTCAGAAATATTTGTTACACACTGTCATCTTCCTACACTGGGTGGTGGTTCCCTTCTCATTAACGCCTGAGGGGGGTGGCCAGTGGTCATGGGGCAGTCTGACGCTCCTGCGTCTGAGAAAGGACTCACCACCAGTGCTCTTCGTGGGGGCGTCGGGAAGATCATCAGACAGACAGGCCGGAGAGGAAGGGGCTCCTTCACACAGCCAGCTCAGAGAGGAAGGGGCCGGGGCAGAGGTGGGAAGCGGGAGGCAGAGAGGAGGAGGCTGAGGCGACTTCCCAGAGGGTCTGTCAGCCTGCCACTTTACCTGGAGATGGGGACGGCAGCCACGAAGCTGTACACGATGCACTCCTTGGCCAGCAAGGTCTGGATCTCCACACAGATGTTCGGCAGCTGGGAGGGCAGGCAGCAGAGGAAGATCACGTCAGCCCACTGCACCAGGGCGGTGTTGCGGTAAAAGCAGTGGATTCCCAGCTTCTGAAACGCCTCTAAGGGGTGAAGGAGACAGGCCTCTGAGTGGCCTGGGAGGTGGCACAGCGCCCAAAGTGCTGGATCCTCAAGCAGGAGGGCCCGAGTTCGAGCCTTTCAATCACATGTGCCAGAATCATGCTGTTTCTCTCCTGGCTTCCCCACTGATTTACAAATAAATCAAGCTTTGTTTTTATTGTCACATGTTGCAATGTGCAAGCGCCCAGGTTCAAGCCCCCTGTCCCCACCTTCAGGGGGAAAGCTGCACAAGCGAAGCAGGACTGCAGGTGTCTGTCTCTCTCCTCATTTCCCTCTTCCTCTTGAATTCTGGCTGTCTCTATCCAATAAATAAAGATAATAAAACTTTTTTTTTTAAAAAAAAAAAAAAAAGACTCTGTGGTAGGGGGAGGTTCAGGTCCTGGAACATGATGGCAGAGGAGGACCTAGTGGGGGTTGTATTGTCATGTGGAAATGTTAGGCACATACAAACTATTATATTTGACTGTCAACTGTAAACTATTAATCCCCCAATAAAGAAAAAAAAAAGGATTGAGGGGGCTGGGCAGTGGCACACCAGGTTAAGCACACATAGTACAAAATGCAAGGACCCACTCAAAGATCCCAGTCTGAGGCCTCTGGCTCCCCACCTACAGGGGGGTCACTTCACAAGCGGTGAAGCAGGTCTGCAGATGTCTATCTTTCTCCCCCCATCTCTATCTTCTTCCCTGCCCCTCTCAATTTCTCTCTGTTCTATAAAAAAAAAAAAAGGAAAAAATGGCCACAGGAGCAGTGGATTCATAGTGCAGGCACTGAGCCCCCGGCGATAACCCTGGAGACAAAAAAAAAAAAAAAAAATTGGTGTGATTTAAAAAAAAGCCAGGAAGTGATATTATTTATTATTCTTCAAAGTCTTCAAAATGAATTACTTTTATTTGATAAACACAGAGAGAAATTGAGTGAGGAAGAGCTAAGAGGGAGAGTGTAAGGCAGAGAGACCCTTGCAGCCCTGCTCCACCCACTGTGAAGTTTCCTCTGCAGGTGGGGACTGGGGGCTTGAACCTGGGTCCACGTGCATGGGAACGTGTGCCACCACTGCGGTCCCTTAAGGAATTCACTGAAGGGCCATCTCTGTAGTTGTCCTGAGATGGAGTATCCTGAGAACCTTACCCTTCGAGCAGGGACCCTCTCCAAGCCACCCCGCCTGAGCTCCCGTCTCTGCAGGGCCCACCAGACCCTCCGCTCACCCAGGGTCTCGGGCCTCCGGGTGGATATGCGCAAGTTCTCTGCGGCGACGGGCACGAGCTGTAGCAGCGTGAGGGCCAGCTGCTTCCCCAGGTGCCCGCCTCCGATGATGCCCAGCTTCAAGTCCTTGTCTTCAGGCTGTTCTTCACTCGACGCGGCCCAGGTGTACTTGGGAGATTCTTGCTCCCTGACCTGCTCTCTGGAGAGTGGACCCGTGGGCATGAGTGAGCACACAGTCCTGCCTGGCAGTGGCATACCCTCTAGGGACCAAAACTCGTTTTTTATTTTATTTTTTAAAGAACTTATTTATTTATTCATGAGAAAGATAGGAGGAGAGAGAGAGAGAGAGAGAGAGAGAGAGAGAGAGAGAGGGAGCCAGACATCACTCTAGTGCATGTGCTGCCAGGGACTGAACTCAGGACCTCATGGTTGGGAATCCAATGCTACACCCACTACGCCACCTCCTGGACCACGCCTAAAACTTGTTTAAAACATTAAAAGTGTTTCTTTGGAGGGAGCTGGGAAGACAACACAGTGGTTTTGCAAAAGACTCTCTCCTGTTTGAGGCTCTGAGAAACCAGGTTTAACCCCCAGCATTAACGTTAGCCAGAGCTGTGTGTCTTTCTCTATGTATCTGTCTTGTGAATATATATGTATATGTAGCCTCCAGGGTTAATGCTGGGGCCTGCACCACTGCAAAACCACTCTCTCCATTTCTCTCTGACCTACCCAACAACAATGACATCAATAACAATAATAATAACTACAACAATAAAACAAGGGCAGAAACAAAGGGAAAATGAATAAATAAATATTTTTTTAATTAAAAAATTTAAAAACTTCATATGGGCATCAGTCGGGCAGTAGCACAGTGGGTTAAGCGCATATGGTGCAAAGCACAAGGAACTGGCATAAGGATCCTGGTTTAAGCCCGAATCCCCAACTGCAGGGAGAAGTCAATTCACAAGCGGTGAAGGAGGCCTGCAGATGTCTGTCTTTCTCTCCTCCTCTCTGTCTTCCCCTCCTCTCTCAATTTCTCTCTGTCCTATCCAACAACAACAGCTATGACAACAATAACAACTACAATAAGCGCAACAAGGGCAACAAAATGGGAAAGATAGCCTCCAGGAGCAGTGGATTCATAGTGCAGGCTCCAAGCCCCAGCGATAATCCTGGAGGCCAAAAAAATTTTTTTATTAAAAAAAAAAAAGTCAAGAAAAAGGAAGAGAAAAAAAAACGCCATAGATGTCTATAAGCTGTGAGATGAATTCAGGTTATTGTGAGCGGCAAAATAGCTAACCTGGATAGTGAGCCTCAGGCAAGGGAAGTCTTTTGCTGTGCTGTCTCCCTGTGGGGAGCCACATGTGCCCTCCAGGTTGCTACTGGCATGACCACAGCGTCTTTGTTCACAGAAGCCTTGCTTAAAAGTGAAGTTCCTGCTTCATTACACCTTAGAGTCTTTGTTCACAGATAAGTTCCTGTCTCCCAATTCCACCTCCCCATGAATCACCCAGGACCTTCCAGATAACAGCTGATCACCATGACAACACACCACTTCAATCAACAGCCCCCAGCTGCTAACTCCCCCCCTTGCCCTGGCCTTAAAAGCAGCATCTTTGGTGCTAATAAACAGACTTGATCAGAATCTTGACTTGTCTCATTTCTCTGCGCGTCTTGTCCCCTTCCCTCTCCCTTCTTTCCTTGTCCTCACTCCCTCTCCTAGGTTAACCCACGTTGAAGGTCCCGCAGGACGGGACATCTCCCCACCCCTGTCTCTCTTTTCTTTAAAACATGTTTTTAATTATCTTTATTAGATAGACACAGTCAGAAATCGAGAGGGGCGGGGGAGATAGAGAGGGAGAAAGAGAGTCACTAGTCACGGCAGCCCTGCTTCACCACTCCCCCAGTTTTCCCCCTGCAGTGAGGGGAGCACTCAAACTCTTTTCTATCTGAAAAAGTCAGCCCGCAGTGGTGAAGCCCTGGTGACAACAAAATCAGCTGATCAGTGTTATGAACACAGTGGGGAGAATAAACACCTCAAGGTTGTAGACTCTCCTCCGCGGCCCCTTCCTGAGCAGCCTGACTGTGGAGACAGACGGCGCTCACCTCAGGTTCTGGATGAGCTTGCAGAAGAAGACGGCATGGGCACAGCCCTCGATCATCAGGCCGCGGCAGCGGCCTTTCAAGTAGAGCCACGGGTAGTTCTCATCTTCAGTCTCAGACTCAAACTGAAAGGACCTGAGGCCCTCGAGCAAGTCCATCGCTAAGTCACCATTTCCTGCAAGGATGGGAGGGTCAGCCTGGCCCCCTACCCCAGAGGGAGAGGGAGCTGACAGGAAGGGAAGGGTCCAGGTCTTGGGCCTCGTGATGGAGGCCTCAGCTCCTCTGTCCTCCAGGGTCTGCATCCTGGAGACTTCCAAACACTAGCTGAGCATGCACTAGGAATACTTGGAACCGCTGGGGAGACAGTAATTATTCAAAAAGACTCTCATGCCTGAGGTACCAAAGGTTCCAGGTTCAATCCCCACCACTAGCCACTAGCATAAGCCAGAGCTGACCCTCTGGGAAAGAAAAGGAAAAAAAAAAAACAGAGGAAAAAGGAAAGGGAGGGAGGAGGGAAGGAAGGGCAGACCAAGGATCAGAGTCAAGAAACACTTGAGCAAAGGTCTTTAGCCATGATCCTTCACATGGGGTGTGCAGGTATCTGTCAGCAGTGGAGTTCACGCCAACCCGCAGGCCAGCACCTCCCTTCCATCCTCTCCAAGCTTTTAGAAAGAGGGCAGAACACGGACCATGTGTCAGACAAACACCTTTTCACTCAACTCTCCCTGCCCCACAAGGTAGGAAAAAGCCCAATTCAACACCACAGTCCTATCTCGTGCTAAGAGCTTATAAAACTAAGCCAGAGGGAGTCGGGCGGTGGCGCAGCAGGTTAAGCACACGTGGCGCAAAGCGCAAGAACCGGCGTTAGGACCTTGGTCTGAGCCCCCAGCTCCCCACCTGCAGGGCAGTCACTTCACAAGCAGTGAAGCAGGTCTGCAGGTATTTGTCTTTCTCTCCCCCTCTCTGTCTTCCCCTCCTCTCTCCATTTCTCTCTGTCCTATCCAACAATTATGATATCAGTAACAACAACAATAACTACAACGATAAAAAGGGCAACAAAAGGGAAAAAAAAAAAACAGCTAAGCCAGAGATGAACAGACCCACTTACTGATATCTCTCACCAACCAAATGGAGATAATGGGCCTGATTTTCTGCATTGTGATGTCCTAGCTCCCAGGGCACTTTCAGCCTGACTCTTAAAGGGCCCTGCCCACCCACTTTGCCCAGCCTGCAAAGTGAGAACATGAATTCCCTTCAGCACTTCGTACAAAGGCAATGTGGGACACTTCTCTTTCCAGCAGAAAGTTCTAGAATTCTGGGTTACCTTTTGCAGACTGAATAGCATATGGACTGTAATACTGTTAGGAAGTCTTGTCCTTTCTTTCTTTCCTTCCTTCAATTTTCTGTCACTGGGACCTCCCTTCTTCTTCTAGCGTTTGCCTGGGACCTCCCTGACTTCTTTTGACATATAGATACATAGAGGGTGGTCCAGGAGGTGGCTCAGTGGATAAAGCCTTGGATTCACAAGCCTGAAGTCCTGAGTTCAATCCCCAGCAGCACATGTACCAGAGTGATGTCTGGTTCTTTTTCTCTCCTATCCTTCAAATAAATAAAAACCTTTAGGGGAAAAAAAGAGAAGAGAGGTGGCACAGTGGCCAAAGCATTGAAGTTAAGAACATGAGGTCCTGACTTTAATCCTTGGCATCGTATGTGCCAGAGTGATGCTCTGGTTCTCTCACATAAATAAATGAATCTTTTATTTCATTTTTAGTTGTCTCCAGGGTTATTACTGGGGATCGGTGTCTGCACTATGAATCCACTGCTCCCAGTGACCTGTTTTTTTTTTTCTTTCTTTTTTTTTGGTCTTTCTATTTTATTTGACAGGACAGAGAGAAGTTGAGGGGAGGGGAGAGAGTAGGGGAGAGACACCAGCAGACCTGCTTCACCACTTGTGAAATATCTCCTTGCAGATGGGGAGTGAGGACTCAAACCCAGTTCCTTGCCCAGGCCCTTGTACATAGTACTATGTCCACTTAACTGGGTAAGTCACCACCCAGACCCCTAGTAAATCTTTTTTTTTTTTTTTTTTTTTAAATCCAGAGCACTGCACAGCTCTGGCTTATGGTGGTGTGGGGGCTTGAACCTGGGACTTTGGAACCTCAGGCAGGAAAGTCTCTTTATATAATCATTATGCTATCTGCCCCCACCCGCAAATAAATCTTTAAAAGAGAACAACACTACAGCACCCCAGAGCTGCCCCCAGAGTATTGGTCTAGCTTCAAACCAGGCACCTCCCCAGATGAACTATCCTGCCATCTTTTATTAAATAATTTTTCAAACCCCTTCTTGTTGTGCTCAAGAAATAATAAGATGGGGGGCTGGTCGCTGGCACACCAGTAAAGTGTAAGGACCCACACAAGGATCCCGGTTTGAGCCCCCAGCTCCCCACCTGCAGGGAGGTCTCTCAAGTGGTGAAGCAGGTCTACAGATGTCTCTCTCCCTGTCTCCCCCTCCTCTCTGTCCTATCCAGTAAAAAAATGGAGAAAATGGCCTCCAGGAGCAGTGGATTTGTAGTGTTGGCACCAAGCCCCAGTGATAACCCTGGAGGCACAGAATAGTAGGAGAAAGAAAAACAAAAACATAATGGAAATGAAAGCAAAAATAAATAGGACTATAACAAATTACAATGCTTTTGTACAGCAAATGAAAATATTAGCAGAAGAAAAGGCAGCTTACCGAATGGGAGAAGAGGAGCCAGGTGGTAGCATTCCTGGTTGAATGCACACATTACAGTGCACAAGGACCCAGGTTCAAGGCCCTGGTCTTCACCTGCTGGGGGAAAGCTTCATGAGCGGTTAAGCAGGACTATCGGTGTCTCTGTCACTGTCGGTGTCTCTCCCGATCTCCTCCCCCCCAATTTCTGTTTCTGTACAATAATGAATAGATTTTTAAAAACTGGATGAGTGAAGATATTTGCACACTATACAGCTGAAAAGAATCCAATACCTTAGGTATGCAAAACAAGACTCATGCAACTCAACATCAGAAAACTGAGTAAGCCAATTAAAAAGTAGGGAGAAGTGGTCCGGGAGGTGGTGCGCTGGATAGGGGACTGGACTGTCAAGCATGAGGTCCTGAGTTAAATCCTGGCAGTACATGTACCAGTGTGATGTCTAGTTCTTTCTCTCTCCTCCTTTCTCATTAATAAATGAATAAAATCTTTAAAAGAAAACCAACAAAATAGTTTACCTTTTTAAAATATATTTATTTTTGAGAGAGATGAAGAAACACCAGTGCACTCATAATTTACCTTTAAATAAAAAGGTTAACGTGGCTTTTAAAAGGGAGCCAGGTGGGTTTTGTTTGTTTTTATCAGAGCATGCTCAACTCTGGCTTATCACCATAGGTGCAGGGGATTGAATCTGAGACTTTGGAGCCTCAGGCATGAGTCTCTTTACAGAACCACTATGCTATCTCCTCTGCACCTATTTTTTTAAAATAAATTGTTAGCATTCTCAGTGTTCATCTTAATGTCATGAACTAAATTCATATTTCCATTGTGAAGCTTCAATTAGAGACAATATTAAATTTTGCAATAAAATTTTAAAAAATAGTGGGGGGGAAATGGTACCATGACAAGTCTGTTCATCATTTATGATCAGGGAAATGCAAATGCACTCACAGATAGGAGCCAAGCATGAGGTTTCTGCAAAGTGGGAGCAAAAGGTGGAATCTGATGCCCCTAAAGCAGGTGCCAGCATCACTGATCTGGGCAGAGTCATCGGCTGTGGGTTGAACCTGCGCATTCTAGGGCGTTTAGCAGCAAGCCGCCTCTGTCCGCTGGGGGCCCGCAGCGTCATTCAGTCCTGGTACAAGGACCTGTAGGTGCTGACACCTGCTTCCTGGGGGCAAAATGGCCTCGCTAAGAGCCCCTTTTTTTAGAGCCTATGTGGGAATCTGTCCGAGCAAGCGCCTTCTCCCCTTCCCACCACTCCACCCCTCCAGCCACAGAAGAGGATTCTCCAGAGCTCAGCCTGTCCTGCCTTCCTGTTAGATATGGGCAGAATTCCCTTTCAGGGACGTGCCTGGCACGGCACATGTGGCTAGTTTGTAAGTTGTAGAGCTGGGCAGACCATATCTCTGAGCTAGGTTCACAGAAGTCCTGAGACACAGCCATTTTTCACGATTCTGCACACAGCCACCAGCAGGGAGAGAGAAGAAACAGCTTTATTGGGAGTAAAGGCAGAACTGGAAAACCAGGCCCAGAGAAAGGAGGTGATATCGACACGCGTGGGGACCTCTCGTTACAGGACATCCCCGTGAAAAGCAAGGCTGGGGCTAATGCCAGGGTGAGTGGGTGGGCCCTCTGGAGTCTGCTCCTGGAATAACAAGGTGTGTGCAGAAAGCGACCGCTCTCCAGCACTGCTGAGTCCCAGTTCCATCTAAGGTGATGGGTCCTGGGTTCGCGTAGTGGAGGGAAGGGTGTGTGTGTGTGTGTGTGTGTGTGTGTGTGTGTGTGTGTGCCCTCAATGTGCAGACAGAGGAGCCACACGCTTTTGGTCAGAGGAGATGGGGGCAGCAGAGGGACGCTGGCAGGAAAAACTCAGCGTATAGGCCTCCCCTGTCAGCATGCAGAAGACTCGAGGCGCGCCCAGTGTCCTGGACACACTGCCCCTTCTGCAAGGCCTCCGGCAGATACACAGCCATGGCTGTCTGTTCTGACTTCCTTCAGTGCAGAAATGCCAACATCCAGCACAGGGTCCATGGTCGCAGCTCAGAAGGAAGGGAGCAGCCGCGCTGTGACCCTCGGCCTTAGTCCAAGACACCTGTTTCTGGCAGCAGTCACTTCTGTCAGGCCAGGAGAGATCTTGCCCAATACAGGCCCCATTAAGAAATCCCTCCCACCGTCACATGAGCACCAGGTGGAGAAACTCTTTCTCGTGAGTCCTGGCCCTTGGACAGAGGCCAGGCTGCGATGCCTGGCGTGGCTGAGGAGATGCCGGGCCTTCCCGGAGGAGCCCTCTGCCCACTCTCACGGCAGGAAAGGGTGCGATGATGCGTTAGTGTCGGGGGCTAACATCATTCAGTTCTTCCATCGAATTTGCTGTGGAAAGAACAAAATGATGGTCAGTTTGGCTGGTCCCTGAGAGGCAGGAGGGGTGGAACACAGGCTCAGGTGCAGCCTGGTGGGCTGGGGAGTGCAGTGGGTACAGCCACGGGCCTGCCGAACATGAGCTACTGAGCTCAGTTCCTGGCACTGCATGTGCCAGGGTGACGTTCTGGTTTGTGTCCTTCCTCTCTATCATTATAAAGGAATAACTTTTAAAAAATTAAAAAGACACATAGCTAGGTCATATAAAGAATGGAGGTGAGCTGGGAGACAGCACAGTGATCCCACAAGAGATTCCCATGCCTAAGGCTCTGAGGTCCCAGCTTCAGTCCCCAGCCAAAGATGCGCAAGGCTCTGGTCTCTCTCTACCTTTCTCTGTATTTCTCTTATTAAATTAATACAAACAAAAAATTTAAAAAGAGTGGAGCAGGAAGAGGAGGAGTTTTAACTTATTTACTTTGTTTAAAAAGACTTTTAAAAAATTACTTTTAGGGGGTCGGGCGGTGGCGCAGTGGGTTAAGCGCATGTGGCGCAAAGCGCAGGGACCGGCATAAGGATCCCGGTTCGAGCCCCCGGCTCCCCACCTGCAGGGGAGTCGCTTCACAGGCGGTGAAGCAGGTCTGCAGGTGTCTGTCTTTCTCTCCCCCTCTCTGTCTTCCCCTCTTCTCTCCATTTCTTTCTGTCCTATCCAACAACGAATTGCGTCAACAAGGGCAATAATAATAGCCACAACGAAGCTACAACAAGGGCAACAAAAGGGGGGAAAAAAATGGCCTCCAGGAGCGGTGGATTCATGGTGCAGGCACCGAGCCCAGCAATAACCCTGGAGGAGGAATAAAAAAAATTACTTTTAGGGGATCGGGCTGTAGCGCAGCGGGTTAAGCGCATGTGGCTCAAAGTGCAAAGACTGGTGTAAGGATCTCAGTTCAAGCCCCTGGCTCCCCACCTGCAGGGGAGTCACTACACAAATGGTGAAGCAGGTCTGCAGGTGTCTGTCTTTCTCTCCCCCTCTGTCTTCCCCTCTTCTCTCCATTTCTCTCTGTCTTATCCAATGACGACGTCAACAACAACACTAACTACAACAAGGGCAACAAAAGGGAAAATAAATAATAATAAAAAAAAGTCAGCCTGGAGTGGTGAAGCCCCAGAGATGACAGGGAGGAAAATTATTTTAAAATAAATAAATAAATGATTTTTTAAAGAAAAAAAAAATTATTATTATTTTAATTAGACAGAGAAATAGATACCAGTGCACTGCTCAGCTCTGGCTTATAGTGGTGCTGGGGATTGAACCTGGGGCCTTGGAGCTTCAAGCATGCAGAACCATTATGCTATCTCCCAAGTCAGAAGTCTGTCTCTCTGTCTGTCTGTATCTCTCTTCTAGTATGTGGAGGAATTCATTTATTCTGTATCCCACAAGTCTGACTCAACCAAGATTCACTTGGGTGTGACACTAGAGAATGAACCCAGGGCCTTTCACTACTGAGCAGCTTCCCCTGGCCAAGTCTCTCTCTCTCTTTTTTTTTCCATTCTTTATTTTAGGGAGAGGAGAAAGGGCTAGAAAGAGGAGACACCACAGCACATCCTACTCCTGTGGGCCTCCAGCTGGTGCTGTCCCGGAGAGGAGAGGGGGAGAGGGAGAGGGAGAGGAAGAGGGGGAGGGAGAGGGGGAGAGAGGGAGAGAGGGAGAGAGGGAGAGAGGGAGAGGGAGAGAGAGAGGGAGAGAGAGAGAGACCACAGCACAGCCCACTCCCATGTGCTCTATATCCCGGTGCTCTCAGGCAGCATCTGCGTGAAGCCCACAGCACTCAGGGCCTTGCGCACGGGTAAGGGATGCACATTACTGGGATCCACCTCCCAGTCCCTTTAAATATTTTGATGTCAATACTATTTACACATTTTTTTTCCCACCAGTAGCATCACAGGGGCTCAGTGCCTGCATGACTCCATGCTGCTGGTGACTATCTTCTCCTTTCCTCTAAACAGAAAGGGAGATTGAGGGAGGGAGAGAGAGGGAGAGAGCAGGGCTCCACCAGTTGTGAAGCTCCCCCTGCAGGTGCTCCCACGTGGTGGCTCAGGGCTTGAACCCAGATCCTCATGCATAGCAACGTGTGTACTCTACCAAGTGAGCCACCTCCCAGCCCCCTCAAAGCAGCTCTATAGAGAGAGATCAGGGGCCAGGTGGCGACACCCCTGGTTGAGAGCACACATTACATTGCACAAGGACCCGGGTTCAAACCCCTGGCCCCCACCTACAGGGGGAAAGCTTTCTGAGTGGTGAAGCAGGGCTACAGGTATCTCTCTCTCTCTTCCTCTCTCAATGACCCCTTCTTCTAAATTTCTGTCTCTGTCGAATAATACATTGATTAAAAAGAGAGGCCAGAGCATCGTGCTGCTGTGTCAGCCACACGGTGCCGGTGTCCATCCCCTGGAGAGTCAGCTGTTTTAGATGATGACCCAGGGTAGGTCTCCGCATATTAAGAGCTCAGCAGTGTCACACTGAGAGACATGAGTCACGCTCCCCTATGGCTGAAATCTTTCTTACACATTTATTTCAGACAGGCAGGTCAGGCCTGTCCCCACTGCCCAGACATCTGGAATCTAACCGCTTGCTCCTGCAGCTTCCATTAGCTAGTTCCTGCCACCTGCCAGGAGAGACACAGACCAGAGTGCTCAGGTGGCGAGTGCGCAAGTCACGCTTATCTGACCCCACGTCTAGGAGGAAGTGCTGCTTGTCTCTGCATCCTGCCCAGGCTGCGGGGATGCCCTCTCATGTCCATCTGTGATCAGTTCTCTCCCGCGGCTGCTGGGGGGTGCGGGGGCTGGGGCTGCTCACCGAGTTGCTGAGAACGGCGTCGATCTTCTCCTCCTCGGCGGACCCCTTGTCCACCTTGCTCCTGTATGCCAGTAGCTGCTGTCTATCCTTCAGGTCCCGGCAGGTCTGCGAGACAAAGAGATGAGACCAGCCCCCAACAGCGGCCTCCATGAGGCCTCTACCTTTCTCTCGCCCACTCTGAGCCGAGGTCTGGGGAGAGGGGGAGGCTGCAGAGGACTGCAAGTTCTAGTGCAGGAGAAGACTCTGCAGAGTTTCGGTGGTTTGACTCAGGTCTACGAATTCTAACGCACCAAATTTACAGAAGCAGACAAACTAGTAAGAAGGCTGGGGGGGGGGGCAGCTCACCTAGACAGTGCACTGCTTTGCCATGTGCATGACCCAGGTTCAAGCCTGGCCCCCATCACATTGAAGGAAGCTTTGGTGCTGTGAATCTTTCGCTCTCTTTCTGTCTCTATCTGAAAATAGCAATGAGGCCCGAGATGACCAAAAATAAAATAAAAATAAAAAGATTGGTAAAGCAATACAAGATAGCTGTTCTCTAAACTAACTATTGTTAGGACATCTTGCCTCTCAGTCAAAGCTGATGGAAGTTTCTCGGGATCGAGGACCCAGAGATTCCCCACTCTGCACTGCAACTCAAACTCAGGGTCAACTGCTTGAGGACTCACATCGATAACAACATCATGACACTTGAACTTGGTAGCTAAGTTCAACTTTGTGTCCACATCTTCCACGAGATTGATGTACTCCTGCAGGACCTGTGGGAGGAGGCGCTTCGATTAATTTTCCTTGGCCTCATAAAGCAGAGCTCTGTAAGTACCCAAGGGTTTGCCTGTGACATCTAGCATCTGTGCTTCCCATCACGGTCACAGGATAGCTTCTACGGTGGGAGGTGGGAGACGAGGGAGGTTCTAAGCTCCCCAGCAGGAAGGGAGGCAGGCACATTCCTTCTTATCTGACAGCCCCGTGCTCGTGCCAGCGGCAGGCTGCTGTGCACCTGCTCCAGTGCTCTGCCCACTGTCCCCCAGGGCACTTTCTCAGTGAGCCTCCTCTTGGGGTATATGAGCGCCGCAACACTCTATACAGGCTGGCACAGATGGTCCTCCAGAGAACAGGCTAACAGAGAACTCCCCTCTCCAGCCTTCCCCAAACCCCTCCCCCTTTCTTTCTCTCTTGTTTTTTCTTCTTCTTTTCATAGCCAGAGTATAGCTCAGCTCTGGCTGAGGGTGTTGGTGAGGACTAAACTCCGGAGCCTCAAACGTGAGCCTCTTTGCATAAGCACTGTGCTCGCCCCCACAGCCCTCCCTCCTCAGTCTTTCCGAACCCGAGGTCAGCCTCGGGACGGGTCTCGCGCAGACAGCAGTCAGGTCTCCCGGCAGAGGCGGCAGCCAGCTGTCTGTGGGAGCCGGTACCTGCACAGGGGCGCTGTTCTTATGCAGAATCTCCACGACCCGGTGGAAGCCGATGGGTGCTCTCTTCTTGGTGTAGCCCAGCCAGTTCTGAGAGGGAGGTGGGGCAGAGCAGAGGTCAGACACACGCAGCAGTGCACTCCGGCCAAGGCTTCTTGCATTTACAGTCAGGCCAGAGTAACATGGTGGATGGATGGGGTGGGTGGTAGAGACAGAGCGAGAAGATTTTCAGAAAAATCCAAGGAAGGGAGAGGTTGGAAATGAATCTAAACTTGAGACACTTTACAGGGCAGAAAGAAGCCAGAGATGTGAAACAAGATCTACGTTTTTGTTCAATAGTTTTTATTTATTTTAAATACTTTATTTATTTATTATTGGATAGAGACCAACAGGAGTCATCCTGAGTCTACAATTTACTCTCAAAAGGTTCATTGCCTAGGCCTGCTTTGTTTTAGCTATTTTATTATTATTATTATTATTAATTATTATTATTATTATTATTTTTCCAGAGCCCTGCTTAGCTCCGGCTATGGGCAGGGGTGCGCGGGGTTTAACCTGGGATTTTGGAGCCTCAGGCATGAGAATCTCTTTGCAGAACCACTGTGCTGTCTCCCCCGCCATCATTCTTTGTGTCTTTAAACAGAAAACACAGTGTTTGCTTTTGACAGCCTTGTATTGTTTTGATAGCTGATACAGCTAATTAAATAACCAACAAAGGGGCAAATAAGAGAAATTCTCAAACTCACAATGAAAAAAGAGGCCATTCAAAGTGTGAGCCAGGGACTGGGAACACAGCTCAGTGGCAGAAGGCACCCCTCTCCTGGATGAGGGCCTGGCTTCAGTCCCCACACCAGAAAGTCAGTGACCACAAATGCAATGCCAGGTCCTTGGCTGGACTAACAGCAAACAGAAACAAAACAGCTCCAAAAGGCTCCCTTCGATACCTCATTAGCAAATATTAGATTTCTCGAGAGGAAAAACACTCTGAGGAGCTAGATGCTTAAGTATTTAAGAGGAGCAAAAGGCTTCCTAAAAGAAGCAAGCACAGCGGCTTTCACTGTTTCCCAATGGGAGTCAAGTAGCTAGTTTACTGCACTATGTTAACAAACGTTCTGATATTGCACGGGTAAGAAATGAACTACCGTTAGGGCACCAAAGTAAAAACCCAGTGGTGAGGGGTAGGCATGTAGCTTCCTGGGCCAGTGGGGGGTGGGAGTGGGCGGGAGGGATGGGTCACAGTCCTTTGGTGGTGGGAATGGTGTTTATGTACACTCCTAGCAAAACGTAGACATATAAATCAGGAGCTAATTAATATGAGAGGGGGAAATCAATTGTATGTCTCAAAGTTTCTCAAAAGACAAACTGAATCTTTTTAATATATAGGCTATGTATTTGATATGCGGACTCTCTCAAAAGCCTAGACCAAGTAGATTAGAAGCTTCCAATAGCACAGCTATATACAAGATACCGGGTACTGTCCAGCAAACCATAACAAAGGGACTTTTCAAAGTTAACCCAATTAACAAATAATGTGATGATAATATTAACTATTGATTGTCTTTTTGAACCCTAAGACAGCAGGAACCTCACATCTTCACTATAGAGCCCCTACTTCCCCCAGTCCTGGAACCCTTGGATAGGGCCCACTTTCCCGTATGCATCTCCCAATCCAAACCAAATAATATTGCATCCGCCGATCACAACCTAACCAAAGCAACGATTGCCACCTCAACATGCTTCACCTCAGACTGTATCCAGAGACTTCACGTGTGGAATGACAACCCTTCAGCTTCATTACTCGGGTGAGACCTTTCCTTTAATAGTACACTCTAATTTCATCTCAGGTGGTTCACTTTCCAACAAAGTCCCATAACCTAGATATACACCAGTTTCTGTGAGAGAGAGCTTATGTGCACACGTATCCATAAACTACTGCAAAATATATACCTGAAAGCAGGACTACACTAGAGTTTGCAGTGAGTACCTCCCTAACACTTCCTCTCCACTATTCCAAGCTTGGGATCCATGATTGCTCAACAAATTGTTTGGCTTCATATGTTAACTCTCTTTTCAATCACCAGGTTCCAGATACCACCAGGATGCTGGCCAGGCTTCCCTGGACTGAAGACCCCACCAATGTGTCCTGGAGCTCAGCTTCCTCAGAGTCACACCCTACTAGGGAAAGAGAGAGGCAGACTGGGGGTATGGACCAACCAGTCAACGCCCATGTTCAGCGGGGAAGCAATTACAGAAGCCAGACCTTCTACCTTCTGCAACCCACAACGACCCTGGGTCCATGCTCCCAGAGGGATGGAGAATGGGAAAGCTACCATGGGAGGGGGTGGGTTATGGGGATTGGGTGTTGGGAATTGTGTGGAGTTGTACCCCTCCTACCTTATGCTTTTGTTCACTAATCCTTTCTTAAATAAAAAATTAAAAAAAAAAAAAAAGAAAGAAAAAGAAATGAACTACCGTAAGTGCGTATTATACTGGTCATTTAGCTTTTCTTTAGGTTGAAATTCTGGAACATGAGTCGGAGAGAAACTATTGCCCAGTAACGAGAAATGTGAGGTTCCCACGACACAGGGCCAGAGGTGACAAGGCCGAGGCGTCGGCAGCACCCACCTTGGTGGTGAAGAGGGCATCCACATCATGCCAGGCTCGGAGCTTGGCTCGGGCAGCCAGGGCTGTCAGCACATACTGTTTGTCAGGGATCTAGGAAGCAGAGAGCAGAGAAAGTCAAGGGAAGCCGCAGTGGATATGGGGAGCTGCTTGAGAATTCTGGAGAAGACAGGCAGAAATAAGAATTCCCTGGGACCAAAGGACATACTTGGTGGGGTCACAAGCAACATTCCTCCATACAGTTACCCGCAGGTACTTTTTATCAAAATAATGCCGGGGCGGGAGAGCCCACCGGGTAAGGCAGGTGTTCTGTCACATGCACAGCCCAGGCTAGAGCCATGGCACCAGAAAACGCTAGTGCTGTGCTGTCTCTCCACACTCTGACTGGAAGAGTAGGCCAGGGAGCAGTGAAACCAAAGAGCTGGTGGGGAGGGGACTGACCATCTCATACCTACCTTAAATGTCTTCTTCAGGTTGACGGGGCTGCTGAATGTCCCCTACAAGTGGAGAAGGAATTCCAGAGTTACTGACTCTCCTGGTCTCCCGTTTTCTTTTCCACAACTTTAACAGTCCACACTTTAGTCACCTTACCCAGAAATTATTTCCAGACAGAAGCTCCAGCGGGTCTAACTGGTCTATCGCTCCCACCCCTCTCAATGGGACAGATTAAAAGCATGGTAGTGTTTCCCGTGCTTATGCTAATCTAGTGGTCATTAAACTTAACCCTCTTCGGAAATGTCTTAAGTGTCCAACGCTACCTAGTATCCTGCTTTTCTCCGTACTGTGCCATGACATCAGAAGTCATGACCCTTTGGACAGAGCTATGGGACCAGCTCTGGTGAGACGGAATGTGACGTCCCATGTGCCAAGCCACCGGAAGTCATGTGAGCTGGGCGGCCCCCTTACCGCTCATGGCTCAGGCAGGAGAGCACATGGGATTCTGAGAGCTACACGCACCTGCCGCTAACAGTTCACCACAACCCTGACAGGACTGTTTCTTTTGTGCAGTGGGAGTGTGCAGGGTCTTTCTTTCAAACTTAGCCAGTACCTCAGCCTCTGTGTAGTGGTAGAAGCAGGAATAGAAAAGTGTGGTCACGAGTGGCATGTTGAGGATGGAGGCTTTGCGGGGGTGCTTCCGGAAGATCTCAGTTTGTCCTGCTGATTCGAGATGTCGATCGTTTGCCTGTGGTGGGAAGAGTGAATGGGAGGAAAGAGAACAGAACAATGTTCTTGGAGTTAAAATAAGAGAGAGACCTTTAATATTCCAGAAGCTGTGTTTCCTAATGCAGGACTGAGGCAAAAAAGGAAATAAATTGCTTACGGTGACCACAGGGGAGTTAAAAAAACATGTAATGATGTTGGACTCAAGTTGGATTGGAGAAAGACCAGAAGTGAGGCTAAGGCAGGAATTCTTGGATGAAGAGGCAAACAGGTGAACAGGTGGTGAGGAAAAGCGCAGGGAAAGAGGCATCATCCAGAGAGCAAAAATAAATGGTTCCTCCCAGCCGCAGGGGAAGACAGAGAGAAGCCATCGCGAGAACACTGGAGCAGGACACCGAAACCTCACAGAGACTGAATGGTGTTGAGTGCTGGCACTGAAGCAAGAAAGAGACAGTCTCACCTCAATAATAATCTGACGTTCCAGGAGTGTGTAGTGGTCCTGAATGTGTGCAGAATCTTCTCCTGAAAATGGCAAACTGGGAGAGGGTCACAGAGTCACTACTTTCTCTACTCAGAGGAGACAAATTCAATGAAAGCACCATTGTAAGAGGCTCACGGTGCTTCAAGTATCCATCCTCGGTTTACCTGTAGATTAGCCTCAAAAAGGCAGGGAATGAAGGGAATGGAGTAGGCTTTTAAATAGGAGTTATGAAAAAGTGGAGGCAAAAACAATGACTTGACAAGGAGCCACACGGGTGAGGCCAGGAATAGAAAGCAGATTTCACTGAAGCTCCAGTTTCCAAAGTTAGCCTTTAGTGTCTGCGCTTAGCCAAGTGCGCCACCGCCTGGCCTAAAGCTATCTTTACAGAGTGCCACCTCACCTTCTGCCTCACTCGCTCCAGGAAGAATCCTGAAACTAGGGGTGGGGTGATGCTGCACCTGGTTGAGAGCACCTGTTACAGCATGCAAGGACTTGGGTTCAAGCCCCCAGTCCCCACATACAGGGGGAAAACTCTGCAAGTGGTGGAGCAGTGTTGCACGTGTCTCTGTCTCTCTTCCTCTCTATCACCCCTTCCCTCTTGATTTCTGGCTGTCTCTATCCAATAAATAAATATTAAAAAATGAGAAAAAATCCTGAAAGTAAATTACTGTGTCCTAGGTTTAAGGGTGAACAACAGCCAACTTTTAGAAGAGGTTAAGAGACAGGAGCAAATGGTTCCATCTACTGCACCATTCTGACTCTGTTTTGTGTGTGCAAGAGGCTGCACGACATTAAGAATTACAGGTATACTGAGCAGAGCACACATTTTACCATGCTCCGGGACCTGGCTTCAAGCCCCTGGTCCCCACCTGGCCTGGAAAGTGGCACAGTAGCTGAAGCATGAGGTTTCAATGTGATCCCCAACAGTTTGTGTGCTAGAGTGATACTCTGGTTCTCTCTCCTCTCTCATTAATACATAAATCTTAAAAAAAAAAAAAAAAAGACATTTTTGTCTTAAAACTCTTTCTCCCCTATACTTACCCAATGCAGCTTTTAAGAAATTCTTTTCGTTTCTCAGGGTCCTGAATATTCAAGTGCTCTCGGTAGTGGGATAGCTATAAAAATAGAGAAAGATTTTGAGCTATTTTGTCTTAGAAGGTCAAGGTTCTTTTCATAAGTAGACTTGCCATGATAAAAAGTAAAATTCTTCATGACCAGAGAGAGATTCCCTCTGGGTGTGGATGTGGGTAGGGAAGGGGAGATTCAAAATCATTTTGTTCATCTATAGCAGCAATACTCAATATGGCAGCCACTAACCCCCATTTGATTGTTTATAATTAAGTTAGTTACATTAAAAAGCCTGGTCATTCGCTATACTAGTCATCTTTCAAGTGTTCAATGAACATGTGAGTCCATCACAGAAGTTCTCTTGGACCATGTTCATCTATGGTGAAGCACTCAGCAGACAAAGCTTTGCTCTGAAATCTGGCTTTAGTTCTAGTACCTTTTATAGTGGCTGGGGTCTCAGACTCCAGTGAGCTATCTCCTGGCCCAGATAAGGAATTTCTTTTAATTGCCACCAGGGCTACTGCTGGGGCTTGGTACTGGCACTATGAATCCACCGGTCCCTGTGGCCACTTTTTTTGTTTGTTAGATAAGACAGAGAGGAATTGAGAGAGGATGGGGAAATAGAGTGAGGGAGAGAAGACAGACATCTGTAGCCCTGCTTCACCACTTGTGAACTTGACCCCCTGCAGGTAGGAAACAGGGGCTTGAACCCCAGTTCTTGTGCTTGATAATATGTGCGTTTAACTGGATGCACCACTGCCTGGCCCACAAGAATTTTTCTTAATTAAGATCTTTTTCCATGCCTTAAATACTGAGTACAAGTTGCTTATATAAATTGTTACTGAAGATCCTTTTTTTTTTTAACCACAGCACTGCTCAACTCTGGCTTACAGTGGTGCAGGGAATTAAACCTGAAACTTTGGAGCCTCAGGCACGAGAGTCTCTTTTCTTTGCATAACCACTATGCTATCTTCCCTCCCCAATCCCTCTTCCTTTTTTTTGTTTTTAAGATTCCATTTTATTTATTCATGAGAGAGAGAAAGAACCAGACACTGGAGGCTGGGTGGTGGCGCAGAGGGTTAAACGCACATGGCACAAAGTGCAAGGACCGGCATAAGGATCCCAGTTTGAGCCCCCGGCTCCCTACCTGCAGGGGAGTCGCTTCACAAGCAGTGAAGCAGGTCTGCAGGTGTCTGTCTTTCTCTCTCCACCTCTGTCTTTCCCTCCTCTCTCCATTTCTCTCTGTCCTGTCCAACAACAACAACAGCTATAACAACAGTAACAGTAACAACCACAACAAGGGCAACAAGGGCATCAAAATGGGAAAAATAGCCTCCAGGAGCACTGGATTTGTAGTGCTGGCACCGAGCCCCAGAGATAACCCTGGAGGCAAAAGAACCAGACATCACTCCGGTACATGGTACATGTGTACATGTACTGCCAGGGGTTGAACTTGAGGCCACATGCTTAAGAATCCAGCGCCCTATCCACTGCGCCACCTTGTGGACCACCTGAGCAACCCCTTTTCCTGAAGTACATTATGAAGTGCAGAGAAGGGGACACCAGCAATGCGCCCACTGCGCGCTCAGCCACAGCTGCAGCGCGGTGACGGAGGAGACAGTTTTGGAGCCAGAGCACTCCGAGACGCGGGCACCTGTGCTCCTATGCCACTCTTCAGAGCGCGTCACTGAGGATTTAGTGGAGTGATTACACCTTTGGCAAAAGTTCTGATTTATGTTTGTATACAAGGTGTTAATTCTATAACGGAGAAAATCTGCCGAAAGGTTGACCATCACTCAACACTCAATTGTTAACCATCAGTTTCACCTTCTTCCTTTTTTACCCACATTAGAGTGTTGTAGGAATTTTATGTAAAAGCATTTTTTTAAAGATTCCTTTATATACAATAGAAAGGAGAGAACACTGGAGTGTCTAACACACGTGATGCAGGGACTGGAGTCAGGATTCAAGCTTGAGGGCCCAGCATGTTGCCACAGTGCCAACTCCCAGGCTGCTAAAGTTAATTCCTTCCTTCCTTCCTTCCTCCCTCTCTCTTTCACTCGTTTTTCCTTCCCTCCTTTTCTGTCTCATTTTTAATTACTTATTAATTATTGGACAGAGACAAAACTGAAGCGGAAGGGGACATAGGGAGAGAGAGAGAGACACCTGCAACTCTACCACTCAGGAAGTTTTCACCCTATAGGTAGGGACCAGGGGCTTGAACCCAGGTCCTTGTGCACTGCACTTAGTGCGGGCACTTAGCCAGGTACACCGCCACCTGGCCCTTAAGTGCACTTTCTCATCCCTCTCAGCTACTATGAATAGAGCCAAAATCCAGAAATTCCTATAAACCAGGAGTTGGAAATAGCTAGAAATTAAAAAATAACAATGATATATTTATCAGGCCTGTTTTCATTTGGTTTATTTTAAAAAACTGGGCTGGGTATTGCATGATAGTTATGCAAAAAGTCTTTCATGCCTGAGGCGCCAAAGGTCCCAGGTTTAATCCCTAGCACCACTAGAAGCCACCAGAGCTCAATTTAGTTTAAAAATTAATTTTAAAAAATAAATAAAAAGAAAGTAATTAGTTCACAAGTGCAGTGAAAAGAAGATACAGAAACAATACAGTCTATCTTTCCTCTCACAAGCTCGTGCTCCCCAGACGTCTCTCCTCTCGGGCTATAATCAATCCCAAAGGAACAGAGAGGGGTTAGCCAGACTGGCGTCTGGAGGCCGAGGGCGAGTGGAGATTTCCGTTAAGCAGATCCCCAGCTGAAGCGTAGGCCACACTTACCGCAAGCTCTTCTGTTCTGTCCAGGAACCTGGAGAGAAGCAGAGGGGGCAGGGCATTTTTATCTAGTGACGGTGGCAGTGTAACCTCACAAAACTGGACGCCCACTCTACAAGACGCACAATGCAAACCCGTTTCCCTTCATGCACAAGGCAAGGTCTTCTTTTAATTTTCTTTTACTTTTTTACCATCAGCAGTCTCTTGGAAAGATCTGTCATTGCTCCTCTGATCCTTTTGAGACAAAAGCATAGCTGCGGGACCGGGCACTGTAGCACACCAGGACAAGTGCACATAACAAAAAGCGCAAGGACCAGCGAAATGATCCGGGTTCGAGCCCCCGGCTCCCCACCTGCAGGGGTGTCGCTTCACAGGTGGTGCAGTAGAGCTGCAGATGTCTCTCTGTCTCTCTCCCTACCTCCCCATCTCAATTTTTCTCTCCTGTCCAGCAAAATGCAAAAGTGGCCGCCCGGAGTAGACTCACAGTACCCGCACTGAGCCCCAGCAACAACCCTGGAAGCAAAGGAAAAAACCAGCAAGGCCGAGAAGGCAGAGCAGGGCACTGACGCCTGTGTGTCTGTGTGTTAGCAGGGCTGACAGAAAGGCTGTTTCCACAAAGCCTTAGCCCACAGCACTCCAAGGGACTTTTAATAAACAGATTCATGAATTTCTGTCAATATAGTCTTGTCAACAGATTCTTCTGTTCTGTTCTGTTCTGTTGTTTATACAGCATATAAATTATTTTTACCTCTCCAACAAGGCCTTGGAGCACCAGGACATCGGCCTTCTGATGCCTTTCTCCAAGTGGAGGGCTATGATTACCACCCCTGCCTTGGCATGGAGTTGACACTTAAGGAAGAAAGGAGAGAGCACTGGCGGGTGGGAGGGAGCACTCCTTCACGGACACACCTTCTAAAATCCCCAGCTCTCCATCTGTAGAACCTTGGCCCAGCTAGGTGGCCGGCTTTCCCTCTTATGCCTTTGGGGCCGCCTGGCTGGGTCAGGAGGAATCTGGTACCCTAGGCTACGTGTCCACCTGAACAGAGGCTCCACCCTTCTCTGACACTGGAGAAGTCACTCAGCACACACACAGTTTAATCTAATGGTAGGAGTAACTGGAGTGAGACGGGGAAGGAGCATGTGATGGCAGACTACGCCCTTCTGACCCCACGGCCCCCCAGCAGAACCCCGTGCCACCCCAGAGGTCCAGCTCAGTCCTTGACACTTTCCCCAGCTGTCCTGACAAAGGACATCTTTATTTGCTCTCTCTGGTTTTCATGGTAATATTCTCTAGCTGCACTGGGGACTAAGTAGTAAAAGCTACCTTAGGGGCCAGGCAGTGGCGCACCTGGTTAAGCGCACATAGTACTAAGTGCAGGGGCCAGGCAGTGGCGCACCTGGTTAAGCGCACATAGTACTAAGTGCAGGGGCCAGGCAGTGGCGCACCTGGTTAAGCGCACATAGTACTAAGTGCAGGGACCTGCAGTGGCGCACCTGGTTAAGCGCACATAGTACTAAGTGCAGGGGCCAGGCAGTGGCGCACCTGGTTAAGCGCACATAGTACTAAGTGCAGGGACCTGCAGTGGCGTACCTGGTTAAGCGCACATAGTACTAAGTGCAGGGACCAGGCAGTGGCACACCTGGTTAAGCACACATAGTACTAAGTGCAGGGGCCAGGCAGTGGCGCACCTGGTTAAGCGCACATAGTACTAAGTGCAGGGGCCAGGCAGTGGTGCACCTGGTTAAGCGCACATAGTACTAAGTGCAGGGACCAGGCAGTGGCACACCTGGTTAAGCGCACATAGTACTAAGTGCAGGGACCTGCAGTGGCGCACCTGGTTAAGCGCACATAGTACTAAGTGCAGGGACCTGCAGTGGCACACCTGGTTAAGCGCACATAGTACTAAGTGCAGGGACCTGCAGTGGCACACCTGGTTAAGCGCACATAGTACTAAGTGCAGGGGCCAGGCAGTGGCACACCTGGTTAAGCGCACATAGTACTAAGTGCAGGGACCTGCAGTGGCGCACCTGGTTAAGCGCACATAGTACTAAGTGCAGGGACCTGCAGTGGCACACCTGGTTAAGCGCACATAGTACTAAGTGCAGGGACCTGCAGTGGCACACCTGGTTAAGCGCACATAGTACTAAGTGCAGGGGCCAGGCAGTGGCGCACCTGGTTAAGCGCACATAGTACTAAGTGCAGGGACCTGCAGTGGCGCACCTGGTTAAGTGCACATAGTACTAAGTGCAGGGACCTGCAGTGGCGCACCTGGTTAAGCGCACATAGTACTAAGTGCAGGGGCCAGGCAGTGGCGCACCTGGTTAAACGCACATAGTACTAAGTGCAGGGACCTGCAGTGGCACACCTGGTTAAGCGCACATAGTACTAAGTGCAGGGACCAGGCAGTGGCGCACCTGGTTAAGCGCACATAGTACTAAGTGCAGGGGCCAGGCAGTGGCGTACCTGGTTAAGCGCACATAGTACTAAGTGCAGGGGCCAGGCAGTGGCGCACCTGGTTAAGCGCACATAGTACTAAGTGCAGGGACCAGGCAGTGGCGCACCTAGTTAAGCACATATAGTACTAAGTGCAGGGACCAGGCAGTGGCGCACCTGGTTAAGCGCACATAGTACTAAGTGCAGGGACCTGCAGTGGCGCACCTGGTTAAGCGCACATAGTACTAAGTGCAGGGACCAGGCAGTGGCACACCTGGTTAAGCGCACATAGTACTAAGTACAGGGGCCAGGCAGTGGCGCACCTGGTTAAGCGCACATAGTACTAAGTGCAGGGGCCAGGCAGTGGCGCACCTGGTTAAGCGCACATAGTACTAAGTGCAGGGGCCAGGCAGTGGCGCACCTGGTTAAGCGCACATAGTACTAAGTGCAGGGACCTGCAGTGGCGCACCTGGTTAAGCGCACATAGTACTAAGTGCAGGGACCAGGCAGTGGCACACCTGGTTAAGCGCACATAGTACTAAGTGCAGGGGCCAGGCAGTGGCGCACCTGGTTAAGCGCACATAGTACTAAGTGCAGGGGCCAGGCAGTGACGCACCTGGTTAAGCGCACATAGTACTAAGTGCAGGGACCTGCATAAAGATCCAGCTTCGAGCTCCCAGCTCCCCACTTGCAGAGGGTAAGCTTCACAAGCCACAAAGCAGATATGCAGGCGTCTTTCTCTCTCCCTCTTTATCATCCTGTTTTCTCTCAACTTCTCTCTGTCCTATCTAATAAAATGGAAAAAATGGCTGCTAGGAGCAGCGGATTTGTACTGTCAGCCAGCACGGAGCCCCAGTGATAACCCTGGAAACAAAAAAAAAGATACTTTTGGGAGTCGGGCAGTAGCGCAGTGGGTTAAAAGCATATGACGCAAAGCGCAAGGACCGTGTAAGGATCCTGGTTCCAGCCCCTGGCTCCCCACCTTCAGGGAAGTCGCTTCACAAGCTGTGAAGCAGGTGTCTGTCTTTCTCCCCCACCCCCGTCTTCCCCTCCTCTCTCCATTTCTCTGTCCTATCCAACAACGATGACATCAAGAACAACAATAATAACTACAACAATAAAACAAGGGCAACAAAAAGCAAAATAAAATATTTTTTAAAAAAGCTTTTATTCTTCAAAGCAACGATTGCTACCTCAACATGCTTCACCTCAGAATGTATCCAGAGACTTCACGTGTGGAATGACAACCCTTCAGCTTCATTACTCGGGTGAGACCTTTCCTTTAATAGTACACTCTAATTTCATCTCAGGTGGTTCACTTTCCAACAAAGTCCCATGACCTAGATATACACCAATTTCTGTGAGAGAGAGCTTATGTGCACACGTATCCATAAACTACTGCAAAATATATACCTGAAAGCAGGACTACACTAGAGTTTGCAGTGAGTACCTCCCTAACACTTCCTCTCCACTATTCCAAGCTTGGGATCCATGATTGCTCAACAAATTGTTTGGCTTCATATGTTAACTCTCTTTTCAATCACCAGGTTCCAGATGCCACCAGGATGCTGGCCAGGCTTCCCTGGACTGAAGACCCCACCAATGTGTCCTGGAGCTCAGCTTCCCCAGAGTCACACCCTACTAGGGAAAGAGAGAGGCAGACTGGGGGTATGGACCGACCAGTCAACGCCCATGTTCAGCGGGGAAGCAATTACAGAAGCCAGACCTTCTACCTTCTGCAACCCTCAACGACCCTGGGTCCATGCTCCCAGAGGGATAGAGAATGGGAAAGCTACCATGGGAGGGGGTGGGTTATGGGGATTGGGTGTTGGGAATTGTGTGGAGTTGTACCCCTCCTACCTTATGCTTTTGTTCACTAATCCTTTCTTAAATAAAAAATTTAAAAAAAAAAAAGCTTTTATTCTTGATTTTTTAAAATATTTATTTTCCCTTTTGTTGCCCTTGTTGTTTTATCGTTGCAGTTATTAATGTTGTTGTTATTGATGTCATCATTGTTAGATAGGACAGAGAGAAATGGAGAGAGGAGGGGAAGACAAAGCGGGGGAGAGAAAGACAGACACCTGCAGACCTGCTTCACCATCTGTGAAGCGACTCCCCTGCAGGTGGGGAGCCAGGGCTCAAACCAGAATCCTTACTCCGGTCCTTGTGCTTTGTGCCACCTGCACTTAACCCGCTGCGCCACCACCTGACTCCTAGTCCCATTTTTTTTTTTCCTAGAGTTATCACTGGGGTTCGGTGCCTGCATTACAAATCCATTGCTACTGGAGGTTGTTTTTTTCCTTTCGTTGCCCTTATCATTGTTGTTGGTACTTTTATTGTTATTGCTGTCATTGTTGTTCGATAGGACAGAGAGAAATGGAGAGAGGAGGGGAAGACAGAGGGGGAGAGAAAGACAGACACCTGCAGACCTGCTTCACCACCGCCTGTGAAGCGACTCCCCTGCAGGTGGGGCCAGGGGCTTGAACCAGGATCCTTTAGCTTCATGCTATGTGCGCTTAACCCACTGCACTAGCGCTAGACCCTTCCTGGTGTTTTATGAAACTGGCAATAAGTATGGATCACTACTGCAGAGCATTCTGACACACACACTCTTCTCATTCTCAGGGCCCTGTAGGCAGGGACCATCAGCTCCAGTCTCAGGTGCAAAGAGATCCGCACACTCCGATGGTGGAGGGCGGTCGGGAGGGCGGTCGGGAGGGAGGGAGGGAGGGAGGGGTGTGCTGCAGCTACTGTGAGGAGATAAGGAACTGCCCACATGGGAAACACCGACCTTGGAAATCAGCTTCCCTGTAAAATGATTCTATATGTATACAAATGTGCACATATATACTTTAATTATTGAAAATGACCAACCTGCTAAAGTGTCTGGTAGAAAAGATCTCAAGTGTTTTGACTGCAAAGCCCTGGCTCTGCTGTCACCTCACCAAAGGCTGTGAAACTTCACTACGACTACCCCCTCCTAGTTCAGATCTTATTTCTATCACTACGACTACCCCCTCCTAGTTCAGATCTTATTTCTATCACTACGACTACCCCCTCCTAGTTCAGATCTTATTTCTATCACTACGACTATCCCCTCCTAGTTCAGATCTTATTTCTATCACTACGACTACCCCCTCCTAGTTCCGCTCTTATTTCTATCACTACGACTATCCCCTCCTAGTTCAGATCTTATTTCTATTTAAAAAAAAAAAAGCTATCTTTCTTTTTCATTATTTACTAATCGGATAGAAACAGCCAGAAATCAAGAGGGGAGGGGTGATAGAGAGGGAGCGAGATAGACACCTGCAGCCCTGCTTCACCACTCGCAAAGCTTTCCCCCTGCAGGTAGGGACTAGGGGCTCGAACCTGGGTCCTTGTGCACTGTAGCATGTGCTCAACCAGGTGCGCCACCACCCGCCCCCATGTCTTCTCTTTACTTTCTACCCCGCAGAGCACTCTTGTGGCCAGGCGATGAGTTCTCACCTGAAGAGGTCTAAGAGCATCTTCTGATCCCCGATCTCCTTAAGGAAGTGGATGAGGTGTCTCAGGGCCACTTGCCGCACCTCCATCTCTCGGAAGAGGATCTCTGGCGAGCAGGAAGCAGCAGTTGCACAGGGAAAGACTGGAGCCCACCCCTCCTGTGAGGCTGCCGCCTCTGCTCCTGGGCTGGGTGATCTTAAGGTGCCTGTCCCTACGGCTCACTCCACCATCAGCATACCTACCGCCCGACTACCAAGGGCTGGGGGGGGTCCTAAGGTGCCTGTCCCTATGGCTCACTCCACCATCAGCATACCTACCGCCCAGGGCAACTCTCGGCCGGCCATTCAGCCCGTCCCCAGTCCTCACCAACCTAGACAGCAGGCATCTCACATAGACTGTGCCTTCCTCAAACCAACACTGTCATCTCTCTACCACCCCAAAGGACAACAGTCCTCAGAGAAGTCATGCGTCCTCTGCAGTCTCGGGCCAGCCGCAGTGTCTCTAAGGCAGACTTCCTGCTGCTGAGTTCCGGCATGAAAGCCACAGGGCCAGCCTCCCTTCAGACAGAGCAGACACTGAAGGAGTTCCGAGCTCACCTTTGCTCAGTGTCCTCTTCAGGAAGATCAGAACCTGGAGGAAAGGAGAGCAGAGGGTGAGTTTCTCTGTGCAAGCTCCGCCCTGAGCACCTGCTGTGAGGGAGTGAGGTCAGCAGCCCAAGGAAGCGCTTCAGGGCTATGTGCAGAAGTCCCAGCTGTGCTCTGATGAGGTTTTGGAAGATTTAGTTCTTCAGGGTCATGAAACAGACTTCCATATGATGATGGCATTATGAGCTGAGCTCTGACTGCCCATATCCCATGCCTGTACTGGCGAGACACTTCTCTCTAGGAGAGAGTTCCCTCCCTCAGATTATTTCTCAGAAAAAAGTAGTCAGTCTACTGTTTCTTGCTTTTTTTTTTTTTTTTAAGTAAGGGTGTTATACTATCTCTTGAATTAAAATACAACTTTCATTTTTCAAAGATTTATTTATGGGCAGGGGTAGACAGCATAATGGTTACGCAAAGAGACTCAAGTCTGAGGCTCCAAAGTCCCTGGTTCAACCCCCTGCAACACTATAAACCAGAGCTGCTCAGTGCTATGGAAAAAGGGAAAAAAAACATTTATTTGTTAATGGGACAGTGCACGCCAGCACAAAAGCAGGGTGGAGGTGAGGATGATGGTGCCCCAGGTTAAGCGCACATAGTACTAAGTGCAATGACCCATGAAAGGATCCTGGTTCCAGCCCCCATGTCCCACCTGCAGGGGTGTCACTTCACAAGTGGTGATGCAGATCTACAGGTGTCTTTCTCTCCTCCTCTCTATCTTCGCCTCCTCTCTCAATTTCTGTTTTATCCTATATAAAACAGAAAAAAAAAAACCAAAAAGGCCACCAGGAGCAGTGGATTCATGGTGCCAACACGAGGCCCAGCAATACCCTGGAGGCAAGAGAGAGAGAGAGAGAGGAAAGCAGAGCATTACTCCGGCACATTCAATGCCAAGGATGTAACCTGGGACCTCCAGCTTGTGAACACAGCATTTTATCCACAGTGCTACATCCAGGGCAGCCCTGCTCCTTCTTGGCCATAATCAAAAGTTCTGCATTTAACACATGTCCTGACAGCTGAGCCACAGAACAGAATTTCGAAGAATGCTACACTTCAAAAGTAAGTCTAGGGAGGCCAGGTGGTGGCGCACCTGGTTGAGTACACATGTAATAATGCACAAGGGCCGGGAACTCGAACCTGCAGGGGGAAAGCTTTGCAAGCGGTGAAGCAGTGCCGGGAACTTGAACCTGCAGGGGGAAAGCTTTGCAAGTGGTGAAGCAGCGCTCTAGGTGTCTGTCTCTCTCCCTCTCTACCTCCCCTACCCTCTTGATTTCTGGATGTCTCTATCCAATAAATAAAGAGAATTTAAAATTAAACTTGACATCAGGCTCAACCAGATGCTGTTGACTGGCTACGGAAGAAGGGCAAACGCTAGAAGAAATTTTATTTCAATGAGGAGGAGAGAGACACCAGATCACTGCTCAGCTCTGATTTATGGTAGGGCAGGGGGTTGAACCTAGGACCTGGGAACCATTTTTGTATAACCATTTTTGTATAACCATTATGCCGTCTCCCCTCCACCCCCCCTTTTTTTTGCCATCACGGTTACCACTGGGGCCGAGTGCCTGCACTATGAATCCACTGCTCTGGAAGGACAGTTTTTCCTCCATTTTGTTGTCCTTGTTATTATTATTGCTGTTGTTGTTGTCATTGGATAGGACAGGGAGAAACTGAGAAGAGGAGAGACAGAGGGGAGGAAGAAAGATAGATATCTGCAGGCCTGCTTCACCACTTGTGAAGCAACCCCCCCATAGGTGGGGAGCCAGGGGCTCAAACCAGAATTCTGACGCTGTTCTTGCGCTTTATGCCATGTGCTCTTTACCACTGTGCTACTACTGCCTGGCACCCCCCCAGAAAAACTAAAAAAAAAGAAAAGAAAAGAAAAATGCAGAATTTCTTGGCAGCACTAAAAAAAAATGTAAATCTAGGGGCAGGGAAATAGCATACTAGCTATGTAGAGACTCTCATGCCTGAAGTCCAGAAAGTCCCAGGTTCAATCCCCAGCACTACTACAAGCCAGAGCTAAGCAGTGCTCTGGTTAAAAAATAATAATAGAAAGAGAGAGAAAAAACCCAAACATGTAAATCTATCTCCATGGCAGCACCACAGCACCAGAGTCCCACCGGGGTCTGTCTCCTTTTTCATTCATTTATTTATTATTGGACAGAGTCAGGGAGAAAATGAGAGGGGGGAGGAGATATAGTTACAGAGAGACAGAGACGCCTGCAGCTCTGCTTCACCACTTGTAAAGCTTTCCCCTTACAGGTGGGGACTGGGGACTCGAACCTGAGTCCTTTGTGTACTATAATGTGTGCGCTTAACCAGGTGCGCCACTTAACTTTCTGTCTCTATGAAGATTTAGCCCAGGAGCGGTACAACTCCTCCTGTGCCAACAACTACACAGACAAACTGAGCATTTTTACTTGACACTGAGAGCCTATGACATCAGGGCCTATTCCGGCTAGAATTCCAGAAATGAATGAAAACAACAAAGTCCACAACTCACGGCAGTAATGACGTTCCCATCATGCATGCTTACTGCTTCTTCCAGAAGCTGGAGCTTGTCCTGCAGAGACCGGAATCTTTCCAGGGAGCAGACCTGCCGAGGAGGAACAGAATCAGCGAGTATGGCAAAGACCATTCCTACATTTCTGCTGCTGGAAAGTGAAGGTGGGAACTCTTAGAGGAAAGGGGCCCCGACAGCTCTTCCTCTCCACACGCGTGCTGCTGTGCTCCTCTCACGGAGGAGCACAGCAGCACGTCACACCTGTCCAGGTCAGCACATGCCTGGGGACGCCGTCCCGGTCCCAGTGGGTGCGGAGACCTTACTCTTGTTCACAGTGAGGTATGACTTCCGTGCAGTAAAAGCTCTATTTAAAGGCACTAGTAAGCTCTGATTAGTGACTAATCCCCAGTAACTTGTCACAGCTAAGGGAATGAGGAGCCTGAGTGCACGCCACCCCAGGGAGCTACCCTGCCGGCCCTGCTCAGCCTCGAGCGAGCGAGCCGTTCTCTCAGCATCACTCTTCCCCACTGCCCTGCCGCAGAGACACTGGGGAGGCAGAAACGGTGTAGCTGACTTTCCAGACTGGATCTGCCTTCCTCCTGAAAACCATTTGGCTTCACAGTACACCTGAAGACAGAGACCCAGAAATACTTCCCAGCCGGCCTTACCTTGCCCCTGTGGAGGCGCCGCACCGTGTCGCTGAGGCTCCAGTCGTTGCTGTAATCCTGGAACATGAGCAACACGTGAGTCCCAGGACTTCCGTTAAGGCGTCAGACTTACCAGTCAGTGCGCCAGCTCCTCCCCTCAAATGCACAGTCTCGGTCCCTGAAGGGGAAATGCTCTGCAGCAAGGAAGGCATTCTGCACAATGAAGACTGGGGTAATCCTGCTGCGAGTTTGTGAGGGGCTAGAATGAGGAGGCGCACAAAGGAGGGGCTGCAGCACAGCAGCGGGCGAAGCCAGCAGCCGCCGTCTTACGGAAGGAGGCAACCACCCTGTGACACAGCGAGTCACTAACTCAGCGGCTCTGCCAAAAGATGGAGGCATGCTCCTCTGCGGGGCCTTACGATGTGCTCTCTTCATTATGAATCATATCCTTTTAAGAAGTATTCCCGGATTTATCAATGAGGGATGGGGTGAGGGCAGAGTGGTGAAGGACCACTAGGGGGGAGTCGGGCGGTAGCATAGTGGGTTAAGCACAGGTGGCGCTAAACACATGGACCGACTAAGGATCCTGGTTCGAGCCCCCGGCTCCCCACCTGCAGAGGAGTCGCTTCACAGGCGGTGAAGCAGGTCTGCAGGTATCTATCTTTCTCTCCCCGTCTTCCCCTCTTCTCTCCATTTCTCTCTGTCCTATCCAACAACGACATCATCAATAATAACAACAATAATAAAAAAGGGCAACAAAATGGAAAATAAGTAAATAACTATTAAAAAAAAATAAAGGACCACTAGGGTATCTTTGGGGTTCGGTGATGGCACTACAAATCCATTGCTCCCAGCAGCCACTTTTCTCTTTCCTCTGTCTTTCGACAGAGAGAAATTGAGAGGGGAGGAGACAAGAGAGACACTTGCAGCCCTGCTTCCTTGTTCATATAGTTTTCCCCCTGCAAGTGGAGCCCAAGGATTTGAACCCTGGACCTTCCTCATGGTAATGTGTGCACTCAACCATGAGTGCCACCACCAGGTCCCTCGTATGCACTGTTCAGCTCTGGCTCATGGTGGTGAGGGGGATTGAACCTGGGACCTCGGAGCCTCAGGCATGAAAGTCTCTTTGTATAACCACTGTGCTATCTACACCCGCCCCCAATGTGCCCTCTTAATGTGCCTTATGGAATGAAAATGCTACCAGGTTAACACTTGTGACCAAAAGTTTCAAAGTACAGCCTTCAGCAGCCAGCGTCACGGGCAGGAGACAGGACTGCATCAGGAGACAGATTCTTGGGTCCAGATTCTACCTTTTCTATCTGTGAGATGCTAGGCAGGCCCTCCTGTCTGGTTTGGAAATGCAGTTTTCTTATTTGTTGGAAGAGATAAAGGTAATGTCTACTCAAAAAGTCGGGAAGATCAGATAAGACAACATATGTCAAAGCATTTCCAACTCTATAAAAACACCACACCAGTGGAGAACTTACCCTAAACTCCCCCCTGGGCCGGCCCAGCTCAGGAGCGTAGCTTTTGGCTGACGTGTCCGACAGAGCTGGAAGAGAGCAGACAGCTACTGCACAACAATACCACCTTCCTGGCCTTCTTTTCCTCTATTGCTTCCTTCTTATATCCTCTCTCGCTGTCTCCCTCGCTCTCTCTCGCTCTCTCTGCAGGGGAGGAGGCCAGAGCCAAGGAGGGTATTCCCAACTTTCTGTCTGCCTGTTTGCTTGATCTTCCCACCAGAGCCAGGCTCAGCTCTATTGCAGTGCACGGGACTGAGCCTGGGATCTCAATGCCTCAGGCACGAGAGTCTCTTTGCAGAACCATTATGCTGTCTTCCCCACCTCCAAGTGTCTGTAATAGTACAAAATAGATCTTGGTTCCTTCCTGAAGACAGCATCACTAGAAGTCTCCCACTGGTCCTGGTCAGGATGGTCTCTCTACACTAAGTAACAGAACAGCCCTTACAAACCTTAGAGTTTAGGGGCCAGGTGGTGGCTCATCCAGCAGAGCACACACAATAATTACCAAGTCCAAGGTCCAGGCTGACCTCTGGCCACCACATGGGAGAGGTGTCAGTCAGAGGAAGCTTCACAAACAGTGGAACAGTATCGTGGTGTCTCTCCTCCCCCTCCCTACATCTCCTCCTTTGTCAAAAAGGGGAAAATAGCTACTGGGAGTCATGCGAGCTGGTGGCAAAAACACAACAACCTAGATACAAGTGGGCTGGGAGGTGGTATAGTGAGTCAAGTACTGAACTTCAAAGTACAAGGTTTGAATTCAATCCCAGCATCCCATGTGCCAGGGTGATGCTCTGGTTTTCTGTCTCTCTGTCTCTGTCCATCTTTGTTATTTCATTTGTTTATTTATTTGCCTCTAGGGTTATTGCCGGGGCTCAATGGCTGCCCTACGAATCTACTGCTCCTGGAGGTCACTTTACTGGATAGGACAAAGAAAAATTGAGAGGGAGGGGGGAGATAGGGAGAGAGAGATACCTGCAGACCTACTTCACACTTGTGAGGCAACCCCCCTGCAAGTGGGGAGCCAAGGGCTCAAAGCAGGATCCTTGCGCTTTATACTGTGTGCATTTAACCTGATACGCCACTACCCGGCCCCCTCCTCTTTCTCGTGTTAATAAATAGACACATCTTTTAAAAATAATAATAAGGGGAGAGTCGGGCTGTAGCGCAGCGGGTTAAGCGCAGGTGGCGCAAAGCACAAGGACCGGCATAAGGATCCCGGTTCGAACCCCGGCTCCCCACCTGCAGGGGAGTTGTTTCACAGGCGGTAAAGCAGGTCTGCAGGTGTCTATCTTTCTCTCCTCCTCTCTGTCTTCCCCTCCTCTCTCCATTTCTCTCTGTCCTATCCAACAACGACAACAACAGTAATAACTACAACAATAAAACAACAAGGGCAACAAAAGGGAATAAATAAATAGAATAAATATTTTATTTAAAAAATAATAATAATAATAAGGGAGCCAGGTGGTGATGCACCTAGTTAGGTGCATGTATTACCATACCCAAGGACCCAGGTTCAAGTCCCCAGTCCCTACCAGCAAGGAGGAAACTTCATGAGTGGTGAAGCAGGGCTGCAGATGTCTCTCTGTCTCTCTTTCCCTCTCAATTTCTTTCTGTTCTATCAAGTAAAATAAAGATTTTAAAAATCTCATAAAAATAAACAAACAAGCACATCTTTTTTCAATGTAGATTCAGTTGCCCAAGAGGCAGCGCAGCTGGTAAGAGCACTGGATCCTGAAACATGAGGTCCCAAATCCAATTCCTGACACCAAATTTGCCAGTGACAATCTGGTTCTCTTTCTACTGCTCTCATTAATAAATATTTTGGAGGCCTGCTGAGCAAAGTGCTAGGACCTGGGTTTAAGCCCCCAGGCCCCAAGTGCAGGGGAAAGTTTTGCAAGTGGTGAAGCAGGGCTACAGGTGTCTGTCTGTCTTTCTCCCTCTCTATCATCCCCGTCCTCCTCAATTTTTGGCTGTCTCTACCCAATAAATAAATATTATTATTATTATTTTTTTTTTTAGTAAATAAGCAGTTCTTGAAATGGCTGATTCAGAAGAAATCCCATGTGTACGGACAAGTACGCACACACGCTTACACTTTGCCTGTGTGGTGCCTTATTCACATGCAAATTTTTTCATCTTTTCTGATCCCATGTGTAAACAGAATGGAGGGGCTGGGCCACATGTACGGCAAGGGATGTGCTCTGTCATCTAACAGTCACCTGTCCTCATGACTCCCCAGACTATATCCCCTGGCAGTAACACCTCCCACAGCACCCAGGACAAGAGGGTCAATACCTACCATCAGAAAGAGACTGGAAACTTCCAGGTCGAGCTCTCCCTAGAGGGAAAGAACAGATGAGGGAGGGGAGGTCAGAGCTAGTCATGCTTAGTGAAGAACACGGTGGGTAAATCTTTTCTATGCCAAAGGAGAGAACATAAGGCTGAAAAAGTTCTAAGTCAAATTCAGAATTTTGAGGTGCCATTAAAAAAAAAATGCAGGAAAAGAAAGATTTTAAACTGTTAAATATACTGTTTTCCATTTGGCCACTTTCAAGCCTATAGTTCAGTGGCACTAAATATATTCATATTTTTCAACCGTCACATTATCTTTAGAACTTGACTACCTGACACTGAGATTCTGTGCCTAACTCACACCCCATTCTTCCTTATCTCCAAGGTCTCAGTAACTCCTCCCTCCCTCCCTTGCTGTGTCTATATATTGTAGGCATGACATAGCAATAGAGTTCTGTCACAACATCTGTCCTTTTGTGCCTGGCTTAGCTCTCCTTTAGCACAAAATCCTGAAGGTTAATTGTAGCATGTATAAAAATTGTGATCTGGACGGTGGGTAGATAGCATAATGGTTATGCAAACAGACTCTCATGTCTAAGATTCCAAGATTCTAGGTTCAGTCACCTATACCACCATTAGCCAGAGCTGAGCAGTGCTCTGGGAAAATAATTAATTAATTAATTAATTAATTAAAATTAAAATTGTGTTCTTTGGGGGCCAGGCGGTAGAACAACAGGTTAAGTGCACATGGTGCAAAGTGCACAGAACGGCTTAAGGATCCCAGTTCAAGCCCTCAGCTCTCGCCCTGCAGGGGAGTGTGAAGCAGGTCTGTAAGTGTCTATCTTTCTCTCCCCCTGTCTTATCCAACAACATCAATAACAACAACAACGGCAACAAAACTTAGGGAAAAAATGGCCTCCAGGAGCAGTGGATTCATAGAAGCAAAAAAAAAAAAAAAAAAAAAGTGTTTCTTATGTTGCTTATACTCATCAACTGATGGATAGAAAAAGAAAAAGAAAAAGATGCCCCTTCCCCCGTACTGCCACGCTTCACCTTTGAAAAAGCTGCTGAGGGAGTAGGTGGAAGCTGGCTTGGGCAGCTGTGCATAAGAGGAGAAGCTGTTTCGGCCCTTGAGCTGTTCTCGACCCTCATGGCTGGACATGCTGTTACCAGCATTTTCTCTGATGGACCATGAGATACCTGCGGGAGAGTAAGAATCAGATCAGTTGTTCTCGTCTCACATAAACCATGATGACAAGCACTCCAACAAATCCTGCATGATTTTTTTTTAAGCCAGACATCCTGACCCTCTGGTTGACATGTGCTCCAGGGAGCAGGCTATCATCAGAGCTTCCTCCAATGCAGTGAGACAGGTCTGGAACCTGGATTCTGCACACAGCACAGCAGCGCACTGCCCAAATGAGCTGTCTGACCAACCCAGACACATGTGTGTGTGCATGGCGACACCTCTGAGGCCACTGACTCACAGTCCCTGGAGTAAAGCCAAAGACTAATTTTTTTACATTTTTTTTAATGTATTACCTTTATTTATTGGATAAGACAGAGAAAAATTGAGAGGGGAGGAGGGGATAGAGAGGGAGAGAGACAGAGAGACACCTGCAGCCCTGCTTCACCACTTCCCCCAGCAGGTGGGGACCGGGGGCTCGAACCTGGGCCCTTGTGTACTATAACATGTGCGCCTAACCAGGTGCGCCACCACTCAGCCCCCAATGACTAATTTGAACAGGCATCCCAGGAAGTCTGAAAGAGCCAACCAAGCAGTGGCCCTGGGACAGCAGACCTCCACAGACATATGGGACTGGTGCTGTATTTCTCCAGGTAATTTTCTTCTGCTGGGGTTAAATTTCCAGAGGCGTGCTCACCTAAGAGTCTAAGCTCATTCTCTTTCCACCCAGGCATGAGAGCAAACCACTGGCACCTTCCCCAGTGCCAAGGACCTGGGACAACTGGCAGTGCCCCTCCTGAGCCTCCCCTACTCACTGCCCACGGGCTCCCCGCTCCAGCTGACTCTCTCCAGGTCGTCATCATCGTCATCGTCCACGAAGTCTCGAAGGCTGTTCACGGCCCGCTTGGATTCCTTTAGCTGTGGAAGGACACGGCAAACGCACTGAGTCCACCCCTGCTTTTTACCTGTGCTTTGATGGCCAAGGCGGCGGAGGAAGTGGGACCTGGAGAGGGCCAACACTTCCGCCTTCTGAGCTGAAAGCCTCGCCTGCTACAGACCTCCCCGGAAACAAACTGCTTCTCCATCCGTCGGCTCCGCAGCCTGGCAGCCAAAGTGCCGTGAGGGCTCTGAGCCACCTCTGACCCGAGTAGTTCCTGGTGGTGACCTGCTGTACAAACCTGGGGGAGTAACTCCCCCTCCAAAAGGGGTCTGTTTCCCGACTTGTGAAATAGATACAGTGACGACAAACCTTCCAATCAAGTCCATCTTTATAAAAAGCATAAATCAGGGAGGGGTTGGGTACTGGTGCACCTGGCTGAATGTGCAAGGACCAAGGTTCAAGCCCTTGGTCCCCACCTGCAGGAGGAAAGCATCACGAGTGGCAAAGCAGTGTTGCAAGTCTCTCTCTTTCTCCCTCTCTACCTCTCCTTTCCCTCTCAATTTCGATCTCTACCCACAATACATTAATATAAAAATAACAGGGAGCTGGGCAGTAGCACACCGGGTTAAGCGCACATAGTACAAAGCGCAAGGACTGGTGCAAGGATCCCAGTTCGAGCCCCCAGCTCCTGCAAGGGAGTCACTTCACGAACGGTGAAGCAGGTCTGCAGGTGTCTATGTTTCCCTCCCACTCTCTGTCTTCCCCTCCTCTCTCCATTTCTCTCTGTCCTATCCAACAACAATAACCACAACAATGATAAAACAACAAGGGCAACAAAAGGGAAAAAAATAGCCTCCAGGAGCAGTGGATTTGTGGTGCAGGCACTGAGTCCCAGCGATAACCCTGGATGCAAAAAAAAGAAAAAAGCAAAAACTGGGTAAGGGTGCAGCAAGACAGCTCACTGGGACAGTGTGACAGTGTGCTTGTCACCTGCCAGGTCTGAGCATAGGTGTCCCCGCATGGGAAGCAGCCCGGTGCTATGGTTTCTCTCCCTGTCTCTGTCTCCCTCTATCTGAAAAAAGTCAGCTCGGAGCGGCGAAACCCCAGTAACGAGTAAAACAATAAAAATAAAGAAAGGGCGGGGAGGGCAAAGGTAGAGAGCATAACGGTTATGGAGACTCTCATGCCTGAGGCTTCAAAGTCTCGGGTTCAATCCCCCACACCACTGTGAGCCAAAGCTGAGCAGTGTTCTGAGCAGTGAGAAGAAGGAGGAGGAGGAGGAGGAGGAGGAGGAGGAGAAGGAGAGGGAGAAAAAGAAAGGAAGGAAGGAAGGAAGGAAGGAAGGAAGGAAGGAAGGGAGGGAGAAAGGTTGAGGAGACAGCACAGTGGTTCTGCAGAGAGACTCTCAGGCCCAAGGCTCCAGAGTCCCAGGTTCAGTCCCCTGCACCACCATAAGCCAGAGCTGAGCAGCGCTCTGGTAAGAGAAGTAAATAAATATTGTGCTGGGGTATCATGCCTGCAGCACAGAACAAGAAGGTTTGTTTGTAGAGTCCCAGCCACCCCACAACACTTTTCTGAAAGCTCCTCTCCAGTTCTGAATGCCTGAGTCTCAGTATTTGAGTCAGATTCTGGGCTGCCACGGGTACGAGGGGAAGGAACAGCCCCCCCCCCATGCCGCGAGAGGGTGTGACCGTCAGCAGCCTTGCGCAGAAACTTACCTGTGAGAGTTCATCATCTTCGTCGTCAAAGGTGAAAGCCTTGAACTTGGAGCTGTTCCAGTACTCCTCCTCATCCCCCTTTGTGCGATTCATCTGCAGCGAGAGGAAGGCAGGTGTGTCTCTACCCAAGCTCCTGCCTGCCTCCCTCCCTCCGGAAGCCCCCAGACCTTCTGCTTCCGTCTCCGCCACCCCCACCCCGACCCCAGGAACTAAGGGTGCGTCACAGGGTCTGGAACAGCACGTCCCCGGTCTGCTCTGCCAGGCCAGATGCTCCCATCTCAGCTCAAACCATACCTCTGACAGCAGGGCTGCAGGTGTCTCTCTGTCTCCCCACCCCTCTCAAGTTCTCTGTCCCTCTCCAATAATAAATAAATAAATAAAACCATCTTTAAAAATAGAATTACGCTGCCTGTCCGTCAGATCATTACTTACTCGTCGACAACTTGTGACCAATATTGAGGAACTAAGCTAACGGCCAAGAAAAGGAAGTAGAGAGTGAGTCAGAAACGCAACTCACTTAAAAGTAGATTTCACTATGCAAAGAAACAGTTGCCTTAGAATAGGCCAAACTGGGGAGTCAGGCGGTAGCGCAGCGGGTTAAGCGCAGGTGGCGCAAAGCACAAGGACCGGACCAGCATAAGGATCCCAGTTCGAGCCCCCGGCTCCCCACCCACAGGGGAGTCGCTTCACAGGCGGTGAAGCAGGTCTGCAGGTGTCTGTCTTTCTCTCCTCCTCTCTGTCTTCCCCTCCTCTCTCCATTTCTCTCTGTCCTATCCAACAACAACAACAACAATAATAACTACAACAATAAAACAATAAAGGCAACAAAAGGGAATAAATAAATAAATAAAATAAAATATTAAAAAAAAAAAAAAAGACTAGGCCAAACTGTCGATGCTAACCAGAGCTGAGTGAAAACAGGTCTACGTGGGCTGGGGAGACAGCACCAGGACTCTGAAAACTCTTCTGCCTGAGCTTCTGAGGCCCCGTGTTCAATCCCCAGCACCACCATTGGTCAAAGCTGTCGCCCTCTCCCATTAAAATTAAACAAAGATCAATTAACTTGTGCACTTAACCAGGTGCGCCATCACCAGACTGTATTTTTCTTAAAAGATGTATTTTATTTATGACGTCTAACAGAATTTCACGGGAGCATAGAGAGAAGTGAAAGCATCACTCTAGCACATGCAATGCCAGGGGATCGAACCAGGGACCTCAGACTCAAAAGTCTGATGCTCAGTGTCTGATGATCAGTGTAGACATCTCCCTGGCCATCTTTCCTATTCCTTATTAATTTACTGTTATCTTTATTGGATACAGACAGCCAGAAATCAAGAGAAGGTAGGGGGTGGTAGAGAGAGAGAGAGAGAGAGGGAGAGAGACGGAGAAACACCTGCAGCCCTGCTTCACCACTCGTGAAGCTTTCCCCCTGCAGGTGGGGAGCAGGGACTCAAACCCGGGTCCTTGCGCCCTGTAACCTGTGCACTCAACCAGGTGCGCCACCCAGGCCCTCGATTTCCTATTCTTGTTTTTGCTACCAGGGCTACTGCCAGGGCTTGGTGCCTACACGATGAGTCCACTGCTCCTGGTGACCCGCTCGCTCTTCCTTCCTTCCTTCCTTCCTCCTCCCCCACCCCGTTTTACTTTGTTGGTAAAGACAGAGAACTAGAGAGGGAGACGACTGCCACACTGCACGCGGGTCCTTAAGCAAGATGTTCTACTGGCTACACCGCCAAGGGCCCCTAGTGGAAGCTTCTGAAGGCTCCCTGACACAGCCCCCAGTCACTTCCCGGCCGCTTTCTGGGGTGCAGAGACGACAAAAGGGCGGTGGGCACCGTCTAGCTGCTTCCTGCTCAGGGCAGACAAACTCGCAATCTCGGGCTTGAGAGTCCGACGCTTTGTGCCCTGCACCAACTCACTCAAGGTTCCATCGATAAACTAAGAATAGAAAAGACAAAGAGAAAGCAGCTCCAAGCAGCGAAGCAACGCAGGCGCCAGGCCTTGGCCCCAGCAAAAATAAAAACAAGACACCTTACTGCTCATTCATCCTCAGAACCACCTGCAGATGAACCCGCAAGGGGACCTTTCCCAAGGGGAGGGACAGCACAGTGGTTCTGCAAAAAACCTTCCTGCCTGAGACTCTGAGGCCCCAGGTTCAATCCCCAACACCACCGTCAGCCGGAGCTGAGCAGGGTTCTGGAGAAACACACCAAACAAGAGACCCAAAGCAAATGGAACCGAACCAGTCACACTGGTTCGCTGATGAAGCTGAAACCCTGGTGATCTGGCTCCTGATGGATGTGGCCAGGGTGCCCAGGTCAACGTACACCCAGAGACATGGACAGCCCCGCCTCTGCAGTGAGGGACACGGGCCGCCCCCGTGTCTGCAGTGAGGGACACGGACAGCCCCGTCTCTGCAGTGAGGGACACGGACAGCCCCGTGTCTGCAGTGAGGGACACGGACAGCCCCCGTGTCTGCAGTGAGGGACACGGACAGCCCCGTCTCTGCAGTGAGGGACACGGACAGCCCCGTCTCTGCAGTGAGGGACACGGACAGCCCCGCCTCTGCAGTGAGGGACACGGGCCGCCCCCGTGTCTGCAGTGAGGGACACGGACAGCCCCGCCTCTGCAGTGAGGGACACGGACAGCCCCCGTGTCTGCAGTGAGGGACACGGACAGCCCCCGTGTCTGCAGTGAGGGACACGGACAGCCCCGCCTCTGCAGTGAGGGACACGGACAGCCCCCGTGTCTGCAGTGAGGGACACGGACAGCCCCGTCTCTGCAGTGAGGGACACGGACAGCCCCGTCTCTGCAGTGAGGGACACGGACAGCCCCGTCTCTGCAGTGAGGGACACGGACAGCCCCGCCTCTGCAGTGAGGGACACGGGCCGCCCCGTGTCTGCAGTGAGGGACACGGACAGCCCCGTGTCTGCAGTGAGGGACACGGACAGCCCCGCCTCTGCAGTGAGGGACACGGACAGCCCCCGTGTCTGCAGTGAGGGACACGGACAGCCCCCGTGTCTGCAGTGAGGGACACGGACAGCCCCGCCTCTGCAGTGAGGGACACGGACAGCCCCCGTGTCTGCAGTGAGGGACACGGACAGCCCCGTCTCTGCAGTGAGGGACACGGACAGCCCCGTCTCTGCAGTGAGGGACACGGACAGCCCCGTGTCTGCAGTGAGGGACACGGACAGCCCCGTCTCTGCAGTGAGGGACACGGACAGCCCCCGTGTCTGCAGTGAGGGACACGGACAGTCCCCGTCTCTGCAGTGAGGGACACGGACAGCCCCGTGTCTGCAGTGAGGGACACGGACAGCCCCGTCTCTGCAGTGAGGGACACGGACAGCCCCCGTGTCTGCAGTGAGGGACACGGACAGTCCCCGTCTCTGCAGTGAGGGACACGGACAGCCCCGTGTCTGCAGTGAGGGACACGGACAGCCCCCGTGTCTGCAGTGAGGGACACGGACAGCCCCGTGTCTGCAGTGAGGGACACGGACAGCCCCGTCTCTGCAGTGAGGGACACGGACAGCCCCCGTGTCTGCAGTGAGGGACACGGACAGCCCCGTGTCTGCAGTGAGGGACACGGACAGCCCCGTGTCTGCAGTGAGGGACACGGACAGCCCCGTGTCTGCAGTGAGGGACACGGACAGCCCCGTCTCTGCAGTGAGGGACACGGACACCTGCAGGGTGAAGGGGCGGCCATGTCACCCCTGGCCGGAAGTGGGGGACGCGGTGCTGCGACTCGCCTTAGCCTGGGGTCCCTGCAGCCACAGGTTTGAGAGAGGGACGGGCACCCGACAGGAGGGAGACGGCGGGGGGAGGGGGACGGCGGGGGGAGGGGGACGGCGGGGGGGAGGGGGACGGCGGGGGAGAGAAGGATGGCGGAGTCTCCGCCGCCGCGCCCCCCACCCCGGTCCCGCCGGGCCGGTTCGGGCTCGGTTGTCTGTCGGGCCCCGTCTACACGGCCCCGGGCTCAAAGCGGGGCGTCTCCCCCGCGGACGCTCATCCAAAGCTAACGTGGAGGCTTTCCCGGGACGCCCCGAGGACGCTCGGGAGAGGGGACAGCAGTGCGACGCCGAGAGCCTGGCCGCCCCGCCGCCGCCGCCCGGGGCCGGGGTCCCCCTCACCTCCGCCGCGCCGAGCGCTCCCTTTCGGAGCAACGCCGGGCTCTTCCGCCGCGGGACCGGCCTCTCTAGTCGGGCTCCGCGGCATCTGAAAGGGCGGAAGCGGAGAGTCCCGGGAGCCACCGGCGGTCGGCACAGGTGTCGCGGGGAGGGGCCGCAAAGCATGCCGGGCCTTGTCGTTTTCCGCTTCCGCCGTCCAGCGCCGCTCAGGCGGGCCTCGGAGGTCCGTGCACTACAACTCCCAGAAGGCTCCGCGCGGCGCCCGGAGGGCGCGTCCCGTACGGTTTGCGCGACCTTCCCGGGTTGCCCACGGGGTAGCCGACGGAACTACAACTCCCAGGAGGCCCCGCGCGGCCCATCGCGCCCCCGGGACACAGCAGGCGTCCCCCTCTTGTCCCTTCGCGGGAGGAGGGGTGGCGGGGGGCCCGTGGCACTTCGCCTTCCCGGCCTGGTCCCCGCAGGGAGTCCCGCGGCCAGCGAGGGGGCGCGGCGCGGGCCCGGCGGCGCGGAGCGGAAGTGCCGAAGGGCGTGAGGAGGAGCCGGAAGTGGCGGCGGGGAGGGGCGGGGGGTGGAGGGAAAAGCAAGCCGGCGCGTCGGGGCCGCTTCTAGTAGTTTCCAGCGCTGCCGGGCGGAGGAGAGCGGGCGGGCCTGCGGCGGCGGCGGCGGCTGCTCGGGAGCGGGTGGCGGCGCGACAGGAGAGCCGATGGCCAAGTGGGGCGAGGGCGACCCACGCTGGATCGTGGAGGAGCGGGCGGACGCCACCAACGTCAACAACTGGCACTGGTGAGGCGGGCGGGCGGGCGGGCGGGCAGGCCGCGGGGCCGGGGATCGGGGGCGGCCGGGGATCGGGGGCCGGGGCTGCCGGGGCTGTCGCGCAGGGGCGGCCGGGGACGCGGGCGGCGGGGCCCGGAGGGCGGCGGCCGAGCGCAGGACCTGGCGGCGCCCCACGTGGCCGCGGGGGTCGGCGACTCTCGGGCTCCGCCGTGGGTGCGGCCCGGGCTCCCGGTGGCCCCGCTGCTCCCGGGCTCCCGGCAGATGCTCCGGTGGCCCCGCTACTCCCGGTGGCCCCGCTACTCCCGGTGGCCCCGCTGCTCCCGGGCTCCCGGCAGATGCTCCCGGTGACCCCGCTGCTCCCGGTGACCCCGCTGCTCCCGGGCTCCCGGCAGATGCTCCCGGTGGCCCCGCTGCTCCCGGGCTCCCGGCAGATGCTCCGGTGGCCCCGCTACTCCCGGTGGCCCCGCTGCTCCCGGGCTCCCGGCAGATGCTCCCGGTGGCCCCGCTGCTCCCGGGCTCCCGGCAGATGCTCCGGTGGCCCCGCTACTCCCGGTGGCCCCGCTGCTCCCGGGCTCCCGGCAGATGCTCCCGGTGGCCCCGCTGCTCCCGGGCTCCCGGCAGATGCTCCCGGTGGCCCCGCTGCTCCCGGCAGATGCTCCCGGTAGATGCTCCCGGTGACCCAGATGCTCCCGGTGCTCCGGGCAGGTGCTCGCAGCGGCCTGGGCCGGGACCCCCCACCCCCCACCCCGCTCTCGCTCCCTTTGTCACAGTTCCTTCTGCTGCAGCCCTTCTCTTTTTCTCATCTTTTTCTCATCTTCCCCTCCTCTCCTTTTTTCTCCTCCTCTGTTTCTTTTCTTCCACCCCTCCCCTTTCTCTCCTCTCTTCTCTTTTTCTCTCCTCCTCTTCTCCCCTCCCCTCCCAGCTACAGGCTGCAGGTTTCCTTCCTGATCTGGCTTTTGCTGGTTTCCCAGCGCCAACTTTGCACCCTCCTGGGGGGGGGGGGTGTCTCTCTTTTCTTTTTATTTATGTATTTATTATTTTTAGTTTGACAGCTGGGGGCACCGATAGCTGGAGCCGAGGCTTGAGGTGCTGAGCCTCCCAGCAGCACTGGTTGCAGGGGCCGCCTGCCGCCCGGCTCTCCTGAGCCCCCGGAAGCCCTTGCACTGGGGGTGCCCTGGCCAAGTGAGGCTGGTGCCCACTGTCTGGCGCCTGGCGCTCCCGGCCCTGCAGGGACCCTGGTCTGTGTGTGTCTGTCTGTCTGCCACTTATTCTCTGTTGCAGGACAGAGAGAGATGCCTCCAACTGGTCCACCGAGAAGCTGAAGACGCTGTTCCTGGCGGTGCGGGTGCAGAATGAGGAGGGCAAGTGCGAGGTGACGGAGGTGAACAAGCTCGACGGAGAGGCGTCGATTAACAACCGCAAGGGCAAGCTCATCTTCTTTTACGAGTGGAGCGTTAAGCTCAACTGGACCGGTGAGTGTCCCTGGGCTGGCCGACTGTTCCGAGCCGGTGGGGACCTGCCCTGGGTACCCGCACGGCTGGACCCCCTGCGTCTGTGTTGGGACAAGGAGGTGACATTTCTTCGGACCCGCTCCTTCTGTCTCGGGTGACTTAGAAGTGGGGAGGGGAACTTACGTGTTTGTTCTGGCCATGATCTCGTCTGTGCGCCGTGCGGCTGACGCCTGGCACGGCTAATTCAGTAGCGTCCCTTCTGGGCTGTGTCAGGAGAAAGCCAGGGGCTTGTGAATGAGAGATCAGAGGCATGGTGGTGAGGGGCTTGTGAGTGAGAGATCAGGAGCGTGGTGGTGAGGGGCTTGCCCGACTTGGACGGGCCTCCCAGTTAGGATGCTGCCGTGTAAGGGACCCAGGAGATCAGGCACAGGGCAGAAGGTCGGGCCTGCTGTCAGCAGCTCTTAAAAACCACACCACGCAGTCATCAAGTGAGCGGGACGGGCTGACAGGGTCTGTGGAGCAGGCAGGCCGCCTCATCAGCGACAGCTTTTTAAAATTTAGAAATGTGACGGTCGGTGGCACTTAAGCTGAACGATGACTCGATCGGCTTGCTGCTTTACCTCGGAACAGGCCCGAAGTGTGCCTGTGCCAGGGTCACCAAGAGGGCTGCAGCTTGGGGAGTGGGGGACGGGGCCCATGCATCCAGGCGAACAGCAAGCACTGTGGGGCTCGAGTGATGGGGCGAGACTGCTGGCAGGGAGACGTGCCTGTCACACCCGCTTGCTTCAGGAGAGAGAGAGAGAGAGAGAGAGAGCGCATTGTGAGAGTCACGTTATGATCGGTGTCCCTTAGTGTCGAGCGCAACTTGACATTTTCAAAGCAAGCTCCCCAGTAAAACTTGACTTTGTCAGCTGAGTGTCCAGACCTCCCTGGCAGAGCTCGCTCTGGTGCTGCCTTCACGGAGCTCGTGCCCTCGGGGTAGCAGAGCGGTCACTTTGCAGACGGTCTCCTCCAGTAGATGCACGAGGTCCCACGTCTGTCCCTGGCGCCGCATATACCAGAAGGACACTCTTGTCCTCTCAACAATAAGTCAGTCTTTGTTTTTGTCCTTAAAGGGGGTTAAAGAGAGGAGAGACCCTGGCGGTGGCCCAGTGGTCGTGTGTTGGACTCTCAAGCATGAAGTCCTGAGTTCAGGCCTAGGCAGTGTATGTGTCAGAGTGAAGCTCTGGTGTTCCTTTCTCTTCTGTATTCCTTTTCTCCTGCCCTTCGTTCCCCCTCCCAAGTCTTTTTTTGAAAGGGGAAAGAAGCGTGAAGAGAGACTTCTGAGGGAGAAGGTTGCTTTCTCCCAGAACAAAGAGCCACGTCAGTCTTCGCAGAGATGTGTGTGTGTGTGGGGGGGGGGGTGGCTGTCAGAACTTGAGAGGCTGCCGACACTGCTCTGCTTTGACAGGTACTTCGAAGACCGGAGTACAGTACAAGGGACATGTGGAGATCCCCAACTTATCTGACGAGAACAGCGTCGACGAAGTGGAGGTTTGTGCTTCCTGACTTTTTAAGTTTTATTATCTTTACTTATCGCATAGAGGTGGTCAGAAATCGAGGGGGTAGGGGAGATAGAGGGGAATAGAGACAGACACCTGCAGCCCTGCTTCACCGCTTGTGAAGCTTTCTCCTCATCTGAGTCTTCCATGTTCTCTCTTCCTCAGATAAGAAAATTGATGGGGTTGGAGGAGACAGCATAGTGGTTCTGCAAACAGACTCTGAGGCTCTGGTTCAACCCCCCACACCACCGTAAGCCAGAGTTGAGCCAGCTCTGGTGAAGAAAAAAAGAAAGAAAGACAGAAAAGGGATAGGGATAGGGCCAGGGAGGGGGCATAGCGGTTCTGCGAAAGACTTGGATGCCTGAGGTTCAGGTGCCCCGGTTCAGTCTGGCACCGTCAGCCATTGCTGAGCAGTGAGCTGCTTAAAAAGAGAAGAGCCCCCATAGATCCAGCCCACCCCCAGCGGGGACGGAGCCATCTGACCTGCCGCCTGACAGGGCTACCGTCCGGGTCTTATTTGTAATGGTTATTTTTGTTATTTATTTATAAGTAACTGCTTTCTCGTCTTACCCAATGGTTTTGGGCTTTGGGGGATGGAGCCTTTGGGGGAAAAAAGAAGAAGAAAGGAAAGGAAAGGAAAGGAAAGGAAAGGAAAGGAAAGGAAAGGAAAGGAAAGGAAAGGAAAGGAAAACTGGCTAGTGGTCCGGGAGGTGGCGCAGTGGATAAACATTGGACTCTCAAGCATGAGGTCCCGAGTTCAATCTCCAGCAGCACATGTACCAGAGAGATGCCTGGTTCGTTCTTTCTCCTCCTATCTTTCTCAGTAGTTAAATAAATAAATAATCTTTAAGGGAAAAAGAAGGAAAACTGGCTAAAGGCCCAGGCTTGACCCAGCCACTCAGGGCTCTGGTCGACACCTGGTTTTCTGTCTAGGGCTGCACTGCCAGGGGAGCTGCCGGCAACTCGTGCCACTTGCTTCCTGTGTGTCAGCCGATCACGTGGCTTCCAGCGTTAGCCACCTTTGCCTGGGCAGCGAGAACTCTAGAAGGAAGTACCCAGACGGGCCCGGGCAGTCAAGTTCAAGCCGCCTCTACATTGTCAACTGCTCGCTGGCCACCCCTCAGCGCCGACAGCCCTTGAGTCACTCGCCACCCTTCTGCTCTCTCCCTCAGATCAGTGTGAGCCTTGCCAAGGATGAGCCTGACACGACCCTTGTGGCATTAATGAAGGAAGAAGGGGTGAAACTTCTGAGAGAAGCAGTGGGCATTTACATCAGCACCCTGAAAACAGGTATCCCAGCAGACCTCCAGAGGCCTCACCGGGCCACTCTCTGCCTGTCAGACTCGGATTTAAGAGCCTGGCAGTGTTCTTATGGCTAGTGGGGGGAGGGGTTACTTCTGGTCAGTCAGCAGGTGTTGAAAGATGACAGTAGCACAAGCTCTTGTGGTGTAGTCAGTCCCGGCTGCTGTGTCTCGAGCGTAAAAGGACTAGTCTTGAAGATTTGGTCACATATCAGTTGCCTTAAACAGTAGTTCAGATACGGCACGTCAAACATGCTGTTACAGCTCATTCAGCTTGTTTACCTGGCCACTGGAAGATGCTTTTGACGGTGGCATGTTTCTGCTGAGTGACACAGGCTCCATGCCTGAGTAAGCGTCCTTCCGCCAGGACTATTTAGAGTCCCACGTCTGCTGAGTCCTGATGTCCAGCGGTGACCAGGGTGCTTGTGGCCATTTGAAACAGAGCCCTCTGGGAGGTGTTCACTGGTTTTGCCGGAACAAGTGCTCTGAGAGATACCGTGTGTGTGTGTGTGTGTGTGTGTGTGTGTGTGTGTGTGTGTGTGTGTGTGTGTGATTTACTATTGTATAGAGACAGATTTTGAAGGGGAGAGGAAGGTAGAGAAAAAGAAAGACACCTACAGCACTGCTTCACCCATCCTGAAGCTTCTCCCCTGCAGATGGTTCCCACAGCCTTGAACCTGGGTCCTTGTGCTTTGTGGCGTCTGATGCTGTCAGCTGGTGTGGCTGTCTGATAGGCCTTAGGTAAAGTGGAGAAAGGGTGCTGTTGATAAGTGTATGACCACAGGTATCTTCATCTCCATTCCCTCTTTATTTTTTAATTATCTTTAGTTGTCTTTCTTTATTGGGTAGACACAGCCAGAAATCAAGATGGAAGGAAGAGACAGAAAGATAGGGAGAAGGAGCCAGGCAGTGGTGCACTGGGTTAAGTGCACAGGGTATGAAGCAAAAGGACCCACACAAGGATCCTGGCTCAAGCCCCCAGTTCCCCATCTGCAGGAGAGAGGTGAAGCAGGTCTGCAGGTGTCTTCCCCCCCCATCTTCCCCTTCCCTCTCAATTTCTCTCTGTCCTGTCCAATAAAAGAGGGGGAAAAGGCCCCAGAAGCAGTAGATTTGTAGTGCTGGCACCGAGCCTCAGTAATTACCCTGTAGGCAAAAAAGAAAGGGAGAGAGACGCCTGCAGCCCTGCTTCACCACTTACAAAGCTTCCCCTGCACCACTACCACCACCTTTTTTTTTTTGCCTCCAGGGTTATTGCTGGGGCTTGGTGTCTGCACCACGAATCCTCTGCTCCTCGAGGCCATTTTTTGTTGCCCTTGTTGTTTTTATTGTTACTGTTGTTATAGCTGTTGTTGTTGGATAGGACAGAGGGAAATGGAGAGAGGAGGGGAAGAGAGACAGACACCTGCAGACCTGCTTCACCACCTGCCAAGTGATCCCCCTGCCAGTGGGGGACTCGGGCGGGGGGGGGGGTCGAGTTGAACTGGGATCCTTACGCATGTCCTTGGCTTTGCACCATGTGCATTTAACCCACCTGCCCACCCCCCCTTTTTTTTTTCTTTTAAGATAGAGACAGGCAGCGAGAGAGAAAGAGATCACGTACTGAAGCTGCCTCCAGTGTATGGAGGTCAGGCCCGAACCCAGGTTGTGCACATGGCGAAGCAGCACACTGTCCCCGTGAGCTGCTTTGCTCTCCCTCCCTCGCCTCCCTTAAGACACTCAGGTGCCGCTGAAGTAGCAACCACCTCGGAGACCTCACGAGCAAGCACTGGTCAAGCTGTAGTGCTCCCCTGAGAGTCAGAGGCATGACACGTCCCCCGAGGGCGTGTTCCGGTCTCCAGTGTAGACGCACCAGGCTGGCGGGACCCGTAGAGAGACCTGTGCAGTCTGGTCCTCACCCCCGGCGGGTGAAGCTGGCCAAGGTCATCGAGCTGTCACAGAGCCTTAAGTCTCGGGTACCAGGAACTAAATTCCCAGGACGGGGGTTTGTCTTTGCAGAGTTCACGCAGGGCATGATCTTGCCCACAGTGAATGGAGAGACAGTAGAGCCAGCTGTGCAGCCAGCACTGAAAACTGAGGAGCGCAAGGTGAGTGGTGCTCCCTGGAGGGCTGCCTGGAGGCAGTGTTCCCACTGCTCCTCCTTTGCCTCATCTGCGTTCCAGCCCCTCCTGTCCACCCCAGCCTCTCAGCCTGGGAGCACCCGCAGCATGGAGGCATCTTGTCTCCCCCTCTGTGGCTGGCTTTGTGCTCATTTATAATAGACCTTTATTTTTTTTAAAAAAAAAAAGTTCTTAGTGTGATAGGACGGAGAAATTGAGAGAGGAGAGAGAGAGATCTGTAGCATTGCTCATGAAGCTCCCCCCCACAGGTGGATACTGGGGGCTTGAACCTGGGTCCTTGTGCTAGGTAATGTGTATGCCCCCACCCAGCTCCCAGTGTTGTTTCCAGCTGGGGTATTGATGGTTCATATTCTGACAGCAGCTAACTTCAGGAAATTGATGGGCCTTTTCCCCGTCTGCGGGCTGAGCGGCTGTTTTTTTCTGGAAATGGAACTTGTGTGATTCAGACTCAGCACTGCGTTGCGTGCCGTAGCCTGCTGTGGGGCACTGCGGGTGGGGCGAGGGGCTCTGGGCACCACCACAGCAAGGACCTGCTTGAGAAGGGGCACCGCCACCCCGCCCCAACAGGACAGAAATCGAGAGGGAGGGAGTGGTGGGGACAGAGGCGCCTGCAGTCTTGCTTCGCTGCTCAGGCAGCTTCTGCAGGTGGGGAGTGGGGCTTGAACCCAGGCCCTTGCCCATGACGATGTGTGCATGGAACTGGGTGTGCCCCAGCCCAGCCCCAGTCTTTCTTCCCCTGGAGGAGTCTTTTGTGATAATTGAGGATTTTTCTGGAAAATTTCCCCTCTTGACCAAAATGCCCATCTGCATAGATTTCTCGCATCTCCCTGGGACTTCAGTTCCACCGAGATGTCAGTTAAGGCGTAACCAGCCCTCTTGTTTGCCCTCAGAGCTTCCTGCTCCCCAGGTGAGAGACAGGGAGAGAGAAGAGCTGCAGAGAACAAGAGACGCCACAGTGTGGCTTCACCACTCCTCAAGTTTCCCCTTTTGTGTAGCTCCCATGACATGACTGGGGGCTTGAACCTAGGACCCTGCACATAGTGATGGGGGTGCTCTCCCAGGTGAGCTCTCTCCCAGCCCCCTTCACTGTTTAAATTGACAGTTTGATGCCGCTTCCACAGGCCGTGTCTGCTCCTTCAAAGGCCCAAGCCAAATCTGTTGGTGTCAAAATCCCCACGTGTAAGATCAGCCTGAAGGAGACCTTCCTGACCTCACCAGAAGAGCTGTATCGGGTACTCACCACCCAAGAGGTGAGTGTGGCCTCAGCCTCGGGACCCTCATTCCAGGGGGCTGAGCTGGGCTGACCCCAGCTGCTACCCTCTGCAGTTGGGTCACAGAACAGGAACCACTGGAACCACTGGGAATCCTTGTTTAAAGGGGGGGAAAAATGGGGAGAGAGTTAGAAGGTAGTGCAGCAGGTTATAAGCGCAAATGGCGCAGAGCCCAGTAAGGACCAGCGTAAGGATCCCAGTTCAAGCCCGCAGCTCCCCACCTGCAGGGGGGTCACTTCATAGGCGGTGAAGCAGGTCTGCAGGTGTCTGACTTTCTCTCCCCATCTTCCCCTCCTCTCCATTTCTCTCTGTCCTCTCCAACAACAATTAAAAAGGGCAACAAAAGATAAAAGATATATATATATGAAATACTCAAAAAATGGGTGTGGGGTGGGGAGACAGCACAGGGGTTCTGCAAACAGACTTTCCTGCCTGAGGATCTGAGGTCCTAGGTTCAATTCCCAGCACCACCATCTGCCAGAGCTGAGCAGGGCTCCAGTGGCATATTCTCTCTCTCTGTCTCCCTCTCTCTCTCTTAACTCTCTCTAGCTTGCTCTTTCCTCCCTATACCGCTCTCATTAAAATAAATAAAATTGGGGGAGGGGTTGGATGGTGGCACAGGTGGTGAAACGCACACATTACCATGTGCAAGGATTGGGGGTTCAAGCCCCTGGTCCCCACCAGTGTGTGTGTTGGGGGGGGGGCTCATGAGCTGTAGAGCAGGGCTGCAGGTGTCTCTATCTCTATCACAATCTAAAAAAAAAAAAAGCCTAAAGTAATGGCATCAGAGATGCAGAAAGGCTCAGCTCTCCTCGTCAGAGAGTTGAAAGTTGGTTTGTGGTAGAGCTGACCCTGAGCCTGGTCACCATACACGCTGACATTTTGGGAGCGAGCGTTGAAGCAGCCGGTGCCAGCTGGCGTTTGGTCCTGGGGCCACTGAACCCTGCGCCCCGTCTCCCTCGCCCTCTCCCTGCAGCTGGTCCAGGCCTTCACCCACGCCCCCGCCGTATTGGAAGCAGACAAGGGCGGGAAGTTCCACCTCGTGGACGGCAATGTCTCCGGGGAGTTCACGGATCTGGTGAGTCCTTGACGGCCACAGGCCCGGCTTGGACCCTGGTCAGAAGAATCCTGGTTCATTTTGTACCTGGGGGGTGGGGGAAGTAGGGAATGCTGTTCAAGAGAGTGTTCTAGGTTGAATCCTCTCCTCGTTCAGAATTCTCTAGAGGTTCCCCAGCAGGACTGATTAGTCCTTTCTGAAGAGCTCACAGTGGACGACATTGTGCATAGTGGTAGCTGGTGGTTTGCTGTCTGCAGTGCTGACATGTCACCTGGGCAGGAGGGCTGGCCCTGGCTCCGGGGAAAGAGGAGCAGCCACGCACGACAGACAGACAGACAGATGGGCTGTGGGACTCCGCTCGGGTGGGCGTGTGTCTCAGAGACCGGCCTCTTGTCATTTCAGGCCCCTGAGAAACACATCGTGATGAAGTGGAGGTTTAAGACCTGGCCGGAAGGTGAGCGGGCAGTTGCTGCCGACACTCCTGTTAGTCTCAGACCCAGCCGGGAGCCGCGGGCCTGAAGCCTCTCCCTCTGCCTCCCCCAGGGCACTTCGCCACCATCACCCTGACCTTCGCTGACAAGAACGGAGAGACAGAGCTGTGCATGGAAGGCCGCGGCATCCCTGCACCCGAGGAGGAGCGGACACGGCAGGGCTGGCAGCGGTACTACTTTGAGGGCATCAAGCAGACCTTCGGCTATGGCGCGCGCTTGTTCTAGGGCAAGGGGGTAGTGCAGGGCCTCTCCCCTCCGGCCCCCTCCCCAGCTGAGGATCCGGCTCACAGGATCGCACCATCGACCTATAGATAAGGGGGCTGGAGCCCGGGCTCCCTCCCTCCACATATACCTTGGGTTTGTGCATGTTTGGGCTGGGTGGGAACTAAGGGTGGTTTCTCTCTTGTATGTACATACGCTTAATAAAGATAATTTTTAAAATGCACAGCTCTGGAGCCTGTGGCTGGGTGAGCGCTGCTAATTAGGAGCTTTGGAAAATGTGAGGGCTGGGCGTTAGCACAGTGGGTGGAGCACAAGGACCAGCACCACATGTAAGTCCCTTGACCCTGGAAAACTGCAGAGCAGTGGTGCCCCGCAACCCCCAATAAGAATGGAGGAAAGAAAAGGTCAGCCCAGAACTGGTACTGAGACAGGTGTGACAGTCCTGGGGACATCCCCAAGGGAGGTCTACACACCCAGCAGGGTCTGGGCAGCTGCTGCTTAGAGCCCGAGATGCCCCGTGCTGCGCTGGCGACCTTTCTGAGGGCAGCCAGAGACTGGGAGGGAGGGCAGCAGGGTGGCCCAGCGGATAAAAACCAGGGCTCTCAAGCATGAGGTTCTAAGTTCAAGCCCCAGCATCCAATGTGCTAGAAAGACACCCTGGTTCTCTCTCATTAAAGAAGTAAGTATTATAAAAAGGGCACCGGGTGGTTGCATACCCAGTCAAGCACACACAGTACTAAGCGCAAGGACCACACACGAGCAACCAGGTTCAAGCCCAGGGCTTGCCACCTACAGGAGGGACCCTTCACAGGCGTCTGCATGTGTCTCTCTTCTTCTCTCTCTCTCCCCCTCCTCTCTCAATTTCTCTCTGTCTGTATCCAATAATAAATCAATTTTTAAAAGCAGAGGGAAAAAAAAAAGACAGCTTCTGCCAAGTTTAAACACGCCCAAGTGAAACTTGCTGAATCCCGGAGGTGAGGAGAGGCTGCCCTGCGCCCGCTCTGACCTTGTAAGGTGTGGTTGGCACAGTGCTGGGGAGAGGGCACAGTGCTCTGCACAGACGCTTCTCTGGCTGGGGCTCCGTCACCACCAGAAGCCAGAGCTTTAACGAATGTTTCAAACCAACACGAAAAATAATACCATCCAGTGAGATTAGAGTGGGAGAGGGAGACCGAGAGACCCCTGCAGCCCTGCTCCACCACTCACGAAGCTTTCCCCCTGCAGGTGGGGGCCGGGGGCTCGAACCCGGGTCCTCCAGCCGTGCGATGTGTGCACTCTACCAGATGCACCGCGACCTGGCCCCCACCCCCTTCTTCTAGCGTTTGCCCTTCTTCCGCAGCCAGTCAACAGCGTCAGGTTGAGCCTGATGTAAAGTTTCGAGACCTCCTTAGAATCTGGAGAGGTGGCAGTCTTTGACTATGTGGGTCATAGTCTGTCTGGAGCCACAGGGGCAGTTCGGGTCGTCTCTGGCTCCCCAGCGATGGAACATAGCGGCGCACCGGCCATGGCCTGTTTGATAGCGATGGAGGAGGGCCCGATCATAACGTGCCAGGTCAAAGCCGGGTGGACGCTCGCAGGGGTCTGTGATGAGGTGTTTGTTCTTGACCTCAGCTGACTGCCAACTCTGTTTCCAAGAGTCTGGAACAGAGAAGTTCAGTGTAGGCGTAGGGGACCAGATTGGATGACGAGACGTCAAGCATTGGACAGGGTGGGCGAAGATCTCCGCATATGTTGGCAGGTCCGGTCGAGCGTAGACGTGGGAAATGAGCTTAGATGATGCCGCATCCCGACGAATATCTGGCGGGGCGATGTTGCTAAGAACTGGCAGCCAGACAGAACTTGAAAATAAAGTGCTTTATTCTCGGGGATGGCAGAGAAACTCCACCCCAAGGCGGCATGAGAGGCGCCGTGGCCCCCGCCCCGCCCCGCCCCGCCCCGCCCCGCGAGCTCCGTGCACCCGCAGAGCACGCGCCCGGCTGGGTGCTGGCGCTCAGTACTCCTGCGCCTCCCGCAGCTGCAGCAGGTACTCGCGGCGCCCCGGGTTGGCGGCGCAGGAGAAGCCGTTGTTGGGGGGCCGCACGGCGTGGTAGCGGCTCCAGTCGCCCTTGCAGTGCAGCAGCGGCAGCGTGTCGAACTTGTGGTGCAGCTCGGGCGACAGCGCGGACGACACGAGCTGCGCGGTGGCGGCGCCCCGGCCGCGGGTCAGCAGGCGGCGGCGCGCGTCGTAGCAGCAGAGCTGGGCCGCCAGTGTGCGCGCGCCCGCGCCCGGCTCTGAGCGCAGGCAGGTGCGCGCGGGCGGCGCCGGGCGCGCGCTGTCCAGCCGCCACCAGAAGTGCCGCCTGGTGGGCCCATCGCGCACGTGCACCGGGCCGCGCAGGGCGCCGCGCGGCAGCTGGCAGGGGCAGCTGGGCAGGTCTTCGGCCATGAGCTGCAGGTACAGCAGCAGGTAGGGGCTGCGGCACTCCAGCCACTTCTTGCAGCTGTCCACCTCTGCGGGGAGAGGGCGCGAGTCAGGCGGCGGCCGGGGCCGGGAAGGGGAAAGGGGTCGGAGAGACAGAGAGAAGGAGAGACAGAGATAGAGAGAAAGAGAGATGGAGAGACAGAGAGATAGAGGCACCGAGAGATAGAGGCATCGAGAGACAGAGATAGATGGAGAGACAGATAGAGGCATTGAGAGATAGAGAGACAGAGGCATCGAAAGACACAGAGCTGGAGAGACAATGAGATGGAGAAACAGAGATAGAGATGGAGAGACAGAGAGATGGAGAGACAGATAGAGGCATCGAGAGATAGAGAGACAGAGGCATTGAAAGACACAGAGCTGGAGAGACAATGAGATGGAGAAACAGACATAGAGAGATGGAGAGACAGAAAGATGGAGAGACAGAGAGATAGAGGCATCGAGAGATAGAGAGACAGAGGCATCGAAAGACAGAGATGGAGAGACAGGTAGAGGCATCGAGAGACAGGGAGTCGGGCGGTGGCGCAGCAGGTTAAGCGCAGGTGGCGCAAAGTGCAAGGACCAGCATGAGGATCCCGGTTCGAGCCCCTGGCTCCCCACCTGCAGGGGAGTCACTTCACAAGCGCTGAAGCAGGTCTGCAGGGGTCTGTCTTTCTCTCCCCCTCTGTCTTCCCCTCCTCTCTCCATTTCTCACTGCACCACCTCCTGGCCTGAGTGTCACTATTTTAACTACTGGACCCGCTCCCTACTTAAAGATTTATTTACTGAGGCCAGAGAGATAGCTGGCTGGCAGTGCAGAGACACCTCCACCCCCTGCCCCCAGGAGAGACAGTGGCCCTCGGCCCCCACTGACCTGGGTCCACCATGGCTGTGACATTGTCAGACAGTGGATGCTTTTTCCCCAGGTCCAAGGAGCCTTTGCGGAGAGAGGGGCCAGGTTAGTGCCCTGCCTGCCTGGGCCCTCGGTACCCACAGCCCACCTGCGCCCGAGTGCCCTGGGGACCCCGGGGTGACAGACCCACCCTGCCAGAGCAGCTCTCACCAGGGCAGGGGGGCAGGTCGCAGGTGGCCGTCTCCGTGGCAGTGCAGAGGAAGCCACAGTTGCGGGTCCTCTGCTGGGTGGCATTGCCACAGGTGGCGCTGCAAGGGGACCAGGGGCTCCACTGCTCAGACTCTTCCTCTGGGGGAGACAGGGAACTTGGTGAGCAAGGAGGCAGGAAGGCGGCGGGAGGGGGCGGCACAGGGCCCCCTGCAGCAGGCTGTGCCCAGGTCCTCAAAACCCAGGATGACAAGCAAAGTGCCCACTGGCAGATGAGTGGATTAAGAAGTGGTATATGGGGAGTGGGGCCATAGCGCAGCGGGTTAAGTGCAGGAGGGGCAATGCGCAAGGACCAGCGTGAGGATCCCAGTTCCAGCCCCCGGCTCCCCACCTGCAGGGGAGTCACTTCACAGGCGGTGAAGCAGGTCTGCAGGTGTCTCTCTTTCTCTCCCCCTCTCTGTCTTCCCCTCCTCTCTCCATTTCTCTCTGTCCTATCTAACAAGGATGACATCAACAACAATAAAAAAATTTTTAAAAGACACATAAGACTTGCAGCCCTGCATCAACACTCTTGAAGCTTTTCCCCTGCAGGTGGGGACTGGGGGCTTGAACCCAGTTCCTTGTGCACTGTTGTGTGTGTGTGTGTGTGTGTGTGTGTGTGTGTGTGTGTGTATGTATGTGTTCAACTGGTGTGCGACTGCCTGCCTCCTCCCGCTGAGCTTTCAGTGTGACACCCCAGTCAGAGTTCTGTAGAATAAGGGCTGTGCCATCTTCTATCTGACAGAGAGCAGCTGAGGACAGGAGACAGCAAGGCCCCCTCCCCAAGGCCACTGAGCTGGGAAGCAGCAGACCCGGGCCTCAGCCCCCAGTCTGGGGACAAGGCCAGCTGTGAGCAGTGGATTCACGTCTTTCCCCTGTGTCTGAGGAACCTGTAAGGCATCAGGGGCCAGGCGGTGGTGCACCCGGTTTATCGCACATAGTACTAAGTGCAAGGACCCATGCAAGGATCCAGGTTCGAAACCCTGACTCCCCACCTGCAGGGGGAAAACTTCACTAGCAGTGAAGCAGGTCTGCAGGTGTCTGTCTTTCTTCCCCTCCTTTCTCAATTCCTCTCTGTCCTAGCCAATAACATGGAAAAAATGTCTGCTAGGAGCGGTGGATTTGTAATGCAGGCACTGAGCCCCCATGATAAGCCTGGAGGCAATAAATAAATACATACATAAAGAAATGTGCATTTTCAGAACTGGGCACTTCCTGCCACATCTGCTCTGCTCAGGGCACTTTAGCACTTGGGGGGGTGGAGTCACTGCAGGTGTTTGTTCTATAAGCCCCTTCCCAGCCTCGCCCATAGCGCAGCTCTCCTGCACCCCTGCTTCCAGCCAGGCCAAGAGTGCTGCCCCACTCACCGCTGTCCTCCAGGGCCCAACGACTGAAGATGGACAACCCATCTTCGATGCTCTCCTGCGAGTCCGAGTCCTCCAGGTCCTCCAGATCATCCCTGGCTCCAGAGTGGTCCTGGTCCCCCTCCTCATCCCTCATCCAGGAGAGCTCCTTGGAGTGTGGGTGGTGATTATGCCATGAAGCCAGAAAGCCCTGCTCCTTCTCAGCCTGGGGGTCCTTCACCTCAAGGGTCGCCTGTGAGGGAAGGAGGTGGGCAGCCAGTGAGGCTCTGAGAGGACCCCAGAGGGAGGGGAGCCTCCAGAGCCTCCAAGCCAGCTCCTCTGCGGGCTCCTCTGATGGCCGCCCGCACTCACCTGCCCAGACACCTCCCGCACTCACCTGCCCACCCGCCACCCGCACTCACCTGCCCACCCGCCGCCCGCACTCCCCTGCCCACCCGCCGCCCGCACTCACCTTTCGGGAGCCCTTCAGCCGCCGGGTCGAGACCGCGGGAACCGGGGCCAACAGCGCCGCCAGCAGCAGCGCGCCGAGCAGGAAGCGCGCGGAGCGGGGGAACCGAGGCATCGCGGCGGCGGCTCCGAGGCTGTGCCGGCTCCCGCCAAGCCCCGCACATTTGAGGCTCCTCCAGGGGCGGGTCCCGCCGCCGCCCCCGCCTCCCGCTGCGGGCGCCCGGCCTGGCCTGGGGCTGCGACCTGCCCGGCCCCCAGGACTCACCGCCCCGCAGCCACCAGACCCCCGCCCCCGCCCCCGCCCCGTGCCAGCCCCTCCAGGCCTCCAGCTCCGGGCCCAGCACCCCAGACACCCCTAGGTCACCTGCCCTCCATTCTAGACCCCTAGGCTCGCAGGCCCCCAGCTCGTCCAGGTTCCCAGGCCCCCAGCCCCCTGGCTTATGCAGGCCTCCAGCCCCACCCTACATCTAGCTCCCCAGCTGCCGGTCCCCCCAGCACCCACCCTGGCCCCAGCTCCCAGTGGGCCGCCCACCTGGACCCCAGCCCCCAGTCCATCCTGTCCCCATCCCCAGCCCCCAGTCTTCCCCCCCACCAGGGACCCCAGCCCCCAGTCCATCCCACCCCACCCCATCCCCAGGTCCCCAACTCCCAGTCGGCCCCCAACCTGGACCCCAGCCCCCAGTCCATCCCACCCAGCTTCCAGTCAGGCTGCCACACTTGGGACCCCAGCCCCTAGTCCATCCCACCCTCTCCCCCAGGTCCCCAACTCTCAGTGGAGCCCCCACCAGGGACCCCAGCTTCCAGTTCATCCCAGCTCTACCAGGGTCCACAGCCCCCAGTCCATACCATCCCCCTCCCAAGATCCTAGCCATCCCCCCAACCTGTGACCCCAGCTCCCAGTCCATCCCACCCCTGTCCCCAGCTCCCTATTGGACCCCCACCTGGGACCACAGCCCTGAATCCATCCCACCCCCCCTCCCAAGATGCTAGCTGCCCCCCCCCACCTGGGACCACAGCTCCCAGTTCATCCCACACCCATCCCCAACTCCCAGTCCATCCCCAGCTCCACAGCACCACCAGGCCCCCAGCCCCCAGTCCCCCCATACCAACCCCCCAGCTGTCTGACCCCAGTCCCACAACCTCAATCCCCCAGCTTCCAGCACCCACAGCAACTCCCACTTCCAACCTTCCAGCCCCCCACCTTCAGGTCCCCAGGTCCTCAGCCCCCCCAGCTGCTACCCCAGCACCCCAGCCTCTTCAGGGACCCCAGTCTGCCCACCCCAGACCACAAGCCTCCCCATCCCCAAGTCCCCAGCCCCCCAGCTCCTCAGCCCCTCCAGACTCCCAGCCCTCCAGGTCCTGAGCCCCAGAACACCCCCACCTCCCCACCTGGCCTTCTGGACCCAGCCCTGCACCCAGAGTCCTGCTCTCCTGCATCCCCAACTCAGTGGAATGTATTTTAATCCTACCAACAATTTGCTATGCTATGCTGAAGCTTTCTTTTTCCCAGTTCTTTTTTTAAAAAAATTAAAATCTTTTTGCTTTATTTTTTAGTGGATAGACACAGAAATTGAGAGGCATGGGGGAGACAGGGAGAGAGACACAGAGGCATCTGCAGCCCTGTTTCACCACACTTGAAGCTTTCCCCCCTGCAGGTGGGGACCCAGAGGCTTGAACGTGGGTCCTTGTGCACTGTCATGTGTGCCTTTAACCAGGTAAGCCACACCTTGGCCCCTGAAACTTTGTAGTTTACTGTGAGTCCCTTTATTTATTCTTGCTTTTGTTTCCTTTGCCCCTGGAGTTGAATCACTGAGGATAAACATCCATGTATATTTAACCTGCTTCAGTACACTTGGGTTTTGGGGTCTAACACCCAAATCTCCATTTATTTACTTAGAAGCAGAAAGGCAGAGAGAGACAATGAAGGAGACCACAACTTCCTTCAATGTAGTGGGAGCCAGGCTAAAAGCAGGCACACACACACAGCAAAGCAGCACACTGTTCACAGGAACTCTCTCTCCAGCCCTACCGGCTGGCTAAGCCTTTCACCTCTGAGTCAAGTCGGTGCACCGGGTAGGGCAGTGATCTAGCTCCATCTTTTGCTTGTGATTGTCCAATTTTCTCCACATTTTCCATTTTATGCTCTTGCTGTCTCTGTTGTAAATTAACTGCTTGTCTAGGCGCTCCCATTCTACTCCCCTGGCCTGCATGCCCACACTTACTCCAGTGCCACACCATTCTGATCATCATAATTTTGCACTATAGCTTGAAGCCTGCATGCCCACACTTACTCCAGTGCCATACCATTCTGATCATCATAATTTTGCACTATAGCTTGAAGCCTGCATGCCCACACTTACTCCAATGCCACACCATTCTGATTGCCATGATTTGCACTATAGCTTGAAGCCTGCATGCCCACACTTACTCCAGTGCCACACCATTCTGATCTTCATAATTTTGCACTATAGCTTGAAGTCTGCAGTGTGATGCCACCACCCTTCCTGTCTCTTTATTCTCAAGATTGTCTTGGCAATTTGGGATATTTTGTGGTTCCAAACTGACTTTAGTTACTGTCCCATGTCCTTAAAGAATGTCAGTGGGGGTTGGGGGTTGATAGCATAATGTTTATACAAAGAAACTCTCATGCCAGAGGCTCTGAAGTTCCAGGTTCAATCCCCCACACCACCATAAACTAGAGCTGATCAATAACCTGGTAAAAAATAATAAAAGTTTAAAAAATGGGGCCAGGCTGTGGCGCAGAAGGTGAAATGAAAATGGCAGGAAGCACAAGGACCTGCACAAGGATCCCAGTTTGAGCCCCCGGCTCCCCACCTGCAGGGGAGTCACTTCACAGGCGGTGAAGCAGGTCTGCAGGTGTCTGTCTTTCTTTCCCCCTCTCTGTTTTCCCCTCCTCTCCCCATTTCTCTCTGTCCTATCCAACAATGACAGCAACAACAACCACAACAAGAGCATCAAAATGGGAAAAATGGCCCCCAGGAGCAATGGATTCATAGTGTAGGCACTGAGCCCCAGCAATAACCCTGGAGGCAAAAATAAATAAAATAAATAAAGTAAAATAAAATAAGAATGTCAGTGAGGGGTTGGGTCTTGGAACATCTGGTTAAACACAAGGATCTGGGTTTGGCCCCCCGGCTCCCCACCTTCAGGGGAGATGCTTCACAGTGGTGAAGCAGGTCTGCATGTGTCTTATCTTTCTCTTTCCCTCTTGATCTCCTGCTCCTTTCTCAATGTCTCTCTGTCCTACTCAATAAAATGGAAAGAATGGCCTCCAGGAGCAGATCTGTAGTGCTGCGGGAGCCCCAGAGATAACCCTGGAGGCAAATAAGAAAAGAATGGCACTAAGACTTCTTGGGGATTGCACTGAATCTATATAGTGCTTTGGACAGGATGGCGACATCTAAGACTTCTTGGGGATTGCACTGAATCTGTATAGTGCTTTGGACAGGATGGCGACATCTAAGACTTCTTGGGGATTGCACTGAATCTGTATAGTGCTTTGGACAGGATGGTGACATCCTCCTCCTCATCATCATCATCATTTTTTTTTAATTTATTTATTTTCCCTTTTGTTGCCCTTGTTGTCTTTTTTATTGTTGTTGTAGTTATTATTGTTGTTGTTATTGATGTGGTTGTTATTGGATAGGACAGAGAGAAATGGAGAGAGGAGGGGAAGATAGAGGGGGGAGAGAAAGATAGACACCTGCAGACCTGCGTCACCGCCTGGGAAGCGACTCCCCTGCAGGTGGGGAGCCGGGGGCTGGAACCCGGATCCTTACGCCGGTCCTTGCGCTTTGCGCCACCTGCGCTTAACCCACTGCGCCACCACCCGACTCCCATCATCATCATTTTTTAAAAAAGATTTTATTTGTTTATTAATGAGAGAGATAGGAGGAAAGAGAGAAAGAACCAGACGTCACTCTGGCACATGTGCTGCTGGGGACTGAACTGAAGACCTCACACTTGAGAGTCTGATGCTTTATCCACTGTGTCACCTCCTGGACCACAATCATCATCATTTAAAAAAAATATTTAAAATATTTATTTTTCCCTTTTGTTGTCCTTGTTTTTTTATCTTTATTTATTTATTTTCCCTTTTGTTTCACTTGTTGTCTTTTTATTGTTGTTGTTGTTGTCCTTGTTGTATAGGACAGAGAGAAATGGAGACAGGAGGGGAAGACAGAGAGAGGGAGAGGGAGATAGACATCTGCAGACCTGCTTCACTGCCTGTGAAGTGACCCCCTGCAGGTGGGACTCAGCCAGGGGCTCAAACTGGGATCCTAGCACTGGTCCCTTCACTTCCCCTCCTCTCTCCATTTCTCTCTGTCCTATCCAACAATGACATCAGTAACAACAACAATAACGACAACAATAATGAAAAACAACAAGGGCAACAAATGGGAAAATAAATAAATATAAAAAATTTTTTTAAAAAGCAAAAAAAAAAAAAAAAAGGCCAAGAAAAAAATACCGTAGATCTTTGTAAGTTCATTTTGTAACCAGCCACTTTGAGGAATTACTTATTACTCATAGTTGCTCAGTGGAACCTCCATTTTTTTAAATTCATTTTAATTGTGGATAGTATCACTATATTTCCTTTTTTTCTCACCACTCTGGTCACCAAAGGTCTGTGTCCCCATCCTCACCTCCGTAGATAACCGCTATAGTTCTCCCACAGTCTTAGACATAGGTTGACTTTCCCCATGTTCATATGTTCAGTGGTCTATACTCGGCATAGGAGAGAAACCATTCTGTCGTTGCCTTTTACCTCCTCACTGTCTTGACTGAGCATCATCTTCACCAGTTCCATCCACTTTATCCCAAAGGGCACTGTCATCTTTTCGTTGCCGAGTAATATTCCAGTGAGTAAGTGTCCCACAACCTGTTGAAGGGCGTTTTGGTTGTGTCCTGGTTTCCTCTCTTGTGCATAAAGCCACTAGGACACGGGGGTGCCTGTCTCTCCACAGAGTGCTGTTATAGCTTCTGGGTTAGCGCCTAGGACTCCTGTGGGGCTATTGGGTCAGAAGGCAATCCCGCTTGTATTTGCTGAAGGAGTCTCCATGCTACTCTCCATGGTGGTTGTACCAGTTTCCATTCCCACCAGCAATACAGGAGAGTTGCTCTCCACATTCTCTCCAACACTCCTCTCCTGTCGTTTTGTTAATGGACCCGTTTCCACACATGTGAGGTGGAATCTCTCTCAGTGTGGCTTTTACTCGCATTTCTCTGGTGATGAGTGAATTGGAGCTTTTCCACATGTGTATGGCCCATGTGTATCCCTTCTTCTTCTTCTTTTTAATATTTATTTATTTATTTATTTATTTTTCCTTTTGTGGCCCTTGTTGTTTTTTCATTGTTGTTGTTATTGATGTCGTCGTTGGCTAGGACAGAGAGAAATGGAGAGAGGAGGGGAAGACAGAGAGGGGGAGAGAAAGACAGACACCTGCAGACCTGCTTCACCGCCTGTGAAGCAACTTGCCTGCAGGTGGGGAGCCGGGGCTAGAACCAGAATCCTTATGCTGGTCCTTGCACTTTGCGCCACGTGTGCTTAACAGGTGTGCGCTATCGCCCAACTCCCTATCTCTCTTTTTTAAATTATAATCTTTATTTATTTATTGCATAGGGACAGTCAGAAATCTAGAAGACAGGAGTGACAGAAAGGGAGAGAGACAGAGAGACACCCACAACATTGCTTCATCACTGGCAAAGCTTCCCCACTGCAGGGGGGGGTGCTCAAACCTGGATCCTTGTACATCGTAACGTGCACTCAACCAGGTGACCACCACCCGGCCAGATTCCTCTCTATCTCTATACAAGAAATACAGTTTTAAAAGTACTTTTAATTTTTTTATTGTATTTTATTTATTTTCCCTTTTGTTGCCCTTTGCTTTTTGTTGTTGTTGTTGTTATTGTTTTTATTGATGTTGTTGTTAGGACAGAGAGAAATGGAGAGAGGAGGGGAAGACAGAGAGGGGGAGAGAAAGAGAGACACCTGCAGACCTGCTTCACCGCCTGTGAAGTGACTCCCCTGCAGGTGGGGAGCCGGGGGCTCGAACCCGGATCATTACTCCCACCATGTGCTCTTAACCTGCTACACTACTGCCAGATACCCGAAATAAATATTTTTTAAACAGGAATAAAAAAATCAGATTTTTTTTAACTTCTAGAAGAAGAGAAGGAGGAAGAGGAAGATGAAGAATGAGGAAGGTGAGGAAAAGTGAAAAGAAAAATACGTAAAGAATAAAACTCAACAAGAGTAACACAACAAACTCCCACCCAAAATCAGACACACGGTGGTCCTGGAGGTGGCTAAGGAACCAGACTCTCAAGCATGAGGTCCTGAGTTTGATCCCAGCAGCACAAGTACCAGGGTGATGTCTGGTTCTTTCTCTCTTCCTATCTTTATCATTAATAAATAAAATCTTTAAAAAAAAAAAATCAGACACAGGGACTTGAAGCAGGCTCACAGGAATGCACTCCTGAGGTCCTAGTGCCTGGCTCTGTGGGTGGGCGCACCTGCTGCCCCCCAGGCTGGGTGGACCACCAGATCACTCTGCCCACAGAGGTGACACCCATGAGGACCCCCCACACCGAGTCTAGCTGAGGGGTGCCCCCTGCCCCCCCCCCTGTGCCTGCCTCTCTCATTCAGCCAGGGCTCAGGGGCGCCCCCTTCCCTCCCCCCCTGCTGTCCTGGGGTGACACCCTGTGTGTCTGCTCTGGGGACAACCCAACCCCAGGGCAAATGTAGGACAAAGCCTTTCCAGCCTCCCATTACTGCCTGGTCCCCCCATGACCCCCCAGGAACTGTCTTGGAGGGCAGGTCTCAGTAGTGGAGGGGTGTGGGCTGCCAGGGGAGGAGAGCAGGAGTGAGGGGCAGATAGGGGGCTGAGCTGGGGGAGCTGAAGTGCAGGGTGGGGGGCACAGTGAGGGGCCTTGGGAATGTGGGAGAGCAGGACTCTGGGTGCAGGGCTGGGTTCAGAAGGCCAGGTGGGGAGGTGGGGGTGTCTGGGGCTCAGGACCTGGAGGGCTAGGGGGTCGGGAGGGGCTGAGGAGCAGGGGGCTGGGAGTCTGGAGGGGCTGAGGAGCTGGGGGGCTGGGGACTTGGGGATGGGGAGGCTTGTGGTCTGGGGTGGGCAGACTGGGGTCCCTGAAGAGGCTGGGGTGCTGGGGTAGCAGCTGGGGGGGGCTGAGGACCTGGGGACCTGAAGGTGGGGGGCTGGAAGGTTGGAAGTGGGAGTTGCTGTGGGTGCTGGAAGCTGGGGGATTGAGGTTGTGGGACTGGGGTCAGACAGCTGGGGGGTTGGTGTGGGGGGACTGGGGGCTGGGGGCCTGGTGGTGCTGTGGAGCTGGGGATGGACTGGGAGCTGGGGATGGGTGTGGGATGGACTGGGAGCTGTGGTCCCAGGTGGGGGGGGGAGCTAGCATCTTGAGGGGGGTGGGATGGATTGGGGACTATGGTCCCAGGTGGGGGGCCAACAGGGAGCTGGGGAAAGGGGTGGGATGGACTGGGAGCTGGGGATGGGTGTGGGATGGACTGGGAGCTAGGGTCCCAGGTGGGGGGGGGGCAGCTAGCATCTTGGGAGGGGGGGTGGGATGGATTGGGGGCTATGGTCCCAGGTGGGGGGCCAACAGGGAGCTGGGGAAAGGGGTGGGATGGACTGGGAGCTGGGGATGGGTGTGGGATGGACTGGGAGCTAGGGTCCCAGGTGGGTGGGGGCAGCTAGCATCTTGGGAGGGGGGGTGGGATGGATTGGGGGCTATGGTCCCAGGTGGGGGGCCAGGGGTGGGATGGACTGGGAGCTGGGGTCCCAGGTTGGGGGGATGGCTAGGATCTTGGGAGGGGGGTGATATGGACTGGGGGCTGTGGACCCAGGTGGAGCTGGGATGAACTGGGAGCTGGGGTCCCTGGTGGGGGCTCCACTGAGAGTTGGGGACCTTGGGAGAGGGTGGAATGGACTAGGGGCTGGGGTCCCAGGTGGGGCAGCCTGACTGGAAGCTGGGTGGGATGGACTGGGGGCTGGGGTCCCTGGTGGGGGGGAAGACTGGGGGCTGGGGATGGGGACAGGGTGGACTGGGGGCTGGGGTCCAGGTGGGCGGCCCACTGGGAGCTGGGGCCAGGGTGGGTGCTGGGGGGACCGGCAGCTGGGGAGCTAGATGTAGGGTGGGGCTGGAGGCCTGCATAAGCCAGGGGGCTGGGGGCCTGGGAACCTGGACGAGCTGGGGGCCTGCGAGCCTAGGGGTCTAGAATGGAGGGCAGGTGACCTAGGGGTGTCTGGGGTGCTGGGCCCGGAGCTGGAGGCCTGGAGGGGCTGGCACGGGGCGGGGGCGGGGGCGGGGGTCTGGTGGCTGCGGGGCGGTGAGTCCTGGGGGCCGGGCAGGTCGCAGCCCCAGGCCAGGCCGGGCGCCCGCAGCGGGAGGCGGGGGCGGCGGCGGGACCCGCCCCTGGAGGAGCCTCAAATGTGCGGGGCTTGGCGGGAGCCGGCACAGCCTCGGAGCCGCCGCCGCGATGCCTCGGTTCCCCCGCTCCGCGCGCTTCCTGCTCGGCGCGCTGCTGCTGGCGGCGCTGTTGGCCCCGGTTCCCGCGGTCTCGACCCGGCGGCTGAAGGGCTCCCGAAAGGTGAGTGCGGGCGGCGGGTGGGCAGGGGAGTGCGGGCGGCGGGTGGGCAGGTGAGTGCGGGTGGCGGGTGGGCAGGTGAGTGCGGGAGGTGTCTGGGCAGGTGAGTGCGGGCGGCCATCAGAGGAGCCCGCAGAGGAGCTGGCTTGGAGGCTCTGGAGGCTCCCCTCCCTCTGGGGTCCTCTCAGAGCCTCACTGGCTGCCCACCTCCTTCCCTCACAGGCGACCCTTGAGGTGAAGGACCCCCAGGCTGAGAAGGAGCAGGGCTTTCTGGCTTCATGGCATAATCACCACCCACACTCCAAGGAGCTCTCCTGGATGAGGGATGAGGAGGGGGACCAGGACCACTCTGGAGCCAGGGATGATCTGGAGGACCTGGAGGACTCGGACTCGCAGGAGAGCATCGAAGATGGGTTGTCCATCTTCAGTCGTTGGGCCCTGGAGGACAGCGGTGAGTGGGGCAGCACTCTTGGCCTGGCTGGAAGCAGGGGTGCAGGAGAGCTGCGCTATGGGCGAGGCTGGGAAGGGGCTTATAGAACAAACACCTGCAGTGACTCCACCCCCCCAAGTGCTAAAGTGCCCTGAGCAGAGCAGATGTGGCAGGAAGTGCCCAGTTCTGAAAATGCACATTTCTTTATGTATGTATTTATTTATTGCCTCCAGGCTTATCATGGGGGCTCAGTGCCTGCATTACAAATCCACCGCTCCTAGCAGACATTTTTTCCATGTTATTGGCTAGGACAGAGAGGAATTGAGAAAGGAGGGGAAGAAAGACAGACACCTGCAGACCTGCTTCACTGCTAGTGAAGTTTTCCCCCTGCAGGTGGGGAGTCAGGGTTTCGAACCTGGATCCTTGCATGGGTCCTTGCACTTAGTACTATGTGCGATAAACCGGGTGCACCACCGCCTGGCCCCTGATGCCTTACAGGTTCCTCAGACACAGGGGAAAGACGTGAATCCACTGCTCACAGCTGGCCTTGTCCCCAGACTGGGGGCTGAGGCCCGGGTCTGCTGCTTCCCAGCTCAGTGGCCTTGGGGAGGGGGCCTTGCTGTCTCCTGTCCTCAGCTGCTCTCTGTCAGATAGAAGATGGCACAGCCCTTATTCTACAGAACTCTGACTGGGGTGTCACACTGAAAGCTCAGCGGGAGGAGGCAGGCAGTCGCACACCAGTTGAACACATACATACACACACACACACACACACACACACACACACACACACAACAGTGCACAAGGAACTGGGTTCAAGCCCCCAGTCCCCACCTGCAGGGGAAAAGCTTCAAGAGTGTTGATGCAGGGCTGCAAGTCTTATGTGTCTTTTAAAAATTTTTTTATTGTTGTTGATGTCATCCTTGTTAGATAGGACAGAGAGAAATGGAGAGAGGAGGGGAAGACAGAGAGGGGGAGAGAAAGAGAGACACCTGCAGACCTGCTTCACCGCCTGTGAAGTGACTCCCCTGCAGGTGGGGAGCCGGGGGCTGGAACTGGGATCCTCACGCTGGTCCTTGCGCATTGCCCCTCCTGCACTTAACCCGCTGCGCTATGGCCCCACTCCCCATATACCACTTCTTAATCCACTCATCTGCCAGTGGGCACTTTGCTTGTCATCCTGGGTTTTGAGGACCTGGGCACAGCCTGCTGCAGGGGGCCCTGTGCCGCCCCCTCCCGCCGCCTTCCTGCCTCCTTGCTCACCAAGTTCCCTGTCTCCCCCAGAGGAAGAGTCTGAGCAGTGGAGCCCCTGGTCCCCTTGCAGCGCCACCTGTGGCAATGCCACCCAGCAGAGGACCCGCAACTGTGGCTTCCTCTGCACTGCCACGGAGACGGCCACCTGCGACCTGCCCCCCTGCCCTGGTGAGAGCTGCTCTGGCAGGGTGGGTCTGTCACCCCGGGGTCCCCAGGGCACTCGGGCGCAGGTGGGCTGTGGGTACCGAGGGCCCAGGCAGGCAGGGCACTAACCTGGCCCCTCTCTCCGCAAAGGCTCCTTGGACCTGGGGAAAAAGCATCCACTGTCTGACAATGTCACAGCCATGGTGGACCCAGGTCAGTGGGGGCCGAGGGCCACTGTCTCTCCTGGGGGCAGGGGGTGGAGGTGTCTCTGCACTGCCAGCCAGCTATCTCTCTGGCCTCAGTAAATAAATCTTTAAGTAGGGAGCGGGTCCAGTAGTTAAAATAGTGACACTCAGGCCAGGAGGTGGTGCAGTGAGAAATGGAGAGAGGAGGGGAAGACAGAGGGGGAGAGAAAGACAGACCCCTGCAGACCTGCTTCAGCGCTTGTGAAGTGACTCCCCTGCAGGTGGGGAGCCAGGGGCTCGAACCGGGATCCTCATGCTGGTCCTTGCACTTTGCGCCACCTGCGCTTAACCTGCTGCGCCACCGCCCGACTCCCTGTCTCTCGATGCCTCTACCTGTCTCTCCATCTCTGTCTTTCGATGCCTCTGTCTCTCTATCTCTCGATGCCTCTATCTCTCTGTCTCTCCATCTTTCTGTCTCTCCATCTCTCTATGTCTGTTTCTCCATCTCATTGTCTCTCCAGCTCTGTGTCTTTCAATGCCTCTGTCTCTCTATCTCTCGATGCCTCTATCTGTCTCTCCATCTCTCTGTCTCTCCATCTCTATCTCTGTTTCTCCATCTCATTGTCTCTCCAGCTCTGTGTCTTTCGATGCCTCTGTCTCTCTATCTCTCAATGCCTCTATCTGTCTCTCCATCTATCTCTGTCTCTCGATGCCTCTATCTCTCGGTGCCTCTATCTCTCTGTCTCTCCATCTCTCTTTCTCTCTATCTCTGTCTCTCCTTCTCTCTGTCTCTCCGACCCCTTTCCCCTTCCCGGCCCCGGCCGCCGCCTGACTCGCGCCCTCTCCCCGCAGAGGTGGACAGCTGCAAGAAGTGGCTGGAGTGCCGCAGCCCCTACCTGCTGCTGTACCTGCAGCTCATGGCCGAAGACCTGCCCAGCTGCCCCTGCCAGCTGCCGCGCGGCGCCCTGCGCGGCCCGGTGCACGTGCGCGATGGGCCCACCAGGCGGCACTTCTGGTGGCGGCTGGACAGCGCGCGCCCGGCGCCGCCCGCGCGCACCTGCCTGCGCTCAGAGCCGGGCGCGGGCGCGCGCACACTGGCGGCCCAGCTCTGCTGCTACGACGCGCGCCGCCGCCTGCTGACCCGCGGCCGGGGCGCCGCCACCGCGCAGCTCGTGTCGTCCGCGCTGTCGCCCGAGCTGCACCACAAGTTCGACACGCTGCCGCTGCTGCACTGCAAGGGCGACTGGAGCCGCTACCACGCCGTGCGGCCCCCCAACAACGGCTTCTCCTGCGCCGCCAACCCGGGGCGCCGCGAGTACCTGCTGCAGCTGCGGGAGGCGCAGGAGTACTGAGCGCCAGCACCCAGCCGGGCGCGTGCTCTGCGGGTGCACGGAGCTCGCGGGGCGGGGCGGGGCGGGGCGGGGCGGGGGCCACGGCGCCTCTCATGCCGCCTTGGGGTGGAGTTTCTCTGCCATCCCCGAGAATAAAGCACTTTATTTTCAAGTTCTGTCTGGCTGCCAGTTCTTAGCAACATCGCCCCGCCAGATATTCGTCGGGATGCGGCATCATCTAAGCTCATTTCCCACGTCTACGCTCGACCGGACCTGCCAACATATGCGGAGATCTTCGCCCACCCTGTCCAATGCTTGACGTCTCGTCATCCAATCTGGTCCCCTACGCCTACACTGAACTTCTCTGTTCCAGACTCTTGGAAACAGAGTTGGCAGTCAGCTGAGGTCAAGAACAAACACCTCATCACAGACCCCTGCGAGCGTCCACCCGGCTTTGACCTGGCACGTTATGATCGGGCCCTCCTCCATCGCTATCAAACAGGCCATGGCCGGTGCGCCGCTATGTTCCATCGCTGGGGAGCCAGAGACGACCCGAACTGCCCCTGTGGCTCCAGACAGACTATGACCCACATAGTCAAAGACTGCCACCTCTCCAGATTCTAAGGAGGTCTCGAAACTTTACATCAGGCTCAACCTGACGCTGTTGACTGGCTGCGGAAGAAGGGCAAACGCTAGAAGAAGGGGGTGGGGGCCAGGTCGCGGTGCATCTGGTAGAGTGCACACATCGCACGGCTGGAGGACCCGGGTTCGAGCCCCCGGCCCCCACCTGCAGGGGGAAAGCTTCGTGAGTGGTGGAGCAGGGCTGCAGGGGTCTCTCGGTCTCCCTCTCCCACTCTAATCTCACTGGATGGTATTATTTTTCGTGTTGGTTTGAAACATTCGTTAAAGCTCTGGCTTCTGGTGGTGACGGAGCCCCAGCCAGAGAAGCGTCTGTGCAGAGCACTGTGCCCTCTCCCCAGCACTGTGCCAACCACACCTTACAAGGTCAGAGCGGGCGCAGGGCAGCCTCTCCTCACCTCCGGGATTCAGCAAGTTTCACTTGGGCGTGTTTAAACTTGGCAGAAGCTGTCTTTTTTTTTTCCCTCTGCTTTTAAAAATTGATTTATTATTGGATACAGACAGAGAGAAATTGAGAGAGGAGGGGGAGAGAGAGAGAAGAAGAGAGACACATGCAGACGCCTGTGAAGGGTCCCTCCTGTAGGTGGCAAGCCCTGGGCTTGAACCTGGTTGCTCGTGTGTGGTCCTTGCGCTTAGTACTGTGTGTGCTTGACTGGGTATGCAACCACCCGGTGCCCTTTTTATAATACTTACTTCTTTAATGAGAGAGAACCAGGGTGTCTTTCTAGCACATTGGATGCTGGGGCTTGAACTTAGAACCTCATGCTTGAGAGCCCTGGTTTTTATCCGCTGGGCCACCCTGCTGCCCTCCCTCCCAGTCTCTGGCTGCCCTCAGAAAGGTCGCCAGCGCAGCACGGGGCATCTCGGGCTCTAAGCAGCAGCTGCCCAGACCCTGCTGGGTGTGTAGACCTCCCTTGGGGATGTCCCCAGGACTGTCACACCTGTCTCAGTACCAGTTCTGGGCTGACCTTTTCTTTCCTCCATTCTTATTTGGGGGTTGCGGGGCGCCACTGCTCTGCAGTTTTCCAGGGTCAAGGCACTTACATGTGGTGCTGGGGCTCAAGCCCAGGCTGCAAGGCTGACCAGGGGAGCTGGCGTCTGCCCCCCAGACTGACTGCAGTTCTTAAGAGAACACGTGGGTGTGTGAGTTCAAGGTCAGCAGGTGCTATTGTTTTTCAGCCACCATCTATGCTGCTCCCATAAGGTGCCCATGACACCCATCTTACAGTTGAGAATGTTCACCCAGACCACTGGAGCAGACATGCTACCATGCTGCCTGAGGACCTGGCTTCAAGCCCTTGGTCCCATCTGCAGGGAGGTCTTAAGCTTCTGCAGGTGTCTCTCCTCTCACCATCTATAAAACAAACACACAAACTGGAGGCCGGGCTGTAGCGCAGCAGGTTAAGCACAGGTGGCGCGAAGTGCAAGGACAGGCTCAAGGATGCAGGTTCAAGCCCCCAGCTCCCCACCTGCAGAAGGGTTGCTTCACAAGTGGTGAAGCAGTTCTGCGGGGGTCTGTCTTTCTCTCCCCCTCTCTGTCTTCCCCTTCTCTCTCTATTTCTCTCTACCCTATCCAACAACGACATCAGCAACATCAATAAAAACAAGGGCAACAAAAGGGAAAATAAATTAATTTAATTAAGATAATTAAATATATATATATAAATTCTAAAAATATAAAAAAGTGGGCCAGGAGGTGGCACAGTGGAAGGAGGTCCTGAGTTCGATCCCCGGCAGCACATGTGCCAGAGTGATAGCTGGTTCTTTCTCTCCTCGTGTCTTTCTCATAAATAAACAAGCAACTAAATTATTTTTTAAAAATTGGGAGCAGAAGGAAAATTCCTCAACATAATGAAGGCTACATCTGACAAACCACTGGCGAACATCATACTCAACTGGGGAAAATCAAAATCTTTCCCACTAAAATCAGGACCTAGGCTACATCTGACCTAGGCTACACTGTCACCATTTCTATTCAACATAGTCCTAGAAGTTCTTGCCATCGCAATCAGGCAAGAAAGAGAAATCAAAGGAATTCAGTTAGGAAAGAATGGAGTTAAATTATCAGTTCTTTGGCAGGGTTAGATAGCATAATGGTTATGTACACTGACCCACATGCCTGAGGCTTCAAAGTCCCTGGTTCAGTCCCACGCACCATCTTAAACCAGAGCTGAGCAGTGCTCCGGTTTAAAAAAAAAAAAGGCAATAGATTTAAAAAAATTATCAGTATTTGCAGATGATCTGATATTATACCTGGAGGACCACAAAAACTCTGCCAAAAAACTACTGGAAATCATGAATAAATTCAGTAAACTAGCAGGTTACAAAACCAGTACTCATAAACCTATGATTTCTCTACAGAAGATGTACGACATCAGACAGGGAACTCAAGGAAGCAATCCCATACACAAGGGAATCCAAAAAGATCCAATACCTAGGAGAGTAAGTCTAACAGAGGAGATGAAGGACTTTTGTAATGAAAACTACATGATATTGTGAAAACAGTAGAAGATGACACAAAGAAATGGAAGAATATCCCCTGTTCATAGACTGGAAGAGTAAATATCATTAACATGGCAATTCTGCCAGAAACAATCTATAGATTCAATGTAGCCCCTAGTAAAATCCCAGTGACATATTTCAAGGATACTGAACAACTTATCCAAAAATTTGTCTGGAACCATAAACACACACACACACACAAATAACAGGAACAGTCCTGAAGAAATAGAAGGAAAATGAAGGCATCACAATTCCTGACTTCAGTTTAAATTACAAAGCAATAGTAGGTAAAACAGCATGGTATTGGAACAAAGATGGATAGACGACCAATGGAAGAGGACAGAAAATGAGAAACACACACACACACACACACACACTAACTGGGCCAAAACTGCCCAATGGGGAATAGAAAGTCTGTTTAATAGATGGTGTTAGGTGAATTGGACAACCACATGAAGAAAAATGAAACTAGACCACTACCTAACACTATGTCCCAAATTAACTCAGAATGGAAACTGTACGATACACAGGAGTATACACTGGTAAAATATGTCAGGACCTTAGGAGTATACACTGGTAAAATATGTCAGGACCACAGGAGTATACACTGGTAAAATATGTCAGGACCTTAGGAGTATACACTGGTAAAATATGTCAGGACCTCAGCATGAAAGACACATTTGGAGACTCCACCTCGTGGACGAAGGAAGCAAAACCAAGAATGAACAGGGAATTAGGCGGGAGCGCAGCAGGTTAAATGCAGGTGACGCAAAGCGCAAGAACCTGTGGGAGGATCCTGGTTCGAGCCCCCGGATCCCACCTGCAGGGGAGTCGCTTCACAGGTGGTGAAGCAGGTCTGCAGGTGTCTGTCTTTCTCTCCCCCTCTCTGTCTTCCCCTCCTCTCTCCACTTCTCTCTGTCCTACAGTGACATCAATAACAACAACAACAATAACTACAACAACAATGAAAAACAACAAGGGCAACAAAAGAGAAAATAAATAAATATTTAAAAGGAGAAGAAGAAATAGGAGGAGAAGAAGGGATACACATGGGCCATACACATGTGGAAAAGCTCCAATTCACTCATCACCAGAGAAATGCGAGTAAAAGCCACACTGAGAGAGATTCCACCTCACATGTGTGGAAACGGGTCCATTAACAAAACGACAGGAGAGGAGTGTTGGAGAGAATGCGGAGAGCAACTCTCCTGTATTGCTGGTGGGAATGGAAACTGGTACAACCACCATGGAGAGTAGCATGGAGACTCCTTCAGCAAATACAAGCGGGATTGCCTTCTGACCCAATAGTCCCACAGGAGTCCTAGGCGCTAACCCAGAAGCTATAACAGCACTCTGTGGAGAGACAGGCACCCCCGTGTCCTAGTGGCTTTATGCACAAGAGAGGAAACCAGGACACAACCAAAACGCCCTTCAACAGGTTGTGGGACACTTACTCACTGGAATATTACTCGGCAACGAAAAGATGACAGTGCCCTTTGGGATAAAGTGGATGGAACTGGTGAAGATGATGCTCAGTCAAGACAGTGAGGAGGTAAAAGGCAACGACAGAATGGTTTCTCTCCTATGCCGAGTATAGACCACTGAACATATGAACATGGGGAAAGTCAACCTATGTCTAAGACTGTGGGAGAACTATAGCGGTTATCTACGGAGGTGAGGATGGGGACACAGACCTTTAGTGACCAGAGTGGTGAGGAAAAAAGGAAATATAGTGATACTATCCACAATTAAAATGAATTTAAAAAAATGGAGGTTCCACTGAGCAACTATGAGTAATAAGTAATTCCTCAAAGTGGCTGGTTACAAAATGAACTTACAAAGATCTACGGTATTTTTTTCTTGGTCTTTTTTTTTTTTTGCTTTTTAAAAATTTTTTTTATATTTATTTATTTTCCCTTTTGTTGCCCTTGTTGTTTTTCATTATTGTTGTTGTTATTGATGTCATTGTTGGATAGGACAGAGAGAAATGGAGAGAGGAGGGGAAGACAGAGAGGGGGAGAGAAAGACAGACACCTGCAGACCTGCTTCACAGCCTGTGAAGCAACTCCCCTGCAGGTGGGGAGCCGCTGGGAGCTCAAACCGGATCCTTGTGCTGGTCCTTGCACTTTGTGCTTGCACTTAACCCGCTGAGCCACAGCCCGCCCGCCTGACTCCCTTTGGCCTGTTTTTTTACTGGAGGCTCCAGTGACACATGACAGTTGGCTTCAGAGGTAGGGGCAGGAGGAAAACAAAATATAAGCTGGGGTAGGAAAGAAAAACTAGAGATGGCTACTTCCTTCTCAGCCTTATTTAGGGGTGGGAATTGGTGCCTCTGAAAAAGATGGGTCCCTTCCCTTCAGCCCTTGGTAGGGGCGAGGGGAAAAAGAAGGGAAGCAAAAGGCTGCTGTTTGGGGGAAGCCATGTTTTTTAGCATGTGTGCTCAACCAGGTGAGCCACCACCCAGCCCCATCCTATGTTTCTTAAATAAATGTTTGTTTGTTTGTTTATTTACTAGGACCCTGCTCATCTCTGGCTGATGGTGGTCCTAGGGATTGAACCTGGGGCCTCGGAGCCTCAGGCAGGAGGGTCACTTGCCTGAACTCTGTGCCGTCTCCCCCGAGGTGATTCTGGCATCGCTGACTCATGAGTCCCCACGCATGGAGTGTCTCTGTTTTCTTAAGCTTTCCTTCCTCCTTTTCCTTCCTTTTTTTTCCCTTTCTTCTTTTTAAAAATTTTTTTAAAGGCCAGAAGGACGATTACCTGTTAATGTCAGCCATACGTGGGACCTGAGAAACAGCGAGGGGCTAAATGGAGGTGGGGGCGGGCGGCCAGAGTGCTGCAGTCTGTCTCGGCAGACCTGGGGACTCAGAGGGTCTGGTCTCTGGTGAGAAGGGGGTGGCTTTATGGAGGGTGAGGTCTGTGGACATCTGTCTTGGGAGATGTGGGATGCACCCTGTGACATCAGCAGTCCTGCAGAGCAGCATTTCACCAATAAAATGATGTGAAGGAAAAGAGAGGCTAGAGGGAGAGAGAAAAGGTGAAAGAAAGGAAGAAAGAAAGAAAGAAAGAAAGAAGAAAAGGAAGAAGAAAAGGAAGGAAGGAAGGAAGGAAGGAAGGAAGGAAGGAAGGAAGGGGCGAGATTGTGGCACCTGCAGGGGAGTCACCTCACAGGCGGTGAAGCAGGTCTGCGGGTGTCTGTCTTTCTCTCCCCCTCTCTGTCTTCCCCTCCTCTCTCCATGTCTCTGTCCTATTTAACAACAACGACATCATTAACAACAACAATAATAACCACAACACCTATTAAAAAAAAACAAGGAAAGGGAGTCGGGCGGTAGCACAGCAGGTTAAGCACACGTGGCGCAAAGCGCAAGGACCCAGCCTAAGGATCCCGGTTTGAGCCCCCGGCTCCCCACCTGCAGGGGAGTCACTTCACAGGCAGTGAAGCAGGTCTGCAGGTGTCTGTCTTTCTCTCCCCCTCTCTGTCTTCCCCTCCTCTCTCCATTTCTCTCTGTCCTATCCAACAACATGGACATCGATAACAACAATAATAACTACAACAATAAAACAGGGGCAAAAAGAGGGAATAAATAAATAAATATTTAAAAAAAGAACAGAGAGAAATGGAGAGAGGAGGGGAAGACAGAGAGAGGGAGAGACAGGCAGATGCCTGCAGACCTGCTTCACCGCCTGTGAGGCGACTCCCCTGCAGGTGGGGAGCCGGGGGCTGGAACCAGGATCATTACTCCCACCACGTGCACTTAACCAGCTACAATACTGCCCCACTCCCAAAATAAATATTTTTAAACAGGAATAAAAATAATAGATTTTTTTTAACTTCTAGAAGAAGAGAAGGAAGAGGAAGAGGAAGATGGAGAATGAGGAAGGTGAGGAAAAATGAAAAGAAAAATATGTAAAGAATAAAAATCAACAAGAGTAACACAACAAACTCCCACCCAAAATCAGACACAAGGTGGTCCTGGAAGTCTGAGACCACCAGATCACTCTGCCCCCAGAGGTGACACCCATGAGGACCCCCCCACACTGAGTCTAGCTGAGGGGAGGCCCCCCATGTCTGCCTCCCCCATTAAACCAGGGCTCAGGGGCGCCCCCTCCCCTGGACCCCTGCCCCTTGCTGTCCTGGGGCGACACCCTGTGTGTCTGCTCTGAGGACAACCCAACCCCAGGGCAAATGTGGGACAAAGCCTTTTAGGCCTCCCATCGCTGCTGGGTCCCCACATGGCCCCCAGGAACTGTCTTGGAGGACAGGTCTCAGTAGTGGAGGGGTGTGGGCTGCCAGGGGAGGGGGGCAGGAGTGAGGGGCAGATAGGGGGCTGAGCTGGGGGAGCTGAAGTGCAGGGTGGGAGGCGCAGTGAGGGGCCTTGGGGATGCGGGAGAGCAGGTCGCAGCCCCAGGCCAGGCCGGGCGCCCGCAGCGGGAGGCGGGGGCGGCGGCGGGACCCGCCCCTGGAGGAGCCTCAAATGTGCGGGGCTCGGCGGGAGCCGGCACAGCCTCGGAGCCGCCGCCGCGATGCCTCGGTTCCCCCGCTCCGCGCGCTTCCTGCTCGGCGCGCTGCTGCTGGCGGCGCTGTTGGCCCCGGTTCCCGCGGTCTCGACCCGGCGGCTGAAGGGCTCCCGAAAGGTGAGTGCGGGCGGCGGGTGGGCAGGGGAGTGCGGGCGGCGGGTGGGCAGGGGAGTGCGGGCGCCGGGTGGGCAGGTGAGTGCGGGCGGCCGAGGGGCGCTCCCGACAGGTGAGTGCGGGCGGCGGGTGGGCAGGGGAGTGCGGGCGGCCGAGGGGCTCCCGGCAGGGGAGTGCGGGCGGCGGGTGGGCAGGGGAGTGCGGGCGGCGGGTGGGCAGGGGAGTGCGGGCGGCCGAGGGGGGCTCCAGACAGGTGAGTGCGGGCGGCGGGTGGGCAGGTGAGTGCGGGAGGCCGAGGGGCTCCCGGCAGGTGAGTGCAGGCGGCGGGTGGGCAGGTGAGTGCGGGTGGCCGGGGGGCTCCTGGCAGGTGAGTGAGGGCTGCGGGTGGGCAGGTGAGTGCGGGTGGCCGAGGGGCTCCCGGCAGGTGAGTGCGGGCAGCGGGTGGGCAGGTGAGTGCAGAGACTCTCCCTCCCACCCGGCCCCATGCTGCTGCAGCCCACCTGTCTGGGAGCGCCATGAGAGGACTGGGAGGGTGGGAGAGGCTGCAAGGGCTGAGGTCAGGGATGTCACCCTCCCGGAGACGGAATCCCGTAAGGTCTGATCCGCAAAGGGCTGAAGCATTTGGGGTACACTCCAGGAGCCCCTCCAGTGCCGTCATTGTGAGCTGGGAAAGGCGGGTCACTGGGGACTGACACGGGGAGGGGGTGTGAGTGAGGAGGGGAAGGGAAGGAGCACTGGACATGAGAGCTGGGGAGGGCGGAAGGGTCTGTAGGGTGGGGGGGTTAGCCACCCTGCACACACAGGCCCCCAGTGTCCAGCCCCACCCCCTTGGGGCCAGGCCAGCTTCTCATCCAGGCTGTTCTGGGGGCCATGGGGTGGGGCCACTCCTCCCTGTACTGACCCCTCCAGGAGGCCAGACCAGTTCTGCCCACTTTCCAGATGAGGGGCCAGCCTGTCAGGAGCAGGGAGAGGGGCTAGGACCTGGGGGTGCTGCAGAGACAGTGAGAAGACACCCTACCTCTATGTGATGGAGGTCTCAGTGGACTGGGATTTCTTGGCTTTTCTCTGACTCCTGTCCCCCTCACCCCCACCCCAGAAGCCTCCCCCACCTTGCTATCCTGATACCCATGTCCGATGACCTTCAGAGTGTCACAAACAGTTGGAATATCTGAGCTCTGGTTTGGTTTTGTCTTGCCTCCTGAGGTGCCATACTTTTGACCCCTGATGAGCATAATGAGAAACAGAGAGAGAGAGAGAGAGGGAGAGACAGAGAGAGAAAGAGAGAGGCATTCCGTCAGCCGGGGTTTCTCAACCACACAGGGCAACAGGGCTCTGGTTGTGAAACCCTCCCCTCACAGGCCCGCAGGGAAGCAGGATGGGCAGTGTCCCTGGCCTGCTGCACCCTGGCCCCCACAGAGTCAGACAGTTGCCGCAAGTCTCTCCCACCCCTGGGGACACCCCAGCCCTGCTGCAGGGGAGCCCCTTGGACCCTCTTAGATGGATCTTAGAGGGCTTTGGGGGGAGAGTGGAGAGTTGGGAATCTTTATTAAATTTTTAAAAAAATTTATATTTATTTTCCCTTTTGTTGCCCTTGTTTTTCATTGTTGTTGTAGTTATTATTGTTGTTGTTGATGATGTCAGTGTAGGAAGGCCTGGAAGCTTCTTCATAGTCTGGGTGCCGGTAGCCAACCCCCTCCCGTCTCCCATCCTCCCGTATCTCCAAACTCAGTGGCCAGTCACCTAACTCAAGTTGGACGTGCTAAGATCGACCCAGTCTGGAAAAGAGAAATTTCCCATGAGTGGTCATCCCAGGATGAGATCAAGGACCCCATGTTTGAGAGTCTAGTGCTTTACCCACTGTGAAACCTCTGGAGCCCAGTCAGGCATCTGTGGAGCATCCTGACACATAGCCGGCTGCGAGTCCCTGTGTCCTGGGGGACCAAGAAGGGGCTGGGCAGTGGTCACACATTACAGTGCTCAAGGCCCCTGTCCCATCTGCAGTGGGGAAGCTTCAGGAGCTCAGCTGCAGGTGTCTCTCTCTCTATCCTCCGTTCCTTCTCCATTTTTTTTTTTTTTGTTTACACCTGGGGCTCGGCGCAGGCACTAAGAATTCACTGCTTCTGCCAGTTATTTTTCCCCATTAACACAGAGAGAAATTGAGAAGAGAGGGTAGATAGAGAGAGGGACCCCCCAGTTGAGCTGGGGTCCTTGCAGGAGTGCTTGTGCTCCCTACTATGTGTGCTGAACCCGGTGAGCCACCACCCAATGCCCCTTCCCTCTCAATTTCTATTGTAATTTTTAAAATTTCTTTATTGGGGAATTAATGCTTTACATTCAACAGTATTCTATCGCGATTTTTAAAGGGGGGGTGGGGTGCCACAGAGCCCACAGAGGAGCTGGCTTGGAGGCTCTGGAGGCTCCCCTCCCTCTGGGGTCCTCTCAGAGCCTCACTGGCTGCCCACCTCTGTTGTTAAAATTTCGTGGGCTCTTGCCGGGCTGGCTAGCTTCATGGGCGGGTAACAGAGACGCGGAGACAACGGCTGGGCAGGGAAGCTGTATTTCTTTATTCAGAAACAACGATTCACAAACTAAGACAAACTAATCACCAAACAGAACTCTGCTGTCTCTTTGCGGCGGCACAAGCACTCTTTCTTTTTCTCTCGAACTCAGGAACCCTCTCCCTTACTCTCGAACTCAGAAACTCTCGCACCCTCGCACTCTCGAACTCCGGAACTCAGGAACTCTGTCACTGGGGAACGCAGGAACTCTCGGACTCCGGAACCCTCTCCCAGGGTCCCTTGGGGCGGGGCCAAGCAGGCCCGTGAAATTAACAGGACTCATCCAATTCTCTTGGAGGGGGAGGGCTAGAACAAGCCAATGTAAAGCATATGACACACCTCCTTCCCTCACAGGCGACCCATGAGGTGAAGGACCCCCAGGCTGAGAAGGAGCAGGGCTTTCTGGCTTCAGGGCAGAATCACCACCCACACTCCAAGGAGCTCTCCTGGATGAGGGATGAGGAGGGGGACCAGGACCACTCTGGAGCCAGGGATCTGGAGGGCCTGAAGGGCCTGCAAGAGAGCATCGGACAGTTGTCCAGCCTCTTTGGTTGGATCTTCCAGGACAAGGATGAAGGGGGCAGCCCTCTTGGCCAGGACAGAAGCAGGGGTGCAGGTGAGCTGCGCGCTATGGGCAGGCTGGGAAGGGGCTTATAGAACAAACACCTGCAGTGACTTCCCCCACCCCGGAAGCGGAAGCGCTAAAGTGCCCTGAGCAGAGCGGACATGGTGGGAAGTGCCCAGTTCTGAAAATGCATATTTCTTTATGTATGTATTTATTTATTGCCTCCAGGCTTATCACTGGGGCTCAGTGCCTGCATTACGAATCCACCGCTCCTAGCAGACATTTTTTCCATGTTATTGGATGAGACAGAGAAGGACTGAGAGAGGTGGGGAGCCAGGGTCTCTAACTGGGATCCTCACGCCACCTGCGCTTAACAGGCTGCGCTACCGCCCACTCCCCATATACCACTTCTTAATCCACTCATCTGCCAGTGGGCACTTTGCTTGTCATCCTGGGTTTTGAGGACCTGGGCACAGCCTGCTGCAGGGGGCCCTGTGCCGCCCCCTCCCGCCGCCTTCCTGCCTCCTTGCTCACCAAGTTCCCTGTCTCCCCCAGAGGAAGAGTCTGAGGAGTGGGGCCCCTGGTCCCCTTGCAGCGCTACCTGTGGCAATGCCACCCAGCAGAGGACCCGCAACTGTGGCTCTGGCTGTGTTGCCACGGAGACGGCCACCTGTGACCTGCCCCCCTGCCCTGGTGAGAGCTGCTCTGGCAGGGTGGGTCTGTCAACCCGGGGTCCCCAGGGCACTCGGGCGCAGGTGGGATGTGGGTACCGAGGGCCCAGGCAGGCAGGGCACTAACCTGGCCCCTCTCTCCGCAAAGGCTCCTTGGACCTGGGGAAAAAGCATCCACTGTCTGACAATGTCACAGCCATGGTGGACCCAGGTCAGTGGGGGCCGAGGGCCACTGTCTCTCCTGGGGGCAGGGGGTGGAGGTGTCTCTGCACTGCCAGCCAGCTATCTCTCTGGCCTCAGTAAATAAATCTTTAAGTAGGGAGGGGGTCCAGGAGTTAAAATAGTGACACTCAGGCCAGGAGGGGGTGCAGTGAACACAAATGTTCCCGTGTGCAGGGACGCAGGGTCAAGCCCTCCCTGCAGGGGGGAAGCTTCAGGAGCGGTGGAGCGGGGCTGCGGGCGTCTCCTGCTCTTGCCCTGCCCTTCTCACTCTCCCTGCCCTCTCAACAAAATGTGTGCAGGGGCCAGGTGGTGGCACACCTGGTTTAGCACACGTCACAAAAAGTGTGTGTGTGTGGCTGTGTTGCACTTCGGTGAACTCGCACATCATCAGACTTGGGTTCAAGATGGCCAGGCCCCACCTGCAGGGGGGAGGCTTCAAAAGCGATGAAGCAGGGCTGCAGGTGTCTTTCCATTTCCCTGTTCCCTACCCTTCAATTTCTGTGATATATATATATATATATATATATATATATATATGTTCAATATATTCTACTTAGCTAGCTTATATATTTCTATATATCTTCACCTCTTTCTTTTTTTAATATTTATTCCCTTTTGTTGCCCTTGTTGTAGCCTTGTTATAGTTATTGTTGTTGTTATTGATGTCATTCATTGTTGGATAGGACAGAGAGAAATGGAGAGAGGAGGGGAAGACAGAGAGGGGGAGAGACAGACAGACGCCTGCAGACCTGCTTCAGCGCCTGTGAAGGGACTCCCCTGCAGGTGGGGAGCCGGGGTTCAAACCTGGATCTTTATGCTGGTCCTTGCACTTTGTTTAACCCGCTGCACCACTGCCTGACTCCCAATCTTACATATTTCTCTATATATCCACCTCTCTTTTCATTTCCACCTGCCTTTATTCATCTGTCCCTGTATAAGCCTACTCACCCATCCCTCTCTCTCTCTCTCTCTCTTTTATTTGTTTGTTTACCAAAGCGCTGCTCAGCTATGGCTGATGGTGGTGCTGAGGATTGAACCTGGGACCTCAGAGCCTCAGTCTCTGCAGCCAGGGCTCTCAATGCTTTCTCTTTCTCTCCATCTCTCTATGCCTCTCTCTGTCTCTCCATCTCTCTGTCTCTCGATGCCTGTCTCCCTGTCTCTCGATGCCTCTATATCTCTCTCCATCTGTCTCCATCTCTGTCTCTCGATGCCTCTGTCTCCCTGTCTCTCGATGCCTCTATCTCAATCTCTCCATCTCTCTGTCTCTCCATCTGTCTCTCGATGCCTCTGTCTCTCTATCTCTGGTGCCTCTATCTCTCCATCTCTCTTTCTCTCTATCTGTGTCTCTCCTCTCTGTCTCTCCGACCCCTTTCCCCTTCCCGGCCCCGGCCGCCGCCTGACCCGCGCCCTCTCCCCGCAGAGGTGGACAGCTGCAAGAAGTGGCTGGAGTGCCGCAGCCCCTACCTGCTGCTGTACCTGCAGCTCATGGCCGACGACCTGCCCAGCTGCCCCTGCCAGCTGCCGCGCGGCGCCCTGCGCGGCCCAGTGCACGTGCGCGATGGGCCCACCAGGCGGCACTTCTGGTGGCGGCTGGACAGCGCGCGCCCGGCGCCGCCCGCGCGCACCTGCCTGCGCTCAGAGCCGGGCGCGGGCGCGCGCACACTGGCGGCCCAGCTCTGCTGCTACGACGCGCGCCGCCGCCTGCTGACCCGCGGCCGGGGCGCCGCCACCGCGCAGCTCGTGTCGTCCGCGCTGTCGCCCGAGCTGCACCACAAGTTCGACACGCTGCCGCTGCTGCACTGCAAGGGCGACTGGAGCCGCTACCACGCCGTGCGGCCCCCCAACAACGGCTTCTCCTGCGCCGCCAACCCGGGGCGCCGCGAGTACCTGCTGCAGCTGCGGGAGGCGCAGGAGTACTGAGCGCCAGCACCCAGCCGGGCGCGTGCTCTGCGGGTGCACGGAGCTCGCGGGGCGGGGCGGGGCGGGGCGGGGCGGGGCGGGGGCCACGGCGCCTCTCATGCCGCCTTGGGGTGGAGTTTCTCTGCCATCCCCGAGAATAAAGCACTTTATTTTCAAGTTCTGTCTGGCTGCCAGTTCTTAGCAACATCGCCCCGCCAGATATTCGTCGGGATGCGGCATCATCTAAGCTCATTTCCCACGTCTACGCTCGACCGGACCTGCCAATATATGCGGAGATCTTCGCCCACCCTGTCCAATGCTTGACGTCTCGTCATCCAATCTGGTCCCCTACGCCTACACTGAACTTCTCTGTTCCAGACTCTTGGAAACAGAGTTGGCAGTCAGCTGAGGTCAAGAACAAACACCTCATCACAGACCCCTGCGAGCGTCAACCCGGCTTTGACCTGGCACGTTATGATCGGGCCCTCCTCAATCGCTATCCAACAGGCCATGGCCGGTGCGCCGCTATGTTCCATCGCTGGGGAGCCAGAGACGACCCGAACTGCCCCTGTGGCTCCAGACAGACTATGACCCACATAGTCAAAGACTGCCACCTCTCCAGATTCTAAGGAGGTCTCGAAACTTTACATCAGGCTCAACCTGACGCTGTTGACTGGCTACGGAAGAAGGGCAAACGCTAGAAGAAGGGGGTGGGGTGGGGTGGGGGCCAGGTCGCGGCGCAGCTGGTAGAGAGCACACGTCGCAGGGCTGGAGGACCCAGGTTCGAGCCCCCGGCCCCCACCTGCAGGGGCAAAGGTTCGTGAGTGGTGGAGCAGGGCTACAGGGGTCTGTCTTTCTCTCCCCGTCTTCCCCTCCTCTCTCCATGTCTCTCTGTCCTATCAAACAATGACATCAGTAACAAAAAGTACAATAAAACAAGGGTAACAAAAGGGAAAATTAAAAAGTTTTTTAAAAATTTTAAAAAGGAGCTGAAATGACAAAGGCAAAGAAAAACGTGAGTCTCCCAGCCCCCAACACCCATCCTCCAGGCCAGAGGTGGCCTCTGGGGGAATAAGGCACAAAGACTGAGCGAGGGAGAGAAGGATGTCTCCCTCAGTGCAGCGGGGGCAGCACGGGACCTGGTCCCGGGTGGCGCTCATGGTAGAGCAGGCACTTGCAGCTGCACCTTCTTGCCAGCCCCACCTTTCCTTTCTTTCCTCCAGGGTTATCGCTGGGGTTTGGTGCCCGGCTTCTAGAGGCCCCTTTCCCCCGATTTTTGTCACCCTTGTTAGATAGCACGGAGAGAAATGGCGAGAGGAGGGGAAGGCAGAGAGGGGGAGAGACAGACACCTGCTGACCTGCTTCACCGCTTGTGAAGGGACTCCCCTGCAGGGAATTTCTTTTGGGCGGGGTTGCGGCGCACCTGGGTGAGTGCAGGTTACAGTGCACAAGGAGCTGGGTTTAAGCCCCAGGTTCCCACAAGCTGGGAGGAAGGTTCACAAGTGGTGGAACAGGGCTGCAGGTGTCTGTCTCTCCCCTTCTGTCTTCCCAGCCCCTTCTCAATTTCTCTGTTGTATGAAGTGAGCAGCAAATAAAAAGCATGTCCTATGTACGTCTTGTGAATGTTTCCCTTGTCCATGACTTGCCTTTTCATTTTTCTGGCCTTGGAAGTTCTCACTTTACTCAAGTCTCATTTACGTAATTCGAACACTTGTGTATTCAGCAGTTACTAACACATGGTCACATATCTTTGGTATTATCTCGAGAGGTTAGAATGTCAGGCTGTGGTTCGGTCTTGGTCGATGTGTCTGACTGCAGGGAGGGCAGAGGCTAACTCCCGCTGGCACTCTCTTATGGAAGAAGCGCCACCAGTGGGCCTCTCTCCCTGTTGGATTAGCTTTGCCCTTTTGTTGACAATCAACTAACCATGGAAGTGAGTCTATTTCTGGACTCAGTCTTGTTGGCTATGTTAATGCCAGATGCAGTCTTGAACAATGTAGCTCCGTAGAAAACTAGAAAGCTGGGGTATGTTAAGTTCTCTATTTAAAAAAAAAAAATCTGACACTTCTGCTGCTCTCTCAGTTGTTTTTGGTGTGGCCTGGGAGGTGGTGCAGTGGGTAGTGCTCCACTCTCAAACAGGAGTTTGAGCCCCACCACAGGATATGGCAGGTGGCGCTCGGCTGTGTGTGCTGGTGAACTGACCAATTGGTAAAGTGCCCGAGTAAACTGCTGTGGTAGCTCCAGCGCGGCTTTTCCACCTTTCATTCTGCCTCCAGGGCTACTGTTGGGGCTTGGTGCTGGCACTGCAAACCCACCGCTTCTGACAGCCATTTTTTTCTTTCTCTTTTCCCTATTAAACTGACAGGAGAGATTGAGAGTGAAGGAGTCAAAGAGGGAGAGAAGACACCAGCAGACCTGCCTCACTCATTATGAAACCTCTCTCCTCAAGGTGGGGAGTGGGGGCTTGAACCCTGGTCCTTGTGCATAATGTGTGTTGCCTATCCCCCCCACCCCCTTAAACTAATTAATTTGGGATAGAGACAGACAGACAGACAGAGAGAAGGGGGAGAGACCTGCAGGTGGGGGGGCCAGGGACTTGAACCCATGTCCTTGTGAACTGTAACGTGTGCTCTAGCAGGTGTGCCACCGCCCTGCTCACTTCACCGTTTCCCCTCCCCTCTGCTCAGGACCAGCTCCCCACTCAAGACAGCGGGTTTGGCGTCTCACTGGAACACGCTCCGCCCTGAGCAGGCTGGGCTGACGGAGCTGCTCATCTCCTTCTCTCTGGTGTCGTGGCCTATCCTCAGTGTGGAGTCTGCACTCGGAACTTCTCGGCTGAATGAATCAGGCAGGCCGGTATTTCTGAAGACTTTATTGGGGCCGGACAGCAGCTCTGCATGGGGTGGGTCTGGGGTCACCTCTCGTAGTTGCCAACATACACTCAGAACAGACACACCACCGTTTACCCAAACCATTCACAGCATCAGTCTCTCAACAAAGAGAACATCCAGCAGTTCTAGACCATCCTCTGGCAGAACGGAGAGATGGGTGGATAAGGAGAAAGAGTGGCGTTTGTATACAGCGCCTCTTATGTGCACCTCGCCTGCTCTTACTCTCTCGGGTCAGATGAGCGAGCGTCACAGCAACAGAGACGGGTCATCGCAGCACTTGACAGATTCCGGGTTTCACATCACCTGGTCAGTGGGGCGTAGGGGTCAAGGAGGCATGAGCTCAGCTCTCCTCTAAGGGCCTCCGTCCCTCCCCCTGCTCTCTGTTGATCTTCCTTATAGAGAGGGATCATCGAGGGATCATCGGCAGCCAGCGGCCGGAGGGAGGTGAGCTCACCAGTATCCCGTGAAGAACCTTCCAGAATGCTTCTGACCGTGCCATCGGTCTGACATCACAGAGGGAAGAAGCCTGACTGCTCAAGGGAAAGGTGCCACCACCTAGTTTGTGGCGTGTCCCACCCTCCTGAGGGCCCAGGTCCAGTCACTGAACTTCTGCAGGACACCTGGGCTCTGGTCACCTTCCTGTCTCACTGCTACTCCCAGAGAACAGAGCCGCGGGCACTGTGTCTGTCCTCTGAGGTCGCTTTGCCGTAACTTGTCCAGACCACAAAGCACCAGCAGTCTAGGGCCTTCTACCATGTGGGCCTGGCCCACCGCTGCCTCCAGGAAGCCACAGCTAGCTCACATTTTCAGTCAGGACTTGAAAGACACAACTTACAGAAAAAAAAAAAAAAAAACAGGGTGGGGGGAGGTGCTTGAAAAACAAGGGTTACTAGAAGCAACAAGGACACGAAGCACTGGCCAGTCCTGCATTTTTTCTATGTGAGGAAGGAGGAGGAAGAAGCGAGTGGCCTTCTGACCTGGGTGCCTGGCCCATGGCAACCGGAAGGAAGCCAGGACAAGACTCCGTGGGGACAAAGCGATGGAGACGCTCGTCTCCACGTGAGAGGTGTGGGGAGCTGGCCTGCTGGGCACCGAGCGCCGTGTGGGCCGAGGCGCACCTGCAGGCTTGGGCTGTGAGAAAGGAAGCCTGGAGGAACCTTTGCTGTTCCTAACTTCCCACAACCCTTTGGGCTGTGCTGACTCTATACGGTTGTCAGGAAGGCCATGACTTTTTTTTAATTTTATTTTTTGTTTTATTATTATTTTTTATTGGATAGAGATAGCCAGAAATTGAGAAGGGGGAGATAGAGAGGGAGAGAGACAGACCGACATCTGCAGCCCTCCATCACCACTCATGCTATCCCCCTGCGGGGAGTGGGGAGGGGGACTAGGGGCTTGAACCTGGGTCCTTGCGGATTGTAACGTGAGCGCTCAATCAGGTGAGCTGCCAGCCAGCCCCACACCATGACGTACTTCTCTCTGTTGTTGTTCTCTCTGCAGAAATGCATCATGGCTTTTCTGACAATCTAATACCTGTGTCAAATATTCAACAGCCCTTGAACTTCAAGAAGGAAGACGGAAGAAAGGCCCCCACTCTCCGCTTTGTCTAGTCACACAGAGGTCAGCAGAGGTCAATGCCCATTCTGGCTACCCAGAAGGCCCGCACAGGAAAGACGCTGGCACCGGCTCACAGCAGTCAGTCACACAAGACAACCAGAGGGCAGGGAGGCCACCAGTGGTGTCTGAATTTCTCTCGGAGGTCTTGTCACACGCCTACAGATTCTTACAAGAGTCACTCGAGTTCTTTTTTTCTTCACTGCCTGTGGCATAACTAGAGGCCAGAGATCTTTATCGAGGTGGATGGATGGAGTGGGATAGAGAAGAGGGGATGAGAAGCAAGGAGCCAGGTGCCCTGACTCTTCCAGGAGAAGTGGGGGGACCTAGCCAAGTGAGTTATTCTCCCTTCTGGTTCTCACCAGCAAGAAGGATGTGACTGGTGTGAGACACTAGCCAACGCAGCTGGAACGTTCGAGTCAGAGGGAACACAGGCTCCTTTGCGTGGGGAAGAGAGCCCCCGTCTCCTGAGCATGGGGAGCTGGTGTACAGAGACTGGGGAGTCTGGCCTAGACACCACAGGGCAGTTCAGCAGGTGGAGCTCTACAAATGGAGAAGTGAAGCAGGAAGAAAGAGCAAACACAAGAGGGGGGTCTAAGAGACGACTGTCCCACCCGGAGCCCTCACCCGACAAGAGCGGTCTCAGACGGTGACTGTTACTCAGACAGGCAAGTGGTACTTTGGGGGTCTGGAAACTCTGCTGTGCCCTCAAGAGAACTTTTTCAAAGCAAAGCAAAGCAAAGAGGCCTTGAGAAGTGCTTGGAAGAGCCTGCTGGGTGTCTCCTAATTATGAATCTGCTGTTTCTGGCGGAAGGTGCAAAAGCGCTCAGGAGCCTGGCATGGGCAGCGGCAACGCTGGGTGGAAACAGGGACAAGACAGAGGGGTGGGGAGGGCCACGCTCTGTGACTGACCCCAGTGACCCCATTTTGCCTCTTCAAAATAAGTCTGCCCTTAACCCCGTTTATCCTGAAAGAACTCACCAGCAGAACGGCACACACATTTTTTTCCCATGTCCGCACGGACATTTCGGTTGCAGTGGCTTCACGCAGCCTACAACAGGAGACGGGCAGGGAAACTGACTGCTTGCAGTCTGACTCTGGTGAAGCCCAGACTGTTCAGGCAGTAACCAGGGTGCCTAGCGAGCGGGGTTCTCTGCCGAGCAACTGAGCGCACGTCACCGGGCTGGAGACTCCTGGCCACGCGCTCGGGCTGAGTGTAGCTCCCGCACCTCTCGTGGGCGCTTTCTTTCGCCCTCCTTCATTCTTCCACAAGTAAAAACAAAACCTTGCGTAATGTCAAGGGCTGGGGGCTCTCAGGCGCTGAGAGTGACCCAAGATGACCTGTGCTCAAGAATGTGGAGCAAAACCTTCCACTGACACTGCCTGCCACCCCCACGGCCGTGCGCACTTCTGCACAGACAGCACGACAGACCAGCCGCCCGGAACAACCCTAAGCTGCTTCTCCAAGCTGTCCCCGATCCTTCCCCGACAGTACTTGGTGCTTACTGAAAGATGAGCTATCTTGGATATAAGACACTAAAGCTCTCTTCACTTAAGCTTTGGTCAACAGAAGAAAAACAGTAACAATGAAAGAACTTCGACATTGTGACTTTCCTATCTGCTCTTTGGTCAAGTAGTGTAAAAGCTCTCTGGTTGCAGCTCCCTCGCCTGGTATGCTAACAGTCAAAAAAAGAGAGAAGTCCAGGCTGGCTGAGAGGTGTTCAGAATTCCTCAGGGGACCAAAAAGTAAGCGAAGGACAGAGGGAATCTCAAGTTCCAGACGCCAGAAGTTCCCATTGTCTGACGCCATCAAAAGAGTTTGGGACAGTTAGCCATGTCAGTCCTCAAATATTGACGGGAACACGACAAATTCCCGAGCAGAGAATTCAGTGCTCTTCCTGAGCCCTCACCTGGCTGCCACCAGCGAGAAGCTCAAGTGGCCCTCAGTCCTCCTCGCCCGGCTCTGCCTTCTCGCCAGTGGAAGTCACTCTCCTGAGCAGCTTCCGGAGCTGGTGGACAGGACAGGTGTGGGCGCTTTACCAACAGTGGCTGGGAGTGAGAAAAGAACTCAGAAAACAGACGTCCCCTCAAACAGTGACGGTCAGATAAATATTTGGTGGGAAGAAGAAATGTGGAAGCCGGAACGGAATGGAACAAGACCAGGCCTTTGGGCTGCAGGGCCGGGGAAGTTACAGCGATGCTAACGTGCACGGTGGTTCCTGACAGCCGCGGCCGGGGGAGAACACCGCAGCTGACGAGAGGCTCACCGGCGAGGGCGCCCAGGCCGGCAGCTCTGAGGCCTGGAAGGCACTTGCTCCCGGGAGGCGGCCGTGGACCCCAGGCTGCAGTGGCGGGAGCAGCAGGAGCTTCCGACAGGCTGGGAGAGGGTCAGCCAGGGCCAGGCGAGGGTCGGCGTGAGCTCACAAGGAGAAGAGTTATCAAAGAAACCATTTTTTAATGGACCAAAAAAGAAAAAAGAAAAAAAAAAAAAAGCAAGGCGAGTCACCTCTGTCTTCAAGGTTTTCGAAATGGAGCCAGGGGAGGGTGTGAAGTAATTCTGGACTATTTACAGAACGCCGTCTAGAGTGCAGGTGGCCGCAGAGCGCGGTGCTGGGGCCCCGGCGCCGTCCCGGGAGGAGCAGTCCGTCGGGAGCACCAGAGGCTCAGTCTTCCGTCTCTTCGTACGTCGTCTCGTCGAAGGGCCTGTCTAGCAGCGGCACCAGGCGGTGGCGCGAGTACTTCAGCTGCAGCAGGTCCCCAACTTCGTCGATTTCCTTCAAGGCCTGAAACAGACACAGAGCAGAGGTCAGGCAGGCCCGTGCGTAGGGGCTGTGTGTGTCCGGAGTTTATTCGCGGGGCTCCAGGCCGGCTTGCAGGCAGAGCCGCTTTCGGGGCCGGCCAGACCCCTGGCCATGGGGACCCGCACGGCTCACAGCCTGGGAGAAGACGCACCGGCCTGCCGCCTCTCCCTTCCAGGCCGACACTTGCTCTTCGTGTTGCCTCACTCCTGTCAGAAGGCTTGAGGCCGGTCTGTGTGGTGAGCTTCCCGGACCAGGCGGGAGTGGTCAGGAGACTGGGGCCGGCAATGCAGTCTGCAGCTAGACAGCAGAGTTGGGGCCTGAACTCAGGTCTGAGTTGACCCTTTGCTGTCAGGGCTTTACTGGGCTATGCCATCTGGGCTATGCCATCGCTCTTGGCTGCCTCTTTTAAATGATTTTTGGTTTTTGAAAAGTGTTTGTTAGGTTCCTACCAGGCAATCTTAAAATGCCAGGGAGACACCTATCATGGGACTCTGGGAGTACTTTTTTTTGAGGGGGAAGGCAAGGGACCATCTCTGGGGCCCCTGTTTCAGACCGACTTTTTCAGGTAGGAAGAAGGAAGCAGAGAAAGAGAAGAAGAAGAGTCCAGCCTAGCCAGACTCCTCAATGAGTTTCCATGACACAGCAACGGCAACCAGCCAAGCTGAGGGAGAGAAGGTTCAGGAGAGAACATTCTACAGAAAACACAGGAAAAGCCATAGTGTAGACATCAAGAGGAGGCAGAGAGCGGAACAAACTGAAGCTGAAGAAGTCCTCCACGCCCCCGAGATGCAGGGCCCGGTGGGAGATACTGTTAGGCCAGCTGTCGGATGCCTGTGTTTCAGGAGGACTATGAAAGTGCTCACAGAACAAGACGATCAACACTGATGGAGTTCATCTGCTTACAGGTGTCTTAGCGTAAGGGATGTTTAGAGAAAGCTGGACGGGTACTTGCCGTATCAAGTATTTCTTTGGTGTGAGCAGCCGACAGGCAAAACCTGGCTCTGGACTCAATGATGGGGGTGGCGGGAAAGCCCACCACAACCACCCCGACGTTCCGCTTCAGCATCTCCCGGCCGAAGGCTCTGCAGAGGGAGAACAAGAACAAGCAGGAAGGTTAACACGGCGCAGTCCTGCGGCCCCAGTCCCAGTGACTCCGCGGTCACAAGCACCAGAGGCTTCTCTTAGCATTTCCCAGTTCCTTTCAAGTTAGCTGCCAGCTCACAAAAACTTCTTTTACTCAGGAAGAAGATCTCCGAAACGGCCTCGCCAAACTGGAAGACCACAACCAGCAGAGAAAATCTTCAGTGGGCCGAGTTTACAGTCATTTTTAAGTATGGTCCTTGGCAAGTAAGTAACTGCGGTCCAGAGGCTTTGAAAACCGGGGCCTTGAGATGCTGGCATTAGCTCTCCAGCCGGGCGTTTCTTGGGTAGATAAGCAGGCATTGTGCTGCCTGCAGAACTGGGGGTCTCCATGGGTGTCTGAGCACAGCGTCTTTGCTGTGCTTCTTCACGGAGAGCCCGGGCGCTCTCCGTGTCCTGTGCAGGCCCCTGACCGTCTGTCTAGTGCCTCCTCCTGCAGCAGCCTGCGTCTGAGTGACGGCATGTACAGAGAGGGGCGGCAGCCTGCGTCTGAGTGGCGGCGTGTACAGAGTGAGGTGCACTGTGTGCAATGGTAGACACGGTCCTCTCTCAAGAGGAGCTTTCAGGTTAAACAGGTTTGGACTCCTGACCAGACAGCCCTCCAGATGTTTCGTTCAGCCAAGGACTGACCACAGCGTCTGCAAAGCGGGACCCACGACTGAGTCCACGGCGGGTCTGGCAGATGAGGACGACCGCAGGGAGGCAGAGGCTCGACTTACCCGATCTTGGCCGGCATGTAGAGCATCAGAGGCACCACCGGAGAGTCCTCGTTCCCGTAGATGATGAAGCCCATTTCTTTCAGACGCCTCCTGAAGTACCTCGTGTTCTCAGCGAGCTGCTGCACACACTCTTTGCCTGGAAGGCGGTGGGGAGGGAAAAGAGAAGAAAGTGCGCTGTGAGAAAAGGTGCGAGGGCAGAAGACAGCAGCCTTCGGCCCCAGCTGTCGCTCCTCTTCCGCAGCATCGAATAGCCTGCACCCCCGCCTCACAGATGGGATGGGTGTGAGTACACAGAAGCGACCAAGATGGGGAAGTGTTCCCGATACTCTGTCGATACTAGCTGATAATAGCAGATCTTACAGTAATATGCAAACGTCAAAGTTAATGACAGAAGTTTCCCTGGTCTGTTAGCATGGCCAAACACTCCCGTCTCTGAGTCACACAGCTCATTTTACACTCTCATCCACTGCACACGTAGCACCGATATTTGTTTACTTAGATAACTGCCTCCAGGTTATCGCTGGGGCTTGGTGCCAGCACTATGAACCCACTGCTCCTGGAAGCCATTTTCTGTTTGTTTGTTATATTGGACAGGACAGAGAGAAACGGAGAGGGGAGGGGAAGACAGAGAGGGGAAGAGAAAGACAGACACCTGCAGACCTGCTTCACCGCCTGGGAAGCGACTCCCCTGCAGGTGGGGAGCCGGGGCTCGAACTGGGATCCTTACGCCGGTCCTTGTGCTTTGCGCCACGTGCGCTACCGCCCGACTCCCGCCCCAAACCCAGATCTTTATGCTCTGTACTATGTGTGCTTAACCCTGGCGCCACCACCGGCCCCCATTTTATGGGTTTCCGACTGTGAGCACTCATAAATAAGAGCGTGCGGTGGTTTTCTTATCAATTAAAAAGCTGGGAAGTCCACACTTAAAAAAGCACAAATATCACAGAGTTCAGATGATACATGAATCAGAAATATGGGTGGTCAGAAACTGCTCACAGGGTCATACCGCCACGTAACCACTGCCGAGCAGGTTACATGTGACTCGGAATTAATACTTAAGTAAATACATTCAAGTTGACCAAAGACTCCAACACTCAAGCTTACATTAGCATAATCAGTGAGAACAATGAGCACCACTTAAGTTATGGCATATCTTATAAAAAGCAGAAAGTGGTCTGGGAGGTGGCGCAGCAGATAAGGCATTGGACTGTCAACCATGAGGTCCCTAGTTCAATCCCTGGCAGCACATGTACCAGAGTGATGTCTGATTCTTTCTCATGTATACATACATTCTAAAAAAAAAAAAGGTAAACTCAACCCCCACCCCCCAAAAAAAAAAGACATGTGTGTTACATTTAACATTACAGAGAACAAGGTAACATATGGGAGTTATGGGACACCAGGAGGCATAACATTTATACCACAAAGATTCCAAAGGTGTGAGAGACAGGAAGGGGCAGAATTCTTAACACCATAGTTCCTGGCAAACTTTTTTTAAAATAGAGACAGAGATAGAGAAGGTGATTTGGGAGGTGGTGCAGGAGATAAAGTGTTAGACTCTCAAGCACTAGGCCCCAAGTTCAGTATCTCATCTTTCTCATTATTAAGTAAATAAAATCAGAGAGAGAGAGACCTGCAGTACTGCAGGTGGGGACCAGGGACTTGAACCTGGGTCCTCATGCATGGCAAGGCAGGTGCTGTGCCAGGCGAGTCACCACCTGGTGCCCAGGGACAGAAGTGGTATCTGAAGAAATAATAGTTGAGAACTAGCCCAAACCGACGAAGGAAACATGCACCCAGATCCAGGAAACTCAAAACAATTCCAAACCAAGTAAACTCAAGACAAACACCAAGACACATAATTAAAATGACAAAGATAAGCGACAAGAGAGGCAGTAAGACTACCTGTGGATTTCTCAACAGGCCAGAAGGGACAAGCAGGAGAGAAAGTGCCCAATGGAGAGAAGCTGCAGCCCAGAACAACTCTACTGAGGTAAGTCATTACTTAGACTGGGAAAAGGGACAGAGAGCTTCTCAGACAAACCGTCGTTAAAGGGATATGTCACCACTAACTTGGTTCTAACAAGAAATACTAAAATGACTTCTTTTAGAGAGAGACCTGCAGCCCTGCTCCACCGCTTGTAAGGCTTCCCCCTGCAGGAGGTCACCCGGGGCTTGGACCTGTGTCTCTGCACGAGGTAGCGTGTGCGCTCAACTGGGTGTGGCCCTGCCCGGTCTGGTCCCCTAGGACTAACATGAAAGGAAAATGTCAAGTCATCTCACTCACATGTGATATAAAAAGAAACAAGTTGCATGTACAAACGATTGTATTTACTGTCGAATGTAAAACATTAATTCCCCAATAAAGAAATTTAAAAAAAGAAACAAATCATGGTCTGGGAGGTGGTGCAGTGGATAAAACATTGGACTGTTAAGCATGGGGTCCTGAGTTCAATCCCCGGCGGCACATGTACCAGAGTGATGTCTGGTTCTTTCTGTCTCTCCTCCTATCTTTCTCATGAATAAATAAATAAATTCTAAAAAAAAAAAAAAAAAAAAGCAAGTCGGGAGTCGGGCAGTGGTGCAGAGGGTTAAGCACAGGTGGCCAAAGCGCAAGGACAGGCATAAGGATCCCAGTTTGAGCCCCTGGCTCCCCACCTACAGGGGGATCGATTCCCCGTCTCTGTCTTCCCCTCCTCTCTCCATTTCTCTCTGTCCTAGCCAACAGCAGCAGCAGCAATGACAACAATAATAATAAAAACAACAGCGACGATAAACAACAAGGGCAACTAAAAGGAAGGGGGGAAAATGAAGTCAAGGGAATGGACAGTTAAAAGATCCTTGAGGCTCGACCGGAGACCTGAGGTCACCAAAGGGGCGGGGAGAGAGAGCAGATGCAAAGTGTGCAGGGGGCCTACGGGCTTGATGGGGGAAACTGGTGTTCTGGTGAAGAAATGCCAAGCTGTGCCTCTAAAGCCTCGGCACTGGGAGCTGACCTTGGCGGCATGAGGCCGCTGGCGTCCTCTGTGCCGGTGATACTCTGACTCACCCCTTTCTGTTATCCTCTCTACTTTGTATGGGGGCCAGGCGGTGGCGTGCCTGGTTAAGTGCACGCACTTAGTACTGAGCACAGGAGCCTTGTTCGAGCCCCTGGTTCCTCACCTGCATGCAGGTGGACGCCTCACGAGCAGTGAAGCAGGTCTGCAGATGTTTCTCTTGCTCTCTCCTTCCCTCTCTGTACATGTATGTGGGTCCTTCCCTTCCACATTTCTTTCTGTCCTATCACATTATAAAAGAAGAGAAAGTCTTAGGGCAGTTAATAGCTCACCTGGGCAGTGTGCTGCTCCACCCACCCACCCACCCCCCCCCCCACACACACTGAAGGAAGTTTTGTGCTGTGGTCTCTGTGGCCCACCCTACCTTTGTCTCTATCTGGGGGGAAAATAGGAAAAGGAAAAAAGAGAAAACTCTGCCTTGTGTAGCCACTTACACCAGTGACGCGGGGCCCCTGGTCACCCTGCGACAGCGTCTCGTCCACACCTGCTGGCTCGCCCTGTCTCTACAGAGAGACAACGTCATGAGCTGACCTCTGCCAGCTCTGGACTTTTCTTCTAGAGCTTTCTCGCTACTCCCGAAGAGAGCTAGGGCTTTGCTCCGGATTAGACTGTGGTTCTCAGCGTTTTAACAGCCAACTATGTTCTCAAAGTTTGCTAAGTTAAATGAGCTTAGCAAGGTCCTGCACGTGCAAAGAGCATTAGGAAACAGGCCCCTCCTCTCTGCCGGACGTCTTGGGCTTGTGTGGAAAGAGTCAGCTGTGCCTTAGGGCTCGAGGTTCCCTCTGTCCCCAGAAGTGCAGACAGTTCACGAGACACCAAGTCTCAGACGCTATCAGTAGAGGTGACTTCCTTAAGAGACAGTAAACCTCTCTGCTCAGCGCTGGAAGAACATACCAGCCGTGAGAGCAAGAAAGCCCCTTGGCTTTGCTATTACCTCTCCCTTCTAGAAGCAGGGGTCAGAAGTCAGAGGAAACCAAACCAAATCCTGCAGAGGCCAAGGAACTCAAGGAGGAGGGTCAGACGCTGCAATTTCCGGCTTTGTGTGCCCACACGCCCTACCCCTCACCATGGCTCTGTGACACGTCGTCTCGGGGGAAGGCAGGTGACAGAGATGCACAGGGAGGGCAGTGTGGGCAGGGCTGACTGGGGGCCTAGTGCCAATTGGGCTCTCTGGCTAACACCGCCTCCAGCACCCAATCCATGGGCCCACAAGGGTCTGCCGGCTTCTCTGCTCCAGAGTCCTTAATTCCGCGTTCCTCTTTCCAATTTCCCACTCCAGAGTCCTGCCACGGCCCTAAGTTGCACAGGGAGCCATGTCTCAGAATTTCTTCCCATTCTGAGGGTTGTCTTTTCACAAGCTTTGAATTTTGGTGCAGTTTTATTTATTTTTTTTCCCCTTTTGGTCGCCTGTGCTTGTGGGAGTCATAACTAAGAAACCACTGGCCAGCTTAGTCACTGAGATTTACAGCTATTCTTTTTAAACAGATTTATTTATTTATTTTTCATCAATGAGAGAAAATCACTCTGGCACAAGAACCGGGGGTCTGAACTTGGGGTCTCAAGCTTGAGGGCTCAGTGCCGCGCCCACTTAGCGACGCCCCAGCCCGCCAGAAGCCAGAAGCGCGTCTCCTTCCGGGAGGCTCTAGACGCGGCCCTCGAGTGCGGGCTCTCTTCGGTCTCAGACGCGGCCCTCGAGTGCGGGCTCTCTTCGGTCTCAGACGCGGCCCTCAAGTGCGGGCTCTCTTCGGTCTCAGACGCGGCCCTCGAGTGCGGGCTCTCTTCGGTCTCAGAGTTCTGAGTGGCGGCGTGAGGAAGGAAATCGATGCACCTCAAGAAGTGGGGCAGGGACAGGGGCCTGTTTCTCAATCCTTGACGTGAGCCCCCCACCCCCTTGTTACTGGGGCGTCACTGCTCTGGGGGAGGGAAGACCTCCCTCAGTGCTGCAGAGCCCTCGCGTGGTGTGTGAGGGACTTGGACCCCCGTCGCGTGTGTGTGACACAGCAGACGCCGCTCCCACGAGCCACCTTGCCCGCCCGGAAGAATGCTCTAGCAATCTCTGGCAAAGAGGAAGGGACAAGAAGACAGACATAAGGATCCCAGGCCTTGCATCTGAGCCATCTCCTGAGGTGCGTCACTTCCTCTCAGTGGCTGGGCAGCGGAGACAGTAGCAGCAGATGACACGTTCACCGCTCATCAAAGCGGGGGGGGGGGGGGGGGTGTGCGGCCATGGAGACACGCACCTGGGTGGCGGGCGCCCGGCTGGCAGAAGAGCACCCAGCACCTCTAACTGGCCACCTGGAGCCTGCGCTCGGGGACACCTGAGAACTCTGACCCACCTGGTGCCACCAGCTTACCCACAGGACCTACAAGTTCCAGGAAACCAAGTCACTAGCTGGCCCAGGTAAGAACCCACAGATCACCAGCACGCCCCTTGGGAAGTGCTCTGAATGTACTTTCACCACGTCCAGTCCTGAACGCCACTTCCTCTGATGTGTGGACGGCTCCCGGCCTGGCACAGTCAATGGGGAAGGCCTAGAGGAGGCTACACAAAGCCAGCACCGTCAGGATGCACAAGGCCCACACTGGCTGCAGGTGCACCACAGACATGGTGCGTGCATCTCTGCCGGCTGCGGAGAGCACCCGGGCGGGCGCCTGGCTGGGCAGCTCCCAGGGTCGGAACCTGCCCTCCCGCCTTAGGCCTGTGAAGTGACCCCCCCGCAGGTGGGGAGCCGGGACCCCTGCTCTGGTCCCTGCGCTTCGTACCTTGTGCTCTTGACCCGCTGCACTGATGCCGGGCCCTGCACCAGCTTTTTAAGGAAGATTCTCTGGCAGGAGGGCCCAAGGCCAAGCCCCAGTATCACATGTGCCGATGATGCTCTGGTGTCCTTTCTCTCAGTAATAAGCAAACACGCCCTTTTCTCAAGTGTCTTTTCTCTCTTTGTGAAGGAGAGGAAGGGGGACTTGGGTGAAAGTTCTCATAAAGCACAAACAGGGAGGTGGGCGTGGCAGCAGGTGGCACAGCTGGTACAGCGGACGAGGACCGGGGTTCAAGCCCCAGGACACCACCTGGAGGCAGCAGCACAGGGCAGCCACACAAGCAGTGCTGCGGCGGCTCCCACTGTTTCTCACTCTCAGACCAAAGCCAGGTGTGGGGCAGAGGCGTACTCAGCAGAGCGGGCATGTTGCTGCCACGCGCAAGGACTCGGGTGGTGAAGCAGGGCTGCCAGTCTCTCTCTTTCTCTTCCTCACTATCTCACCTTCCCCCTTGATTTCTCTATGCCTCTTTTCAAAGAGTAAAACAAACAAGGCAACAACTCCTTGGAAAAACATGGACCCAGGGCAAGCATCACTCTGCTGGTGGAGGTGTGCGAGGTCCGCTAAGGGCCACACTAGGGCCTCCTGCTTGGGAGCCCAGCTGTCTTCACTGTGCCGATTCTTGGGTCACATGGGAAATCTCTCGACAGAGAAAACCAGGGCCAGCGAGAGGGCTCCCTGCAGTGTGGCTGGCCACGTGCTCGCCTGTGGCGGCTCTGCCATTCTCACTGTCGCCCTCTAAATGAAAATGTGGACTGAGGGGAGTCGGGCGGTAGCGCGGCAGGTCAAGCGCATGTGATGCAAAGCGCGAGGACCGGTGTAAGGATCCCGGTTTGAGCCCCCGGCTCCCCACCTGCAGGGGAGTCGCTTCACAGACGGTGAAGCAGGTCTGCGGGTGTCTGTCTTTCTCTCCCCTCTCTGTCTTCCCTGCCTCTCTCCGTTTCTCTCTCTCCTATCCAATAAAAACGACACCAATAACAACAACAATAAAACAACAAGGGCAACAAATGGGAAAATAAATAAATATTAAAAAAAAAAGAAAGAAACAAGAAAATGTGGACTGAGATAGGCAAACTGTGCCTGTGAGAAGGAAAAAACAAAGAAATGAACAAGCAAAGATAAACATCCCACACCCCTGGCTCAGAAAATGAAACAACAAATAAAAATAAACAGCCCCCCCCCCTGAAAAAAAAACAAAAACACAAACACACACCTGACTTTAGAGCCACGGAAGTGCCTGGGGTGCCAGTCCGCCTGCAGATGGAAGCAGACGTCCAGGCCTGAGGTCGCTGGCTGGATCCCCTGTGTGCACGGACCAGCACTCTGGCTCCTCTTTCTCAGATGTAATAAATAATAATCATATAAATGCGACTCATACTAATAGTGGAAATGCTTTTTTGTTTTAGTTGCTGGAAGGGTTTTACCTCTCCAGGTCAACTTTTTCAAACAGAGAGAGAAGAAAGGAGGGAGGAAGGGAAAGACACTACAGCACCGAGATAACTTCAAGCGCGGTGGGGCCAGGCTCGAAGCTGGGAGGGAGGGACGCGCGCGCGCACACGCGTACAAACACACACGACAAAACAGGTGCTCTCGTATCCTGCTGATTAGGAAACACTTTATAAAGTGAGGAAAAACAAGCAGACAGCAAAGGTCCGGCTTCCCTGTGGCTGTAACTTCCTGCAGCCAACAGTGCCCTCTGCTGACACAGAATCAAAGTGGAGGACCTCAGGCAAACAGCACACAGTGCTTCAAAACATCTAGGGGGTTAGAAATCCACCCAAGTAAATTCATCCACCCTGTGGAGAGCAGTCCAGAGTCTCTCAGAAGGCGAGAAGTGGACCTTGCCTGTGACCCTGCAATTCATCTCCTGGGGACAGATCATAAGGAACCAGACACACCCATCCAAAATGACTGTGTGTTCACCTATGTTGACAGCAGCACAACTTGTAACAGCTATAACCTGGACGTAAGTCAGGTGTCCAACAACAGATGAGTAAGTTTTGGTCTATATACACAATGGAATACTACTCAGCTATTAAAAATGGTGATTTCACCTTCTTCAGCTCATCTTGGATAGTGCTTGAAGAAATGACATTAAGTGGGAGTCGGGCGGTAGCGTGGCGGGTTAAGCACAAGGACCTGTGTAAGGATCCTGGTTTGAGCTCCCGGCTCCCCACTTGCAGGGGAGTCGCTTCAAAAGCGGTGAAGCAGGTCTGCAGGTGTGTCTTTCTGGCCCCTTCTCTGTCTTCCCCTCCTCTCCATTTCTCTCTGTCCTATCCAACAACGAAGACATCAGTAACAACAACAATAACTACAACAACAATAAAAAAGGGCAACAAAAGGGAAAATAAATATTTTTTTTAAAAAGAAATCACATTAAGTAAGACTAACCAGAAAGAAAAGGATAAATATGAGATGATCTCACTCACAGACAGAAGCTGAAAAATAAGAGCAGAGGGACAGCACTAAGCAGGACTTGGACTGGAGGTTGTACTGCGCGGAAGTAAAGGCTCTGGGATTGGGGTGGGAGGTTCAGGCCCTGGAACATGATGGCACAGGGCCCAGTGGGGGTTGTACTGTTATGTGGAAATGTTATACATGTACAAGCTGTTGTTTTGACTGTTAACTGTAAACCATTTATAACCCAATCAAGAGATTTTACAAAGAGAAAGAAAAGAAAGAAATCCACCACAGACAGAATTAACAGAGTAACAGATCCAGAATGATTTGTTTTTTATCTACTGCCTGTTCAATTAGATTCTTTTTTAATAAGTATTAAAGACACTAGCGATGGGGAGATGACATAATGGTCCTGGGGAAAAGCTCCAGCCTGAGGCTCGGAGGTCCCTGGTTCAATTCCCAGCACCACCATCAGCCAGAACTGAGCAGTCCTCCTCTGGTGTCTTTCTCATTAAAATAAGTAAATAAAAGTTAAAATCACTACTGAAAGAACCGCATGTCCACGGAAAGCATACAGCTCAAGAAACAGCCAAAGAGCTCGTGAGTCAGCGGCCGGCAGTCACGTGACCCGACAGGCGTGCTCAGCAGGAGGGAGCCAGGCCGGCTCTCCTGGGTGTGCATTCAGTGCAAGGCCAAGCACCCACACACCCCACCAGCTCCGGACATCAGGAAGCGCGTTTACAAGTCGTCAAGGGAAAGGAGCGCGGGTCTCTACTGAGCCCCGGGCATTTTCCGGGAAGGCAGGCTTACCCAGGGTGGTGCCGTCCTGCCCCATGATGCACTTCATTGAGGTGACGATCTGCTCCGCCACCGGCGGGGACAGCGACGCGGCGTACACGGCGCTGTGGGAGTGGGTCCGCAGGTAGCGCACCAGCTCCTGGGGGAGCAAGGCAGGCGTCAGGGCACAAGGCAACACGTGAGAGCACACTGCTGCCTTCACTATCGGGGAGGCAAGGGTATCTGGCAGGGACCAAGCACTCTGCCAGCCAGCAAGTGGGTACAAAAGCTGGCACCACCCCACCCCACGCCACTGCACCCCAGGTTCTGGTTTTTTTTGCCTCCAGGGTTATCGCTGGGGCTCGGTCTTGCACCATGAATCCACTGCTCCTGGAGGCTATTTTTCCCATTTTTGTTGCCCTTGTTGTTGGATAGGACAGAGAGGAATTGAGAGAGGAGGGGAAGACAGAGGGGGAGAGAAAGACCGATTGTGAAGCAACTCCCCTGCAGGTGGGGAGCCGGAGGCTTGAACCGGGATCCTCAAGCTGGTCCTTGCACTTTGCGCCACGTGCGCTCAACCCACTACGCTACCACATGACCCTGTTTTGATTTAAACAGGCCTCCACACAGAGGAAAGAAAAGCCAGTTGTAAGAAGATCTCTACATTTGAAGAACAGCTCATTTGGTGTAGGAAAGAGAGAATGCAGAGTCAGACAGGTGTCTGGCAGCTACACTGATTTACTTCTCAGCGTTGAATGGCCGCAGAGTTCATTAACTCCTGAACGAGAGAAACACAGTCTGATAGCGAGCTTGTTTTACTTTTGCTTATTCACCTATTTTGCCTCCAGGACTGCGCTGGAGTTGTCTGCATGATCCCAACACCAGCGGATTCTCTTCATCAGACAGTATGTGACCTACCAGGTGAGCTATTGCCTAGCTCCTGATTTTAAAGGCATTAAGTGTCCTCCAGATATACAGAGAGGTGTGTGTGTGTGTGTGTGTGTGTGTGTGTGTGTGTGTGTGTGTGCGCATTTGTGTGTGCATGGCAGGGCAGATAGCACAATGGTTATACAAAGAGACTCTGAGGCCTGAGGCTCCAAAGTCCCAGGTTCAATCCCTGTATATGCCAAAACTGAGCAAGGTTCTGTCAAGAAAGGAAGGAAAGGAGGGAGGGAGGAAGGGAGGGAATTAATGTGACAGACATTAAACAAATTCCCTAGGTCTTGCAAGAGAACACTAAAGCTATCTCATACATTTACGAATTGAGAAGCCTATGATCTCAAGACAGTCAGCAATATGTTGTTATTCTCTGGCACCTGTCTCCCTGCCCCCCCCCCCCCAACAGCCTCACATTCATCAGTGTCATCTCCCCCTCTGCTCCTAGGCCCCCGTAACCACTAGCCTACGCTTAGTCTCTGATGTCTGTTCTGGACGCATCCTATCAAACATGACTTGTGGCCTGCAGGGACACAGCCCAGGTGTCACACCCCACGTGCTTTGGGCACAGGAAGGGGACTGGGCAAGGCCCTGGTTGTACCACTCCCCAAAGGGACCTTTTGTTGACTGACTTGTTTATTATTATTGGATAGAGACAGAGAGCAACTGAAGGGGAGTGGGAGAGGGAGAGAGATAGAGAGACACCGCAGCTCTGCTTTACCACTCGTGAAGCTTTCCCCCTGCAGGTGGGAACCAGGGGCTTGAACCCGGGTCCTCGTGCACTATAGTGTGTGCGCTTAACCAGGTGCGCCACCACCTGGCCCCTTGACTCACTTCTTCGACTTAACATACCGCTGTCAAGGTTCTATGCTCTATAAACTCTGTGACAGCAGCGGGGGGGGGGGGGGGGGGGGTTACGGTGGGGCAGTGGGTAAAACACTGGACTGCTCAGCTCTGCCTGGGCAGAGAGTTCTCTCCGCCCCCAGCGGGCTCCCAGGAGACAGCTCCACCCTGCCAGGGTCAGCACAGCTCTGGCCCAGCGGAAGGTCTGTGGCTGGCGGGCGGCCCCACTGTGCGTGTTCTTGCACAAGGTGCTCTGTATCTCGGGCCAGCGTGGAGTGCAGAACGGAGCTCAGATAAGAGAACAACCAACAGTAAACAGAACCAGCTTTTAGGTCCTTGGACTTGCTCACAGACAGCCCAATGTGAAGCCCAATGGGCCAGGGCCTCAGCCACAGAACACTCAGGCTCCCGCAGGCCGGGCCAGGACCGCGTCTGCAGAGCATCCGCTGGCAGGTCCAGAGGCCAGCGCCTTCCTCGACTGCCTGCTCCTCGTTGCCCCTTTACCTTCCTGCCTCCGATGTAGCCTCCAGAAGCACCGAAGCTCTTGGTGAATGTGCCCATCATGACGTCCACGTCCTCGGGGTCTAGGCCGAAATAGTCCACTACGCCTCGGCCTGTGGGGCCCAGAGCCCCAATGCTGTGAGCCTCATCCAGGTATAAGTACGCCTTGTACTTCTTCTTAAGGGCAATCACCTCGGGGAGACGGACAATCGACCCCTCCATGCTGGCAAAACGGGAAAGTTATAACTCAAAATTAGGAGTCGGTCACTTCCCTCCCATTCTTTTTTAATGCCTCGTGTGTTTTAACTGGAGCACGACAGTGACTGTGGTTTAAACAGGCAAGTCAGAGGGAGACTTGGAAGAAGAGAGGACTCATGGGCATAAGGACCTGAACTGGGTCCCTGAAGCCAGAGCACCATTCATCTGGTGCAGACGGTGGTGCTGTGGATTGAACCTGGGACCTTTGGGGCCTCAGGCATGAAAGTCAACTGTGCTACCCCTGTCACTATCTCTATGACCTACAATATTTCCTAGAACCAAATGAGGTGTTTTTAGATTTGACATATAGGGACTAGGTTCCAATTCTTATCCACAGACATGCAGTCCCTTTACACATAACAGAAAAACAAAGAAGCCGAACAGAAAGACATTTGACCCCAAGCTGCACGATGCAATGAATCAAGAACCAGCTAAAGGCCTTTCTCTCTAGAGTAACCACGCTGAGAGTGAGAGACGTCTCCCCGCAGAGGGTTCTGGATTCCCTCCCCCTCCAATGTAAACTTCTTTTTTAAAATTTTTTAAAAATATTTATTTTATTTATTTATTCCCTTTTGTTGCCCTTGTTGTTTTATTGTTGTAGTTATTATTGTTGTTGTCATTGTTGGATAGGGCAGAGAGAAATGGAGAGAGGAGGGGAAGACAGAGAGGGGGAGAGAAAGACAGACACCTGCAGACCTGCTTCACCGCCTGTGAAGCGACTCCCCTGCAGGTGGGGAGCCGGGGTTCGAACCGCGACCTTATGCCGGTCCTTGTGCTTTGCGCCACCTGCGCTTAACCCGCTGTGCTACAGCCCGACTCCCCAATGTAAACTTCTGTGACTTCACGGAGGCCATCCCAAAGACGGGCACAATAAAGCAGGTTACCTGTATATCCCCTCTACGAGGATCAGGATTTTCTTCCAAGGCCTGCGTGTCCGAGGCTGACCATAAACAATGGCATCTTTCAGCAGCTTCTCCAGGCTTTGCATGTCTAGAGGGACAAAAAGAACTTGAACAAAAGCATAGTCCTCGGACCTGTTTAATTTTAATTAATTGATTAATGTGCCTCCAGGGCTCTTGCTGGGGCTTGGTGCCTGCACTACAAATCCACTGCTCCTGGAAGCTATTTTTCCCCCTTTATTGCCATTGTTGTTTATCATTGTAGTTGTTGCTGTCATAGTTGTTGGATAGGGCAGAGAGAAATGGAGAGAGATGGGGAAGACAGAGAGGGAGAGAGAATGACACCTGCAGACCTGCTTCACCACTTATGAAGTGACCCCTCTGCAGGTGGGGAGCCAGGGGCCCGAACCGGGATCCTTATGCCGGTCCTTGAGCTTTGCACCACCTGCACTTAACCTGCTGCACTGCCGCCCGACTCCCCAGCCTAACTGAAAGCAAACAGACATTCCTCCCTAAGCAGCACCTCAGTCCACGACTGAGGAGAAAAAGCGCATACAGGCTGAGCGACTCACTAAAGATATAATGAGGTTTGTTTTTTTGCCTCCAGGGTTACTGCTGGGGCTCAGTGCTGGCACTATGAATCCACTGCTCTTGGCGGTCATGCCTGCCCCCTGCATTTTTTTTGGCTAGGACAGAGAAACTGAGAGGGGAAGAGACAGACCTGCAGACCTGTTTCGCCGCTTGTGCAGTGACACCTCGCCCCCCGCAGGTGGGGAGCCGGGGGCTCAAACCAGGATCCTTGCATGCGTCCTCACACTTTGTACTATGTGCGCTTAACTTGGTACACCACCTCCCAGCTTCCAGATCTAATGACTCTTAAAAACAAACTAAACGGGAGTCGGGCTTTAGCGCAGCGGGTTAAGTGCAGGTGGCGCAAAGCACAAAGACCGGCATAAGGATCCCGGTTCGAACCCCGGCTCCCCACCTGCAGGGGAGTCGCTTCACAGGCGGTGAAGCAGGTCTGCAGGTGTCTATCTTTCTCTCCTCCTCTTTGTCTTCCCCTCCTCTCTCCATTTCTCTCTGTCCTAACCAACAACGACAACAACAATAATAACTACAACAATAAAACAACAAGGGCAACAAAAGGGAATAAATAAATAAAATAAATATTAAAAAAAAGGAAAATAAATACAATCAATATGGGGGGAAAAGTAATTTCTTAAAAAAAAAAAAAAACTAACTAAACTAGATAACAACGGCACCATGGATTCAGCTGGCTAGCACACTTGTGAGATGACCTTTAAGTAAAATGTTTTGTCAGTAAGCTTTTTCTCTATTTACAGAATTAACTTTCTAATACTCTGGAGTCGTTCAGAAATAAATACACAAAGAAGCCTGACTAAATACACAACTTCATGAAAAGCAAGCATGGGGAGGAATAAACAAATGGCCCACTTCCTTGTACCTACGTCATGCCTACGTCATGTTCAACGACTGCTAGGTGGTTTTATCCTGGTGGTAGGTTCAGCACATACATTATTCTGGGCACATACAGATCTCTGTATTCAGCAAACCTGGCAAGCCACAGTGATTACTCTGGCTACCAATACAGAGCCGAGTTCCTGTGTCTCTGCTGGCCTTTTGATCACTACACCAGGCCACCCCATCACCAGAGGCTCTAGTCAAGGAGTTCTTGGAAACCTCTCTAGTGGACCCTCTCTCCACCATCACTGGCCTCCTGTGGCCTCTCCAGGAGCTGCCCGCACTGCTACTCCAGGAAGCCCGGTCCTGCAATGAGAGCAGCCTACAATGTTCCCAGCTGTGACCTTAACTGTGAGCTCAGGCTGACAGGGATGCAGAGGTGACACAGGCGCCTGTGCTGAATATGAATAGACATGGGCCCTAGGGCAGATCCATGGGGTTTAGAGTTAACAGTATTTATATACTTTCCCCGTATTTGGGAGCTACTCTCTGCCGTGGTCCAGCTTTCTAATTCTATCCTCAATTCAGATACCACCTTCCTAGACTAGACTTCTAGCCCACCTGCATGTTAGTTACCAGACTCAGGCACTAAAGCCATGGGCCCCTTGGAATATATATAAAATAGACATCCTGGGAGTCGGGCGGTAGCACAGGTGGTGCCAAGCACAAGGACTGGTGTAAGGACCCCGGTTCGAGCCCCCAGCTCCCCACCTGCAGGGGAGTCGCTTCACAGGTGGTGAAGCAGGTCTGCAGGTGTCTGTCTTTCTCTCTCCCTCTGTCTTTCCCTCCTCTCTCCATTTCTCTCTGTCTTATTTAACAAGGATGACAACAATAACTACAACAAGGGCAACAAAAGGAAATAAATAAGTAAATAAATATTAAAAAAGAAATAGACATCCTAACTTCTTTCCAAAGACCCTTATCTGCTCTAGTCTGACCTTTAGGTTCCTGATTTTTAAACAATTTGTCCTGCTTTGTATCTTATTGCTTTTCAACCACCAAGTTGCACATGCCAACCTAGGCAGACACTTCTGGGGTAATGAATCAGCATGCCAACATCCATGCCCAGCAGAGAAGCAATTACAGAAGCCAGACTCTCCACCTTCTGCACCCCATAAAGATCTTTGGTCCATGCTCTCATATGGATAAATAATAGGGAAGTTTCCAGTGGAGGGGATGGGACAGGAACTCTGGTGGTGAGAATTGTATGGAATTATACCTCTCTTATCTTACAATCTTATCAATCATTATTAAGTCACTAATAAAACAAACAAAAAAAAGCTCTGGTTTATGGTGGTACTGGGGATTGAACCTGGGACTTTGGAGCCTCAGGCAAGAGTCACTTGCATAACCATTATGCTGTCTTCCCAGCCCTGATTTTATTTACTTATTAATGAGAAAGACAGGAGGGGAGAAAGAGCCAGGCATCACTCTGGCACATGTGCTGCCGGGGATTGAACTCAGGACCTCCTGCTTGAGAGTCCAGTCCACTGCACCACCTCCACATGATGTGATCTCTTTCACTCCCTCTCTCTCAGCTCTGTCTGTCTGTCTCTTTTTTTTAACAAGAGGATTGATCGGCTCTAGCTTATGGTGGTGTGGGGGACTGAACATCTGTCGTTCCCTTAAAAAAATAATAAAAATTGCTACTTTGCCTTCATTTATATTTTCTATTACATTAGTCGCTGTCATCAATTCCCCCAAATCACTAATATCAGCAGCAAACTTTGCAATAAACTCACTGTTGTGTTTGAAGACGCGAATGGTCGCTCCTGAGAGCCTGGCTCCTAGAACCAGTGACGCGTGGTTGAGCTCATCACTCAGAATCAGGCAACCCTGAAAAACCAGAAGCAAAGGATGGTAAGAAGCTGTGAGGCTGTGTGTGGGGGAGGTTTACTCACACAAATTGTCAAGTGCTCAAGCTATTTGTAATAACGTCTTATTAAGGAAAGGTCGTGCAACAATTAAAAGCTATTGGTTGCGTGAAGAAACAAAGTATATATATATATATATATGACCAACTTAGAAGTAGATACAGACTCCTGGCCTCTTTTTTATTTTTCCTCCAGGGTTATTGCTGGGCTCGGTGCCTGCACCATGAATCCACTGCTCCTGGAAGCCATTTTTCTCCCCTTTGTTGCCCTTGTTGTTGTAGCTTCGTTGTGGTTACTATTATTGCCATTGTTGATGTTGTTCGTTGTTGGATAGGTCAGAGAGAAATGGAGAGAGGAGGGGAAGACAGAGAGGGGGAGAGGAAGACAGACACCTGCAGACCTGCTTCACCGCCTGTGAAGCAACTCCCCTGCAGGTGGGGAGCCAGGGGCTCGAACCGGGATCCTTACGCTGGTCCTTGCGCTTTGCGCCACGTGCGCTTAACCCACTGCGTCACCACCCGACCCCCGCTCCTGGCCTCTTAAGATCTCTAATCCTCTGTACGCTGACTAGACTATCAGATACACAGCGACAGCTTTGTGTTTAAGTGTCTAAGTCAGTATTCCAGAGGGTTTTGTGAGGCTTCAGTTTTACTGTTCTGATGGAAATGCACGAGTTTTTATTATGGTAGGCTTTTAATTTTTGGTAACTGCTGGGGCTTCACTGCTCTAAGGAGTACTCGCTCTTTCAGAGAGTGAGAGAGGACAAAGACACACTACTTCCTTCAGCTCAAACCCGGGTTGGGTTGTGCAGGCACACTCTACACGTAAGCTGACTTGTTGGCCTGACGTACCTTTTACTGGTGGGAAAATGTGTGTGAGGGAGAAAGCAGCTGAGGCAGCAACACACGCAGAAATAACACTTTATTCTCATCCCAACTGCAGCCAGTGCTTGGGCTTTGCCTAACCCCAGCGACACGGGGTGTGGACCCGCTCAGAGGTCTGCATTGTGAGTTAGGATATGTGTGTACGTGTTTCTAGCTCTATTTACTAACGGGAAAGAGGCAGTGACATTGTGGCCCAGGAGGGGGCGCAGTAGATAAAGTGCTGGATTCTCAAGCACGAGGTCCTGAGTGCAATCCCCAGCATATGTCAGAGTGAGACTCTACTTCTCTCCTTAATAAATATCATTTAAAGGTTCCCACTCTTAAGAAAAAAAGCAGCTTCACTCAAGTAGCAATAAATACACCATATCCTGGTTTCTAAATCCCATTCTCCGTAGTGGACAGAGTTGGACTCTCAGTCCTCATGCTTAAGAGTCTGGTGCCTTGTCCACTGCATCAACTCCTGACTGATGTCATCTACGCACACGACCAGTATTCTGAAGTCAGGAAAGATGGAAGAGGGGGATTCCCTCTTCTATTCCTGCTACTGGTGGTTTACGTCTTTCGTTTTATTCTTACCAGTCTGGCTAGATCTTTGTTAATTTTACTCAGTTTCTCCAGAACTAGCTTCAATCCACTGGTTTCTTCTCTCATCTATTTTCAAACTGGTTAGCTGCCGCATTATCCTTTTATTATAATCTTCTGTGTTTGACATGATTGGATTTGTTTTCCTATTTTCATTTTTTAAATATTTGGAAAGCGTTCCTCTAAAACTGTTATTTTGTTTTTAAACTAGATTGATGTATTATAAGAGACAGAGACTGAGAGGACAGAAGAGAGGCCCGGAGCACTGCTCAGCTGTGGCATACTGTGGTGGCATACAGTGGTGGCAGGGCTGGACCTGTTGTCCTGAGGCTTCAGGCCTTCAAGTGATATTCTAACACCCATCTTGCTCCCTGGTCCTGCCCTTACATTCTATTTAGTTATTCCTGTGGTTAGTTATTAATAATTTTATTTGATTTGATGTAACTTTGGTTAACTGAAAACAATGTATGTTACAGCAGTACATTTATTTAAACATATCTGTAATGAATCATTTACTTTGGATAGCAACAGAGAGAAATTGAAAGGGAACAGGGAGGTAGGGAAAGTAGGTGAAAGACAGAGACACAAAGTGCAGCCATGCTCCACCAATCACAAAGCCTCCCCCCTGGAGTGGGAGCTGTGGTCTTGAACCTGGGTCCTGTGCGCTGCAATATGTGTTCAACCAGGCGTGCTGCCAGCCGGCCCCTGGACAAACATTTCATGCCCATCAAAGTCCACTGGACGCCCTGCACTCCAGCAGCCCCTCCCCACCACCTACTTAAACTTCCTTAGCAGCCTCAGTTCTGCAGTTTTAGTCCAAAGGCTTGTTGTCTTCATGTGACTTTGTTCAATTTCTTTCTTTCTTTCTCAAAGATTTTATTTACTTATGAGAAAGACAGGAGGAGAGAGAAAGAACCAGACATCACTCTGGCACACGTGCTGCCGGGGATCACATTCGGGACCTCCTGCTTGACAGTCCAAAGCTTTACCACTGTGCCACCTCCCGGGCCACTGCTTTCTTTTTTTATATACACCATAAACTGAGATGACTCAGAAATTCACGTAACATCTTGTATTTCATGAAGGGCTGACCTAGTGGTAACAACTGTTGCTTATCTGACAATCTCTTTGTCATTCTTTTAAATCTAAGTGGTAACTTAGCGGGGTAGTGTCTCCTTGGGTGGAGGCCTCTCCATATAGAAGACAGGTGTTTTCTGGCCTCAGTTTCTACTGTGAAATCACTTGACAGTCTTACAGAGGTTCCCTAATGGGTAGATGGCTTTTTGCTTTCTTTCTCTTGTTGCCTTTAGGATTCTATCTTTGGTATTTTTCCAACTTAATTACTATGTGTCTTGGTGTGCATCAACTAAGCTTAATTTTGCTTAGAATTCTTAGAGCTTCCTGGGTCTGATCGACTGCCTCCTTTCTTAATTTTGGGGAAATTTCCAGCTACTGCTTCTTGAAGTAAGAATTCTGCCCTTTCCTGCTTCGGGAACTTCTGTGACGCAAACAGTGTCGCTCTTGGCGTTGCCCCATAACTCTAGCATGTGCATTTGATTTTGGCTCTTTTTTTAAAGTGTTTTCTTCTTCCCCAGCTCCCAGCTCCGGCCTCTGCCTTTGTTCTTTTGGTGGTCTCTCTACGATGATTCAGCTCAGCTGCTATATTCTTTCTCTCTCTAGTTTCTATCTGTACCTCTCTCATTTCTTCTGACTTTGAAAATTTCCTCCACTGAACTTAGGGGGCAGGTTAAGCACACACATTACAATGTGCAAGGACCCGGGGTTCAAGTCCCTCGGTCCCCACCTGCAGGGGTAAGCTTCCTGAGTGGTGAAGAAGGGCTGCAGGTGTCTCTCTCCCTCTCCACCTTCCCCTCTTTGCTTAATTTCTCTCTCTATCCAATAATAAATAATACAATAAAGATAAACAGATAATCTCAAGAAAAGTTCTTTTTTTAAAAAAAGTAGCATCATCCTTAGAAATAAAAGCCTTCAAGTTCTCTTTAGGAAGGCTACGGAGGCCTGTTGAACGGGTGTTTCCTCACATTACTGTCTTGGTAATTTCCTGTCTCCTCACTATGTCTGATGCTCTGTAAGGACGAGGGTCAGTACTCTGATTGAGCTGGCCTGGGCAGTGACCGGGGGCTCACAATCTCAAGTACCTGGCAAAGGCCGTACTAAAGGGGTTGAGCCAACCAGGGTAGAGGCCGGGAGTTCAAAGCTCAAAGTGGCAAGCAGTCACTAGGTCACCATGGGTGGGTTCAGTTCTGATAGGAGGTTGGGATCTTAGTCCAGCTGGTGATAGCAAGCACACTCCGGGAGAGGCAGGGAGCAGGTCTGACAGGCTGTGGGCCGTAAGGGTGCAGGGCAGGCAATGGGGTCCCCACTGCTGGCTATGCTCTGCAGAGCACCTGCTGGCGGTGAGAGAGTGATTTAGGTGCCAGCAGTCAGGGATGTCTGCTTGGCCAGAGTGAGCACTCACACTATCGCCTCTCCATGCCCCTCTGAGTAAGCTGCTGGCCAGGGCAGCACCTTCCTGGGATCTGCTGCTGGAGGCTGAATTCCAGTATAGCATTCACCAGGGTCTCGCTCTCTTTTAAAAAAATATTTATTTATTCCCTTTTGTTGCCCTTTTTTTTTTTTGCTTTATTTTTACTGTTATAGTTATTGTTGTTATTGATGTTGTTGGATAGGACAAAGAAATGGAGGGGGGGAGACAGAGAGGGGGAGAGAAAGACACGAGAGGGGGAGAGAAAGACACCTGCAGACCTGCTTCACTCCTTGTGAAGCGACTCCCCTGCAGGTGGGGAGCCGGGGGCTTGAACTGGGATCCTTAAGCCGGTCCTTGCGCTTTGTGCCATCTGTGCTTAACCCACTGCGCTACCGCCCGACTCCCCAGGGTCTCTCTTAGCTGGGTTGCAGCTACAATGACTCCCACCAATTTATAGTTTTTAGTATCTCATTTACTATTATTTTAAAGTTGTCAGTTTAAAAGCGTAGTGGGCAGGTGGGAAGAGATGGCTCACTGAGTGTGGTGCAGGCCGTGTTATGTGTGCAGTCAGGTTCAATCCCCAGCATCACTGTGAGCCAGAGCTCTCTCTCTTTCATAAAAATAAGCTAAGTTCAACAACAGAAAGAGAATTCTGTATAACTACCATGCTGTCTCCTCAGCCCTAAAACATCAAGCACAGGCCTCTCTAGGCCTCAGGTTCTTATGGAAGAAGGAAGAATTCTATGTTCTAGCAGGGCAGTAAACACCGGTATGGCATGCTGGGATCAACTTGTCCAAAAATTCATGGCAGAAACGCCGCTGGGTCAACTGTATTTCATCTAAAATGTGTAACGTCTCTGGTCTACTCTCCATGCTTTACGAAACGGATGCACAAGCCCGGTGCAGCATCGCCAACTGTATTTCATCTAAAATGTGTAACGTCTCTGGTCTACTCTCCATGTTTTATGAAATGGATGCACAACAAGCCCGGTGCAGCATCGCCAAGTGTATTTCATCTAAAATGTGTAACGACTCTATCTACTCTCCATGCTTTACGAAACGGATGCACAACAAGCCCGGTGTAGCATCGCCAACAGCAGGCTTGAGTCTCACCTTGCCGACCAGCGCGGGGATGTTCATTGAATTCGTCGCGAACCCCATGCCGTATGCCATAGCGGCTTCCACGCCCAAGAACCTTGCCACAAGCTTCTCCAGCTCTTCGTGCTTGTCTAGGTTTCCTGCGCGAAGACGTTCATACAGTCAGCGCCACCAAACCCCACAGGCAAGAAGGACTCACTCACTACCTTATACGGGACTATCATTCCAAGGAGGCTTGTTACAAGGAGCACACAGCACTGTGCTGGGACTCCTCTAAAGGGGCTGCGACTCGTTTCTTCCACACCTATGAAGACACGCCGGTTCCGAACACGGGTCTAAGAAGCTGGGGAGCATGTGCTCCTATACTTTCGAAGAAGCTGCCATGTAAAACTAAAGACAGGCCATGTGGAGAGAGGGACTCTGGAAGATCAGGGCGAGAGGGAGCAGTCAGTCCTCTGCTGATCACTGCTGGGTAGCAGACACACCAACAGACTCATGTCAGATACTCCATTCTCAGCCGCTATCCCCCACCTACCACCACACGAGACTGCACTGACTGTAAGTCTTCTCCCAGATGCAGAATCCCATTCAAGCGAACACATCTCTGTTTCACACCACCAAACTCCAGAATGGTAGCACCTTCACGCATATGGAACTCACTGGGAAATTTATGTTGTGCTCAGATCTTCAAAGACTCAACACTACTGAGCAGTGATGACGGCTACTGAGAAAAAGCGCTGAGAAAGAAGATTCTGGGCTTGGGGCTTCAGGCCCTGCAGGTGGGGGTAAGTCACACTGACCTTTCCAGCATCTGCTAGACACCAAAGATACTCACTCTATCTGACTCATGACACAGCTGTAAGAGCAAGAGATTTTATGCTTAAGCTCTCTCTCTCTCTATATATATATATATATATTTTTTTTTCTCTTTTGTTGCCCTTGTTTTTTATTGTTGTTGTAGTTATTATTGTTGTTGTTGATGTCATCGTTGTTAGATAGGACAGAGAGAAATGGAGAGAGCTCTAACGCACAAGAGATGTACAGTCTCATTACAAGTCGCCACTGCACCGTGCTTCCTTAACTCCCTGGGCAGCCTGCGTGAGAATAGCCCAGGTGAACCTATGATTTCTAGAGCAGTGAAATTCAGTAATGAAGCATTGTTTTAACTCAGAAGTTCAGTTTTGGCTTGACTCACAACAACTTCCAGCAAGTGGTCTTTTAACTTCTCTATTTATTAGAGCTCTGATACAGCAACTACTTAAACTAAAAGAATTTAAATCTCTTCATAAAATTCTGTTAAGCTGTGGTCCGGGAGGTGGTGCAGTGGATAAAGCAATGGGCTCTCAACCGTGAGGTCCCACGTTCAATCCCCGGCAGCACATGTACCAGAGTGATGTCTGGCTCTTTCTCTCTCTCCTCCTATCATTCTCATGAATAAATAAATAAATACATAAATTTAAAAAAAAAAAATTCTGTTAAGCTTTACACTTTATAGACATGTAAAACTAGTAGTAGTTAACATTTGGATGTTTGCTGTATTACAAACACTTTCAAGGAGTGTACTTCTTTAATTCTTCCAACAGCCCTAGAAAGTAGAATAACTCTTCGCCCGCTGACCAATATGGAAACAGGTGAACCCTGTCCATAGGCAAGTGATTATCTAAAGCACCTACTAGCCAATGCCAATAAAACCAACGTTAATATTATACATTAAAAAATGACATAACTTTTCTAGAAATATTCTGTCATAACATGTGTCAACATGTGTTGTCACATGAAAATCATCCATTACTTCAGGGAAGCAAAGCATTCTGGTTCTTAGCTAAATTCTGGTGCAGCAGGGAAGGAACTGGACACTCAGGCATGAGGCTATAGTTCAATCCCCAGCTGAACGTGTACCAGAGTGGCGTCATGGTTCTCTCTGTTTCTCTCTCTCTTTACTACATAAAATCGCAAACAACAACGACGACACTTCATGACAGAGTGCACTGAATGTTAAATACTCTGTTCACTGGTATTGTCCCTCTAAGAACAAGCACATCACCTGGCCAAACATCAGCCACGCTCACCAATTTCCTGCCGAGTGCTGCACACTCCGACTCCGTAGTCCTCTAGAACTTTAGCGGCTGCTTCTTGACACGCGCCAGTATTCCGAGCGAATCCAAGATAGTTGTAGGAGCCCATGTTTATGACACCTTTGATTACATTCCCTGTGTACCTGTATTACAATAATTAAAATGTTAGCGAAACTTATAAACAAGTGAAACACTAATGTGATAGTAAATATTTCGGTTTATTATCACATCTAAGGATTGAAGCACAATACAAGAAGTCGGGCGGTAGCACAGCGGGTTAAGCGCATGTGGCACAAAGCACAAGGAGTGGCGTAAGGATCCCGGTTCAAGCCCCCGGCTCCCCACCTGCAGGGGAGTCGCTTCAAGGCAGTGAAGCAGGTCTGCAAGTGTCTATCTTTCCCCGTCTTCCCCTCCTCTCTCCATTTCTTTCTGTCCTATCCAACAACAACATCAATGACAATAACAACTACAACAACAAGGGCAACAAAAGGGATAAATAAATAAATTCTTTTTAAAAAAACTGTGGTCTGGGAGGTGGCGCAGTGGCTAAGGCACTAGACTCCCAAGCATGAGGTCCTGAGTTTGATCCCCGGCAGCACATGTACCAGAGCGATGGCTGGTTCTTTCTCTTCTCCTATCTTTCTCATGAATAAATAAATAAATTCTTTAACAACAACAAAAGCACGACATATAAAAAGTGGCCTAGATGAGAGCAGCTCACTTGGGTTGGAAGACAGCACAACGGCAACACAAAAAGTTTTCGTGCCTGAGGCTCTGAGGTGCCGAGTTTGATCCTCTGCACTACTACTCGGCTCTAGTTCTTTCATTCTGTCTCTGTCTCTCTTATTTCTCTCTCAGTAAAGTTACTGCTGGTAAAGGAGCCGAAACAGAATCAATTTTCATTTGTCAACAGGGCCAGTGCACACACCACAGGGCACAAGGCTTACCCAGGTTCAAGTCTCTGGCCCCACCTGTTTCTCTCAGTTTCTCTCGGTCTCTAGTCAACAATAAGTAAATACGCATATTTTAAAAATAAAAGGTGTGAAAATTGACCCTATGCGCACCAGGATAGTTTCATATATAAAGACAGGCATATAAGTCACAGTACTTTTTCTTTTTAACCAGAGAGTGCACTGCTCAGCTCTGGCTTATGGTGGTGTGGGGGACTGAACCTGGGACCTTGGAGCCTCAGGCATGAGAGTCTCTTTGCAGAACCATTATACTATCTAGCCCCACTCTGATAGTACTTTTGTAAAAATATTTATTTTATTTATTACTGGATAGAGTCAGAGAGAGAGTGAGAGGGGAAGGGCAGACAGAACGGGAAAGAGACAGACACCTGCAGACCGATTTCACCACTCGTGAAGCTTTTCCCCTGCAGGCTGAGACCAGGGGCTTGAACCTGGGTCCTTATGCATTGTAGCATGTGCACTCAACCAGGTGTGCCACCACCTGGCCCCCTGACAGTACTTTTTTTTTTAAAGAATTTATTTATTTATTCATGAGAAAGGAGAGAAATAACCAGCCATCACTCTGGTACATGTGCTGATGGGGCTCAAACTCAGGACCTCATGCTTGACAGTCCAATGCTTGATCCACTGCACCACCTCCCAGACCACCAGTACTTTTTCAATAAATGCTGAACCTATCTGTTGATCTAGCAACTCCCCCACAATTTACACTTAAAGGTGTTTGCTTAAGAGTCACAACAGAATTCTCCTAGGAGCTTTGTGCTGGCACTACAAAGCCACCACTCCCAGAGGTCATTTTTCTTCCTTATTTTATTTGCTAGGACAGTGAGAAATGGAAACGGGAGGGGGATCCAGAGAGGGAGAGGACCTGCGTCACCGCTTATGAAGCTTCCCCTGCGGGTGGCAGGTGGCGGCTGTGGCCAGGCTCTTATGCGTGGTGAGGTGTGTGACACTGCCCGGCCCCGCGACTAACGACTCCGCTTCCTACGGGAGGCAGAGAGGGTTGCGTGAGGGAGACTCACTTGAACGACCAGTTGTAGTCCTGCGACTGCCTCTCCATGATGTCCACGCGGGCCCCAGGCACACTGCAGATGGGGCGGTTCCAGTTGTCCCTGATGCGCATGTACAGGTTCCTCGTGTAGAAGTTCTCGAAGTCCTGATACAATGACACAAAGTCCTGCCAGCACACGGTGAGATGTTATCAGACTTGACTGAGCTACTTACATGGTTTTTTATGACCGCCTTTTCGCATTGCAAAAGGGCGTGAGAATAACAGGTACTGACCTAACTAAAGTGTTCACTCTGCAACAGCTCCTAGCAGGCTGCCGCTTAGCCCTGCCGGCTGACCTACATCAAAGAGACGCAAACAAGCATATCCCTGCACGAAGAGTCTACGGGTCTAACGCAGTCACGCAGCTCTTGGAAGAGCAGTTGTGTGGCACTGAGTGGCGCTCAGCTTGGAGGAATGAGACCCCAGGTCTGATCTCTGGCATCCCGTGTGCTAAGATGAAGCTCTGCCTGGTTCTCTCTCTCCCTGTGCCGACAGATACAGCCTTAAAAAACAGAAGAAAACTTAGCCAGAACTTCCGGGGTGTGTGTGACCACTTAGCTGTACAATGATGTCATTAAGCATCTTTCTTTCCTAATAATCTAACAGGTAGCACGTCTTCCTGGTTCTGCCTGGTTCTCTCTCTCCCTGTGCCAAAAGATACAACCTTAAAAAAAAAAAAAAAGAAAACTTAGCCAGAACTTCCGGGGTGTGTGTGACCACTTAGCTGTACAATGCTATCATTAAGCATCTTTCTTTCCTAATAATCTAACAGGTAGCACGTCTTCCCATCTGCCCCAATAGTACATCAGGGGAAAATGCCATAGGAGTCTCTAGAGTTTCAATCTCGAACAAGAAAATCAATTCCAAAATGAACATTCTATCCTTTGCATATTGTCAAGAATCAAAAAAAACAATGCAAAGCAACATGACAAGCAGGGGGGGAGTTACCTTACAGAAAGACACCTGTCTCCGATTTCTTTCCTTGGCTAATCAAAAAATATATATTCTCAAGATGAATTTCTGTGAGTGAGAACTCAAAGCCCTCTCGTCTTTCCTGGAGCCCAAGTTACACTGAATATAAATGTGCTAGGGGTGGGTGGGTGGGTGGGGAGAATATAGGTCCATGAAAGATGATGAATGACATAGTGGGGGTTGTATTGTTAAATGGGAAACTGGGGAATGTTATGCATGTACAAACTATTGTATTTACTGTTGAATGTAAAACTTTAATTCCCCAATAAAGAAATTTAAAAAATTAAAAAAAAAAAAAGAATATAAATGTGCACGGTGTACACTAAGTCTGCAGAAACCAGCCGCTGTGCAGCTGTGATGCACACACGTACTGCGTGGTCTGGCCACTCTCTGGGTGCAGGCGAGCATACGTGCCGTGCGTCTGTGTCTGTCTGAATAAATGAAAATGTCAGCATGGGAGTGAGAGGATCACACTCTTTCCAGCTCCGCCAAGAAAGAGATAAAATGAACAACCCTCCATGACCTTGGATTCTAAACAGCCTACTAGATAAGGCCTGTGGTAGATAAAATCTGGAATATAAACTGCACAGCTGACACCATCTCTCTTGCAACTGGTTATAAAATTTTACATTTCCTTAAGGGACAGATCTATAAACAGCTTGTCTGTCACCACTGGAAAATTGTTATTTAATGTGATAACGGTGCTGGTATATCCCTTAAGATGGCCTCCTTTTCCAACAAGGTAGATGAAAACTGAATACACACCCAAGTTTGCATTAAGGACTTTTCTTTGGCTGTTATTCAGTGTACATTATTTCCCAACAGGGAACACATAATTTCCCATTATTTTATTCATATTGAGGAGGGTAAATAGTACACTTTTTGATGTTCTTTGTGTATGACCTTTCAGGACACTGAACACTAACATGAAAGGTATAGACTAAAACACTTGAAGAAATACACCACAGGTTTTTTTTTTTTTTAAGCCTTATGTTATTTTTTATTTTCTGCCTCCAGGGTTATTGCTGGGGCTCAGTGCCTGCACGACGAATCCTCTGCTCCTGGAGGCCATCTTTTTTTTCTATTTTGTTGTTATTGTTGCCGCGACTATTGTTGTTGGATAGGACTGAGAGAAATGGAGAGACAGCGCACGTTCCAATGCGCAAGGATGCAGGTCCGAGTCCCCGGTCCCTACCTGCAGGGGGAGGCTTTGGGAGTGGTGAAGCAGGGCTGTAGGTGTCTCTCCCCGCTCCCTTCTCGATTTCTGGCTGTCTCTATCCAATAAATACATAAAGGTAATTAAAATTTTTTTTATAAAAAAAGAAGAGGGAGAGACTGGGGGGGGGGAGATAAGACCCCTGCAGACCTGCTTCACCGCCTGTGAAGTGACCCCCTGCAGGTGGGGAGCCGGGGGCTCGAACCGGGATCCTTGAGCCGGCCCTTGAGCTTCAAGCCACGTGCGCTTAGCCTGGTACACTACTGCCCCCCCACACACACACACCAAATTTTGTTAGCAACAAAAGAAGAAAATCCTTTGCAATTTATAAAGCCCAGAAAATACTTGGAGAGTCGGGTCCTATTTAGTAGAAGAGCCGTCCAGTCCCAGGAGCAAGCAGGTCACAGGCTAGAACAAGGCAGGGGACCATGGCTGAGCCCGGCCTCTCCTTTCTGGGTGCGCTCAGGAGGGAGCAGACTCGCACAGGGTGAGGAGGCCGTCACGGGGAGGGACTCACAGCCGGGGTGGCGGGCCATATCCGACCGCAGTGACAAGGTTCAGGAGATGGTCTGCCGCTCACTCGGCAATGACAGCAGGCAGAAGGCACCACTGCTCAGAGCTCTAGCGGGAGCTGGCTTCCAAAAATATCGGACGACTCACGCTTCCTAAGACTGGGATTAAATTAGGCTCAGCTAGGGTCCCTTTCTCATTCACTCAGATCATCTTTTACTGAGCGCTCGATGCCCATTAATTCTTTGCTACACTGAGTCTCCGTTAGAAAACAAGGCAGTTGGTTCTTTGCAGACAATGACACCCACTGTTCCCGCCCCCACAGCCCTCTGCCCCCACACCACCCTGTTCTCTCCCTCCCTTCAGTTCAGCTGCGGTGCAAGGACTTGAGTCACAGCGGACCTCAAACTCACTTGCTCAGTCACTGGACAAACGTTCACTGAGCGACGCTTTGCAGGCAGTAGGGACAAAGCGAGCAAGCCACAGCCTTGCTGTCCCCAAGGATGTGTGAGTGTTGTGGAGAAGCACCAGGTGAGCTAGGTACACAGCACACCGTAGTGTGTGTGCGTGTTGTTCAAAGCAGGGAAGGACACATGTCCTCGAGGCCCCTCGCAAACCCCAAACTGGCACACCCACATGATAAGCAGAGACAAGAGCCTGGCCGCACTCTGCAGGGCCTTCTCCCACTCGTCTCACAGGGAAAATCCAAATCCATGGATTGATCAACAGGGATCTTTGAGGGCCTTATGTTCATAGAACAAACCAACTCGCAATCCCCCAAAATAACACACCAGGCAACAAGACTGCCTTAGAGTTTCCAAAGATACTGCCAAAATCCTAATTAATCTCAGTAAGTTATTTGCTGAAAATTGTTGAGAATAAAATCCTTCTAGAAATTCCTACAAAGGAAGACAGTAGACAGCGTAATGTTTATCAAAGAGACTCTCATGCCCAAGGCTCCATATTCCCAGATTCAATCCTCCGCACTACCATAAACCAGAGCTGCTTGGTGCTCTGACTAAAAAGGGGGGGGGGGGGGGCAGAAGTACAGCAGGTCAAGCGCACATGGCTCGAAGTGCAAGGACTCGAAGTAAGGATCCTGGTTTGAGCCCCCGGCTCCCCACCTGTGGGGGGGGGGGGGTCCGCTTCACAGGCGGTGAAGCAGGTCTGCAGGTGTCTGTCTTTCTCTACCCCTCTCTGTCTTCCCCTCCTCTCTCAGTTTCTCTCTGTCCTATCTGGCAACAATAACAATAACAAGGGCAACAAAAATGGGGAAAACGGCTTCCAGGAGCAGTGGATTCATAGTGCAAGCACCAAGCCTCAGCGATAACCCTGGAGGGAAAGGAAAAAAAAAAAAGGAGTTCTATCTATGCAGGTCTCTCTGTCTATCTCCTTCTTCCCTTTCAGTTTCTGCTTTTATCCAAAATAAATAAATAACAATTACAAGTAAATAAGCCACAGGCTAGAGAAAAGCCAACATTCTCAGTCAAACCACTAGAAAAGTTTCATACAATTTCAAGTGTAAAGTGAACTCATGCTGATCCATTTTTATCAGCAGAATCAAACAGCTCAGCTCTGTCCAAAGCAAACTGGGCAGAACAGGACTGAGGAGCCACAAGGTGCGCCGGTCTGTAGGAGGAAGGGAGAAGAAGGGAGAAGGGAGAAGGGAAGGGCAGGCTGCGGTTGGTTCTGAGCACCACTCGCTTGGTGGAGTGAGGAGTGGGGGATGGAGCCCAGCCAGCTCTCTCCCTCACTGCCCTCCAGTGTTGACACTGAGAAGATGCCTGTCTGCTCTCACACCTCCATGAGATCTGACATCAGGAAGCAAACACGACTGAGAGGCTGAGCAGCGCTTCCCCTACAGCCCAAAGCTGGATTTTTATAATATAAAGGCAGCATTTTCTGGGTCTATTTCGTGTGCAGAGTGGTAGGGAAAAGGGGGGGGGGGGGGGAGAAATGTTAAATTCTGGTATGGTTTTTAGTGATCAAACTTAATCTGGTCCACTTGGGACTGAGTTTTGAATGCATACATGTACAACTTTTCTTTTCTACCTTCTTAAAGAAATGAACTTGTAGGCACTTCAGGGCAGTGAGTGACCTGTTGCCAGGCCTGGGAAGGAATAGATGCTCTGAGGGGGGAGGAGAAAGTGTAGGCTGAGTTCTGCTTCCCCCAGGCCCAGAACCCTCCACCCATAGCCCGCCCCAGGCTTCCGAGTAGCTGAGAGGTCCTTTCCTCTCCCACCTCTCCAGGCCCCTCCCTCTCCCCATTGCATCACCACAACCACCATTCTTTTTTTTTTAATTATTTTAAATTTTTATTTGTTTGTTTATTTATTTTTACCAGAGCACTGTTCAGCTCTGGCTTATGGTGGTGCGGGGGGATTGAGCCTGGGATGTTGGAGCCTCAGGCATGAGAGTCTGTTTGCAAAACCATTATACTATCTACCCTTCACCCCACAACCACCATTCTCTGTGTTTACTTTTTCTTCTCCGTGGTGATGGAGCTGTCTCTTCAGCCTCTCACCTCTTCAATACCCCACAGAAGAGTGAGGTATGATGAACAAAAAGAATCTCACGGGAGTCGGGTGGTAGTGCAGTGGGTTAAGCGCACATGGCGCAAAGCACAAGGACCAGAGTGAGGATCCCAGTTTGAGCCCCCGGCTCCCCACCTGCAAGGGAGTCGCTTCACAGGCGGTGAAGCAGGTCTGCAGGGGTCTGTCTTTCTCTCCTCCTCTGTCTTCCCTCCTCTCTCTGTCCTGTCCAACAAAAACAACATCAATAACAACAACAATAATAACTACAACAATAAAACAAGGGCAACAAAAGGGAATAAATTATATATATATACATTTTCTCACTTCCAAATTCCTTCTGTAAACTACTGCCTTCCCTGGGCTGATGGAACCTCTCCCAGTTTGTCTTCAATAAAATTTGGCGTTTTGGGGCCGGATGGTGGTGCACCTGGCTGAGTGCACAAAGTCCCAGGTTCAAGCCCCGCTCTGTAGGTGGTGAAGCAGGACTGTGGGTGTCTGTCTCTCTCCCTGTCTTCCCCTTCCCTCTCCATTTCTGGCTCTCTCTATCCAATAAATAAATAAAAATAATAAAATAAATAAATAATAAGATAATAAAAGCAGGCACTTTTCGTCCTGACTTGACTGTTGAGAACAGTTAACTGCGGTATATGGTACGGAACTCGGCAGAGACGCCACGGTGTGTACAGGGAAAAGTGAAGAGAAAAGGGTCTTCCTCTCCAAGCACTACTGTGGCCGTGTCTGCTTACTGACTAAATTAAATCGCCTCCTCACTCTCTGTTGCTACAAGGGTTACTGCTGGGGGCTGACGCCTGCATGGCCCTGTCATTTCTTTCTCCTTTGGTTGAGGAATGGGATCTTCCCTCCCCAACCCCACTGCCCACTTGGTCAAGGGGTGGGAATAGGTACCAATGTGATTATATTTA